>NC_073392.1:11355878-11669449 GCF_028641065.1 Leucoraja erinaceus | reverse complement strand
TAAATCTCTCAATGCTGTCACTACAGAGGAAGAAGAGAGCTTTTTCCTGGGATCCGTGGATGCTGGAAAAGACCCATGGACGGTGCAGCTACAAGTCAGACAACAAAAAGTGTGCTTTAAAATAGATACTGGTGCTGATGTGACCGCCATGCCAGCGGAGGTGTACCATGACATTACAGGGGGGCATGATGTGAAGTGCCTGGCAGTGTCGACACGCCCATTGTTTGGGCCAGGGGGCAATGCACTCTCTGTCCTGGGCGTAGCCAGAGAAACACTGCGCAGAGGCAACAAGACAGCCATAGAGGACATTTATGTAGTCAAAGACCTCCACACTGCACTGTTGGGAAGACCTGCCATAGAAAGGCTTCAGCTTGTGTGCAGGGTTGACGGCATCACCTTGGAATCTGTGAGACAACAATATCCGAAGCTGTGTAGCGGCTTGGGTCTTGTTCGGAGGCCATACTCAATTAAATTGAAGCCAGAGGCTGTGCCCTTCTCTCTCCACACACCCACGCAGAGTCCCTCTGCCGCTTATGGGAAAAGTGAAGGAGGAGATAGACCGTATGGAGAAGATGGGCGTAATCACCAAGATTGAGGAGCCGACTGATTGGTGTGCCGGGATGGTGGTGGTGCCGAAAAAAACAGGTGATGTTCGCATTTGTGTGGACTTCACAATGATGAATGGATCAGTATGCAGAGAAAAGTTTATCCTACCTTCTGTCGAGCACACTCTGGGCATGCTAGCTGGGGCAACAGTATTCAGCAAATTAGATGCCAACATGGGCTTTTGGCAAGTACCATTGACAAAAGAGTCTGCCAAATACACCACCTTCATCACGCCTTTTGGGCGCTACTATTTTAACCGTCTACCCTTTGGCATAGCATCAGCCCCCGAGCACTTTCAAAGGATGATGATGACAGAAGTGACTGGTGGCCTGGAGGGGTACTGTGTCACATGGATGGCATCCTGGTCTGGGGACAGACGCAGGAGGAGCATGATGTGCGGCTACATGCGGTGCTAGAGAAGGCACAAAAGGCCGGCATTACGCTCAACATGGACAAATGTGAGCTCACACGCCACACAGTCAGATTCCTGGGTCATGTGATTTCAGCAGATGGAGTGAAGCCAGATCCAGAGAAGACGAGAGCAGTACAAGAGTTGGATGCACCCAAAAATGTCAGCGAACTCAGGAGTTTTCTGGGCATGGTCAATCAGCTGGGCCGCTTCTTGCCTAACCTGGCTGAAAAAGACAAAGTGCTACGAGACCTGCTGTCCAAGAAGAACCACTGGTACTGGGGGACAGAGCAGCAGGCCGCCTTTGATCAGTTAAAAACAGAGCTGTCATCCACACCAGTGCTCACATTATATAACCCAAACAGTGCTCTAAAGATCTCTGCTGATGCCTCTTCCTTTGGCCTGGGGGCAGTCCTGCTGCAGAAGAGCGATGCCATGTGGTCACCTGTGGCATATGCGTCCAGGGCAATGACACCAACAGAGCAGCGCTATGCTCAAGTAGAAAAGGAGGCATTGGCTGCGACGTGGGCATGTGAAAGGTTCAGCTGTTTCATCCTGGGAAGACCATTCGAGCTGGAAACTGACCACAAGCCGTTGGTGAGTCTGCTGGGAGGGAAAGCTTTGGATGACCTCCCACCAAGAATCCAAAGATTTAGGATGAGACTCATGAGGTACAGCTATACAGTAGATCATGTCCCTGGCAAAAGCCTGTGGACAGCCGACACCTTATCTCGTGCTCCTCTGAGAGCTGCAAGAACACACACAGACACAAGCCTACTAGAGGACACCAACATCTATGTAGACTCTGTCATCAGCAACATTCCTGTCAGTGGAGATTATCTGAGCAGCCTACGGGAGCACCTACAGGCAGACAGCACATGCTCTGCACTGATGGAGTACTGCACAGACGGCTGGCCCGACAAAAGTCAACTGCAGGGAGTGCTGAGACATTACTGGGCTGATAGAGCAGTGCTGACTGTGCACGATGGGCTGCTGCTGCGGGGCACGAGGCTCGTCATCCCATCAGCCTTACAAGGTGATGTGCTGCAGAGACTACATGAGGGACACCTGGGGGTGACAAAGTGCAGGGGCCGGGCCAAACAGATGGTATGGTGGCCAGGACTCAGCAGCCAGCTGAATGACATGGTGCTGAAATGTAGAACCTGCATCCAAGAGCGAAGGAACGTCAAAGAGCCGCTGATGCCATCGGAGATGCCAGACAGGCCTTGGCAAACCTTGGGAGCTGACCTATTCACGCTGAAAAACAAGACTTATCTGCTAGTCGTAGATTATTTCTCAAGATATGTGGAAGTTGCGCTACTATCACCCACAAGGTCCACAGATGTGGTGGTGCACCTGAAATCCATATTTGCTCGTCATGGAATTTGTGAATTTCTTAAAAGTGACAATGGGCCCCAATTCTCAGGTAGCCACTTTAAATCCTTTGCAGCAGAGTATGGCTTTATGCACATCACGAGCAGCCCCAGGTTTCCTCAGAGCAATGGGGAGGCGGAACGCGCTGTACAAACCGTGAAGAACTTGCTAACAAAGGCGTCAGACCCATATCTTGCATTGCTGGCCTACAGAGCAACCCCTCTACAGAACGGCTATAGCCCAGCCGAGCTGTTGATGGGGCGCCGCCTACGCACTACAGTTCCTGCCCTTCCAACCCTGCTGAATCCAGTTTTGCCTGACTACAACGCGCTGGGGGCCAAAGAAAGGGAGAAGAGGTGGAACGACGCAAGATCCTTCGACAAGAGGCACAGAGCGAGAAATCTGGAGCCACTAATACCTGGGGAGGATGTGTGGATCACCGATGCACGAGTCCAGGGCAAAGTGCTATCTACACACAATGCACCTCGCTCTTATATTGTCCAGGTGCCTCAGGGCACACTGAGGAGGAACCGGCAGCACTTGGTGCCGCTGCAGACCAACAGTGAGGTAGTCGACGCGGATGAGCCACCGGTGGGAGAAGAGCCAGCTCCACCAGAGCCAGCTCCACCAGACCCAGCTCCACCAGTGACAGCATCACCCAGCGGAGAGGGCCCCACCACAGAGACTGTGCGGACTAGGTGTGGGAGAGAGGTTAGAAAGCCGCAGAGACTTGATTTGTGATTTATTGATCTGTTTTCTACAATAAAGAAAAAGAGAGAGTGAAATGTGATGTGAAAATGTTCTGTAAACCTGTTACATTTACCTGAAACCTGAAAGAATAGATCACAGTATGGTAACGTGTAAGTTATTTTATTTCTATTTTGCATGCTTAGATCAGGGACAGGTTTTCCAGCAAAAGGGCAGAATAAACCCCTTAAGACCTGCAGAGACAAAGGTAGTCCACCCTTTGTTCTCAAAGAAAGGGAGATGTGGTATTATGCAATAATAGAGTAAGGCTGAGCAGAGGGGCACTAGGACCCTGCCAGAAGCCAGGCTCCAGTAACCGGTTGTGTCTGGAAAACCCAGGGTGTCGGCAGTTGGAGAGAGAGGCCTGGGCTTACACGAGGCTGTTGCAGTTGCTGTTGTTATTGTACAGATTAAAGGTATACTCTGTTTACGTCGTGGTACGAGCCTTATTACAAGCATAACTCGACATCGGCCTGCAACGTCGCCTATTCCTTTTCTCCAGAGGTGCAGTCTGACCCACTGCGTTACTCCAGCATTTTATGTCTATCTTCGGTGTAAACCAGCATCTGCAGTTCCTTCCTACACAGTATGAAAGTAGATTGTTCAGTTTAATTTAGTTTAGAGATACAGCTGAGGAACAGGCCATTCGGCCCACCGAGTTCATGCTGACCAGAGATCACCTGTACACTAGTTCTATCCGACACAATGGAGATCATTTAGAGAAGCCATTTAACCTACAAGCCCACACGTCTTTGGAATGGGGGAGGAAACTGAATCATCCGGAGAAAACCAACGCAGTCACAGGGAGAACGTACAAACACCGCACAGACAGCACCCGAAGTTAGGATCGAACCCGGGTTTCTGACGCTGTGAGGTCTCCCTTTTAACAACTTAAATCATGGATTTGTGGCTTTCTGTTCCACAGTGAGGCAGAGAGGAAACAAAATAGAAGGTATTGGTACACAAAGATTCAGGGCTGCTCATTAAATAATTCTTTAAGGTGTAATAGTGCAAGCTTCCAGATGCTGCTTCAAGAGCATTTAGAGTCATAGAGTCATACAGCATGGAAACAGGCTCTTCGGCCCAACTTGCCAACATGGGCCAATGTCCCAGCTGCACTAGTCCCACCTGCCTGCGTTTGGCCCATATCCCTGCAAACCTGTCCTATCCATGTACCTGTCTAACTGTTTCTTAAACATTGCAATAGTCCCTTCCTCAACTACCACTTCTGGCAATTTATTAAATGTAGATATGAACTAAATTCATTTTTCACTCCTTGATGTGTACCTGCCCAACCAGACTTGGTTATCATCTAATTAAGCGTTTTCTGATCCATTAACACTTGAAAGAGTCTTATCATGGAAAGGTGCAATAGGGTGACTTGGCACTGACTTTTAAGAGGAGTACTGACACAGTGTCTCCAATGATACATCTCACTGCATGCTTTAATAATTATGGATCAATTGATGCACTAACTTCTGACAAAAATGAATTATATCGAGACCTACCATGCTGCAGACTGATAATTAGACATATTATGTAATTAAGGAAGTTTGGCACACAACCAATGGTGGAGTGAATGAGTGAATGCCATACCTTCTCATGGTGTGCCAGGACACTCATTCTGTCTGATGTTTCTTCAATTAGTGAGCTACACATTGAAACCAGAACCTATCTCTCTCCTGTTCACTGCAACAGAATTGAAGGATGAGATGCCATGCCTTGGCTCTGGCCCCTGATTAAAACAAAACACAGGTTCAATCTCCACTATAGTACAGTGTAAACAAATCTTCCCACTGTTCTTGTCACATCAAGTGGGAAGAACAAGATGGAAACAGATGAGAGAGGTCTAATCAACACATTCAATCCATTCACCTAGAAATAGCCACATTTCTGTTCATTCATGTTCATAATCTCACAAGACATAGGGGCAGAATTAAGCCATTCAGCCCATTGAGTCTGTGTCGCCGTTCAATCATGGCTGATCTATATTATCCTCTCAACCCCATTCTCCCCATAAGCCCTTGACACCCTTACTAATGAAGAACATATCAATCTCCGCTTTAAAAATACCCAATGACTTAGCCTCCAAGCCGTCTGTGGCAATGAATCCCACAGATACTGCAGCACCCAGGGTTACATTATACCTACAATGTTGCTCCCCAATACTTGACACGACCTTTGGCAGACAAAGCACCTTCTAACAATTCACCTACCATTGTTGATCACTAGTTTAAACATTTCCGAAAGGTATTGCTTTAAACTTTAGAGATACAGCGAGGAAACAGGCCAGAGTCCACGCCGATCAGCGATACCCGTACACTATCCTACACACCAGGGACAATTTACTATTTTACCGAAGCAAATTAACCTACAAACCTGCACGTCTTTGAAGTGTGGGAGGAAACCGGAACACACCGAGGAAACCCACGTGGTCACAGCGACAACATGCAAACTCCATAAGCACAGCACCCGGGTCTTTGTCGCTGTAAGGCAACATCTCTACTACTGCCACTGTGCTTCTGACTCAGTTTTTCTTTAAACCAGCCAAAAGAATGGTCCTGACTCAAAATGTAGTCTGTCCATTTCCCTCCACAGATGCTGCCTGGCCTGCTAACTTCCTCCAGCACCCTGCCTTTTGTTCAAGGAAGAAGTGTGGTTTGGCAGTTGGATGACTGCACATGTGCAAGGTCTGTGAAGTCCTTTGGGATGTCATAAATGCTGATAAATGTGAATTTATTTTGTTGTTTTGGAGCAATTTGAACTGGAAGGGAGTCAAGGGATTTGGCAGTGTTGAAACGTGGTGTGAAGACCAGGGCTGGATCAGCCATGATCTGACTGAAATGTGAACAGGCTTGATGGGTCATTGATTAGCATTTCTTATGCTCTTGTGTCTGTCTGGCTCAAATGCTTCAGGTCAATGGAACAAGGATAGGCCTGAAACGCAGAGTGAAAAAGGTTCATAAAAGATAAGCAAAGGCCAGCGCCAAATATATAAAGCATGATGAGAGTGGAAAATTGATTCTTTTCTCGGTCTCTCTTTAGCTCTTGTACATTTATCATAATAAATTTCTTGAAAATAATGGAAGCTTAAGACTTCATGCAAGATGAGTCAATCGTGTATTATGAACCACTACATTTACTGTGTTCAAAATTTAGTGCGAATAAAACAGCAATTTTATTTATATTCTGGGCAGGAAATGTACTTTTAATCTCTCGGAACACATGGCTAGAGGGTGAAACCTTGAGCTGTTGCCTTGTACAGTAATGTTATGTTTCTGTTCAGTCACTCGGACTGGCTCCAATCTATTTAGTAGCTTCTACATCAGCCTTTGCCGTCAGCCTGTGGGAGCCTGTTATCCACGAGTTCACTTGTGGGATTAACTGTTACATTTGGTGGTCAGCTAGCTACTGAACGCAGACCCCTGTGAAAATGGATGTGCCTCACTTAATAAAGACTCAATTGATGTTTTATCAAGGATAATTTGGGGTACCTCTTAATAATACTGAGCTTGTCTGTTGTCCTTTTTAATATAACATAGAAACTACTGTCTTTAAAATGCTTTCAGTGCTTGTACCAACTTTGAAACGAGATTTACATTCTAAATAATTTTTGAGCAATGCAGTCCCACATCTAAGGATGCTGTATATTTTTGAAATTGTAGATTGTAGAGCTATACAGCATGGAAACAGGCCCTTCCGCCCACCTTGTCCAAGCTGAACAAGTTGACATTCTGTGTTACTCCTGGTTTTAAACTGATAATGGCGTCATTAATGAAAACATTTTTTGTTGCTGTTTGCTTTTTGTAATGTGGCTAAAAAGTCAGGCAAAGCGTCAGAACTGTTCAGGGAGTAATACAACTCAGCCATAGGAGGGAGAATAATCACCCAACATTAAAGTTAAAATCAAAATGTGCCAAATGTGAGTGATGAGAGTATGGCTTTATTGTTGGGGTGGGGGCGGGGAGAGGAAAGAAGAATTAATATTTCCAAAACAGCAATACTTACAGCCCAGTGGTATGTATATTGATGTCTCTAACTTCAAGTAACGCTCTCTCTCTATCCCTCCCCCACCCAAGTCGCACCAGCTTCTCTTCACCCAACAAACAGCTAACAATGGCTTGTTATCTTTATCATCGTTACTTTTTTTGCATATCTTTCATTCATTGTTCTTTATCTCTCTACATCATCATCAATATCTCTCATTTTCCTTTTCTCTAAATAGTCTGAAGGGTCTCGACACGAAATGTCACTCATTCCTTCTCTCGAGATGCTCCCTGAGTTACTCCAGCTTTTTGTGTCCAAATCCAGTCTTGCAGTTTCTGAATTTGTGTTATTGCCAATATCACATTTTGAGATATTTTTCAGATTAGGTTCTTTCTAAGGCCATGGTTTCTTTCCGGAATGTTCTGATACTTCAGCCAAATGAAAATGTAGAGAGTAAGGGGTTTTAGAATTATTTTGGACAGAAAAATATCAGAGCAAAATGACACAAAATGCTGGAGTAACTCAGCGGGTCAGACAGCATCTCTGGAGAAAAGGAATGGGTGATGTTTCAGGTTGAGACCCTTCTTCTGACTTCTTCAGCTCTGAAGAAAAGTCTCGAACCGAAAAGTCACTCATTCCTTTTCTCCGCAGATGCTGCCTGACCTGTTTTTGTGTCTCCCAGCATTTTGTGTCTATCTTTGGTGTAAACTAGCATCTGTAGTTGTAGAGATACAGCATTGCAGAGGTTGACCAGAATATCGCCTGGACTGAACTGTATTAGCTATCAGGAGAATTTGGACAAAGTTGGATTGTTTTCGCTGGAGTATAGATAGGATAATAGAGTTTTCTTCGCAGAGAGGAGTCAAATACGAAGGTATAGATTTCAGTAGAGAAGGGGATAAGTTTAAAAGAAGGTGCGTGAAGCAAGCTTGTCACACAAAGAGTGGTAGGGGTCTGGAATGTGCTGCTAGGGAATGTAGTGGAAGCAGACATGATAGAAACATTTAAGAGGTATTTAGACAGGCACATGAGCAGGCTAGGAATGGTGCAATATAGAACAAGTACAGGCAAATGGGATACGATTAGTTTGACTTGCTGGTCAACACAGACATCATGTGCCAAAGGCAACGTCTTTGCTGTACTGTTCTCTGTTCTATGTTCTGAATATAGAGACTAGTCGGGTGCAAAGTGAGGACAGGCTGCTCAAACGTGACTTTTCACTTTCTCCAGAAAGACTGTTGGAATTGTAAATGTATCATGTGGGAAATTTAGGCAAAATTCTGTCTTTAACTGCTGATTAGAAGAGGACACACACAATTAGAGCCACAAATCAAGATGCTATCATTTTACAGTGCAGCCTCAGGGAAATCATTCTCCAAATCTGGGCCTAAATTGTACTGAGATTTCCTCAGCTTATTTTATAGCCAACGGATCGAATAAATTAACATTCTGTCAGACTGGAAGATAAAATGAAGCATTCACTCCATCATTCAATCCATCAATTTCTGTTTTGTCAAACTGTACATCACTGATCAACCCAGCCATCAATATAACTGCAACATGTTATATTCAAGGAAAATCCCCAAACTGGCAAATGATCTGGGCTTGAGGCATCCAAATAGGGGAAACAAATATGTTGATTGTGAGTTTGGATCTGCACCTGCCTGATAAAAATGCAAGAACATAAATGAACGTAAGGGGTAACACGGTGGTGCAGTGGTAGAGTTGCTGCCTTACAGCACTAGAGACCCAGGTTCGATCGTGAGTACGAGTGCTGTCTGAACGGAGTTTGTACATTCTCCCTATGATCGCGTGGGTTTACTCTGGGTGCTCCAATTTCCTCCCACATTCCAAGGCCCTGCAGGTTGGCCTCTGTTAAAAAATTGTCCGTAGCATGTAGGATAGAACTAATGTGCAGGTCAACGCTGGCCGGCATGGGCTCGATTGGAATGCTCCAACGCTGTATCTCTAATACTAAAAATAAAAATAAAATAAAATGAACAGCCAAAAATAAAATAAATGAATAGCAGGATTTAGCCAGACTGAACTGGTGTCCAATCTCCAGGTTGTGCTGAACTGGGCAGCAATGAACTACAAATCCATGTAGAGTAGAGATGGTTGAAAACCAAAAATTCCTAGGAGTCAGTATCACCAACAACTTTTCTTGGACCACTCAGCAACGACCAAGAAAGCACACCAACACCTTTACTTCCTTAGAAGGCTAAGGAAGTTTGGCATGTCCCCTACAACTCTCACCAACTTCTACAGATGCACCATAGAAAGTATTTTATCATAATGCATCACAGCTTGGTTTTGGAACAGCTCCATCCAAGACCACAAGAAATTGCAGTGAATTGTGGACGCAGCCCAGACCATCACACAAACTAACCTCCCTTCTATTGAAGGTAGACAAAAATGCTGGAGAAACTCAGCGGGTGTGGCAGCATCTATGGAGAGAAGGAATAGGCGATGTTTCAGGTTGAGACCCTTCTTCAGACTGAGAAGGGTCTACGCTTGGTAGGGCGAGCGGGAAGAAGAAAGGAAGAGGCGGAGACAGTGGGCTGAGGGAGAGCTGAGACAGTGGGCTGAGGCGGAGACAGTGGGCTGAGGGAGAGCTGAGACAGTGGGCTGAGGCGGTGACAGTGGGCTGAGGGAGAGCTGAGAAGGAGAGGAGAAAGCCGAGATTACCTGAAGCAGGGACCATCTGCACCCAGGATGAGGTGTTCCACACCAGGGCATCGGAGATGTCCTCGTTCTTCAGGGAGCGGGGGTTCCCCTCTTCTACTATAGATGAGGCTCTCACCAGGGTCCCTTCTATATCCCGTAACTCTGCTCTCACTCCCATCTCCCCACTCGTAACAAGGGCAGAGTCCCCCTTGTCCTCACCTTCCACCCTACCACCTCCAACGAGATCCCACCACCAGCCACATCTTCCCATCTCCTCCCCTGTCCACAGAGACTGCTCCCTCCGTAACTCCCTGGTCAATTCGTCCCTTCCCACCCAAACCACCCCCTCTCCTGGCACTTTCCCTTGCACCGCAGGAAATGCTACACGTGAGGCTTTACCTCCCCCCTTGACTCCATTCAAGGACCCAAGCAGCCTTTCCAGGTGCAGCAGAGTTTCACCTGCACCTCCTCCAACCTCATCTATTGCATCCGCTGCTCTCGGTATCAGCTGCTATACATCGGTGAGACCAAGCGCAGGCTTGGCGATCGCTTCGCCCAACACCTCCGCTCAGTTCGCATTAACCAACCTGATCTCCCGGTAGCTCAGCACTTCAACTCCCCCTCCCATTCCGAATCCGACGTTTCTGCCCTGGGCCTCCTCCATGGCCAGAGGGGAGGAGCCCCCCCACCCTCACATCAGTCTGAAGAAGGGTCTCGACCCGAAATGTTCCTTCGCTCCATAGATGCTGCCTCACCCGCTGAGTTTCTCCAGCATTTTTATCTACCTCGGACTATTCCTGATCGGACTTTGCTGGTTTTACTTTGCACTAATTGTTATTCCCTTATCATGTATCTATACGGTAAATGGATCAATGGTAATGATGAATTGTCTTTCTGCTGACTGGATAGCACGCAATAAAAAGCTTTTTGCTGTACCTCGGTACAAGTGCCAAAAAACTAAACTGATCTATGTCCTAATGTGTCTTTTTGACAACCTTCCTCACTATCCACAACTTTGACAATTTTTGTCATTTTGTCAAACTTACTAACAAGCCCACCTACATTTTCATCCAATTCACATGAAAATACATCACTATCAGCAGAGGTCCCAGCATTGATCCCTGCAGAACAGCACTAGTCACAAACATCCAGTCAGAATAACACCCCTCCACGACTATTCTCTATTTTCTATGGCCAAGCCAATTCTGAATCCAATACATCAACCCACCTTCATTGATCCCATGTGCCTTAATCTTCTGGATCAGCTACCATGAGGGGCTGTATAGAATGCAGTCAACATCCACTGCCCTACCCTCATCAATCATGTTTGGCACTTCCTCTAGAAACTCAATCAGTTTTGCAAGACATTGTCTCTGCTTTTCCAAACGTAAGTAAATCTTCTCGCTAACAATCTTCTTCAATGCATTCCTTATCAATGATGTAAGACTCAGTGGCACATTAAATGCTGAATTATCCCGAAGATAGACACACAATGCTGGAATAACTCAGCAGGACAGGCAGCATCAGGAGAGAAAGAATGGGTGATGATTCGGGCCGAGACTTTCAGATTAGCTCTCTTGCCCTTACACAAAGAATCACATCGTTCATCTCTAAGTTCCATGAGACCTGATGCTACTTCCAGTTTAGTTTGCTGCTTTTGATGGTCATGATGTGGTCTGCTCTGCAATGAGGAAGCCAAATGCAGACAGGGTGACTGCTTTGTGATGCACCTCCCATCAGTCCACAGGGGGGAACTTGAGCCACAATTGCCTGTCCTTTTAATTCTCCACCCCACTCCCACTCTGGCCTCTCTTCCTTTGGTCTCAGGGAGTATTCTACAAAAAGTCACCATAAGCTTGGGGAACAGCACTTCAATCTTCATACATTTTGTCTCTGTCTTCGATTTTCTACTTGGTACATCACAGGCTCCCTCACTCTATGGCGAATTCAACAATTTTAGACATTTGTGTACTTGTAGCTATCAGTTTCTCTCCCTTTCATTTTAATTTCATTTGTCCCATCCTGTTTAACTGTCCTGCGCACATACCTTTTGTTATTCACCAATCTTTACCACCTTCTTTCAGTCGGCACCAGCATGATGTGGGTCATTCAGCCCCGCCTGCATATATCCTTTCATAGACTGTTGATGTCTCTGTCGCTCGCTAGTTTATTTGCAAAACGTAATCCTGTTCTGATGAAAGGTCACTAGTTGGCAATGGAAACTCTCTCTCTCTCTATCTCCTCTCTCTCTCTCTTTCTGTCTGTCTGTCACTCCCTCTCTCTCTCTCCCCCTCACTCTCTTTCGCTTTCTCTCTCTCTCCCACTCTACAGATGCCCCCTGAGTTGCCAAGCACTTCCATATTATTTTGTTTTCATTCAGATATCCAGCATCTGCAAAACGTTGCTATCCAGCAATTCCAGCATAATTGAACGAATCCTTGTAGATCCGCCTGCCTGTCCACATCTGGAGTGTACTATCAGTGGGGAGAGTAACAGAAGAGTTCTGCCATGCTCTTCTTTTGAAAACTTGAAACTGAAATGTAAAATAATTCACATTCCAACAGCCAAACCTCTCAGCCCATCTGTCAATGATCTGAAATCTTATTAATCTGGAGCCCTGGTCTCATTGTTCTGTGTTATACAGAGACAGATGTTCTGGTTCAAGCTTAACATCAGAACTGCTTCTCTGAAGCTTTTCATCCAGAATCACTCATCATGTGTTTAAAATGTATGATTTATTTGAGGAAATATATTTGTTTGGACTTGAGATCCACAATTTACAACCAAGCAATTGCCTCGCAGTACAAAATTAACACTCCACAGAATTAACTTCAAAAACGGTCAGGGCATAAAGACAAAGTCAGCCACGGGTATTGTTATTTGATGCCCTTTGTTGTGGGTCTTGTGTTGGGCGATAGCTGATCCCAGTACAGTTTGCAGTTGTGCTGTGTGGTCTCTCCAAACCTTGTGTTAACAATTTTATTCCCCTCTTTTACACCAATCTATTTATAATGTTCCTGGGGAATTAAAAATGGAAACCTCCATATCCGCTGTTAGTCTTTTCACTTGTTCATTAAACATTCTTGGTCATCGGTGCTGGCTCTGATTTATTCTGTACCTTTTCACACCTCTGGTTTCCCTCTCCCCTGACTCCTGGCCCGAGGAAGGGTCTTGACCCGAAATATCACCTATTCCTTTTATCCAGAGTTACTACCTGACCCTCTGAGTTACTCCAGCATTTTGTGTCTATCTTCAGTGTAAACCCGAATCTGCAGTTCCTCCCTACACCGTATGAAAGCTGATAGTCTAGTTTAATTTAATTTAGAGATACAGCGTGGCAAAGGCCCTTCGGTCCACCGTGTCCATGCTGACCTGCGATTACCCTGTAACTAGCACTATCCTACACGCTACAATGAACCTACAAATCTGTACGTCTTTGGAGTGTGGGAGGAAACCAGAGCATCTGGAAAAAACACATGTGGTCACGGGGAGAACGAACAAACTCCATACAGATCTAACCCAAAGCTCTGGTGCTGTAAGGCAGCAACTCTACTGCTGTCGCCACATTTGGATATATATTAGTGGTTATCCCTGGGCAGAATCGTCCTGGTAGATTTTGCAATTGACAGCAACCCTGTTGCAATCTCTGCTGCAACAGACACAGATAGGAGTGGGATAAAATGAGTGAGACAGTGGGATAAATGAGTGAGACAGTGGGATAAAATGTGAAGGGCTGCTGTACTGAATGGATGAATGAATCAGTGTCATTTGTGAGCTGGTGAAGTGCTTTGATGTTTTTTTTCTCTGGTTTGCCACAGTTTAAAACTACTTTGCCTTAGGTCAGTCAACAAGGAGGATGTTTTAGCCCTACTTTTAACACCACTTTGTCAATGTCATTGATTGAAGAATTCTGGTTTGAAAAGATGTTTCCATTGAATGAATTTGAAGACATAGGCCATTTTTTTCTGTACAGTTTAACTGAAATGAACACTACTTATTCACATTCTGTAAAATGTTTATGAACACAGATATGAGTGCATATATTAGTAGCGGGGCAAGCCACTTAACTTTCTGGTCTGCCCACCTCTTCTGGTCTGTTCACCTCTGTCAGACAATTCTACTTTCACTGCAGAAAAAAGACTCAAGGTGCTGGAGTAACTCAGCGGCTCAGGCAGCATCACTGGAGAACATAGATAGGTGACTTTAGACTTCAGAGATACAGCACGGAAACAGGCCCCCCAGCTCGCCGAGTCCGCACTGAACAGCGATCACCCCATACACTAACACTATCCTACACAATAGGGACAATTTACAATTTTACCAAAGCTAATTAACTTACAAACCTGTACTTCATTGTTGTGTGGAAGGAAACCGGAGAAAACCACACGGCCTCAGGGCGAACGTACAAACTTCATACAGACAGCATCCGTGGTCAGGATTGAACCCGGGTCTCTGGCACCATAAGGCAGCAGCTTTACTGCTACGCCACAATGCTGCCCTCCGAAGAAGGGTCCCAACCTAAAACGTCACCTATCCATGTTCTCCAGCGATGCTGCCTGCCCACTGAGTTACTCAAACACTATCTTTTTTTAGTAAACCAGCATCTGTAGTTCCTTATTTCTACTTTCACTGCCCTTTGTGGGAGATCTCCTAAGACAAGTGACTTCCTGAGGGGAAAAAAATTGTTCACTTTTAAACAGTGACTCCCAGATCTAGATTTGAAATGTTTACAGCTTATTTGATTTTACACGTTAAAAAAATCAATGGTATGATACACTGCTGTGAAATGTCACCCTTCACAAGTACTTATCATCAGGGCTTTTTTTTCCCTTTTCAATTTTGCTGACTTCTCCTGGAGATAGAAACATGCTAGCCAGTCACACAAATCCTGGCAGCCATCCTTTAGTTTCACACAGTGGCAGCACAGTAGAGCTGCTGCCTCACAGAACCAGAGACCTGGGTTCGATCCTGACCTTGGGCACAGTCTATGTGGAATTTGCACGTTCTCATTGTGATCACGTTACTTTTTTCTGGGTGCTCTGGTTTCCTCCCATATTCCGAAGGCCTGCAGGTTTGTAAATTAATTGGCCTCTGTAAATTGCCCCTAGTGTAGGCTGCGAAAGTAGCAGTTTCTACTCGTCCTGTAGGTTCTGCCTGGCTGATTGAGAATCTCCAGTCATTTCTGTTCCTGTTTTCTTCTTTTTCCTGTTTTCCAATGAGGAAAATACTTTATGGATTAAATTCATAGTCATACAGTGTGGAAACAGGCCCTACAGCCCAACTTTCCCACACAGTCCAACATGCCCCATTTACACTAGTCCCACCTGCCTGCGTTTGGCTCATATCCCTATCCTATCCACGTAACTGTCTAAATATTTCTTAAACGTTGCAATAGTGCCTGCCTCAGCTACTTCCTCCGTTAACTCATTACATAAACCCACGTCCATTGAATTTGCAGATGCTCAACTGCATCTGGGCAACCTTCTGATCATAGCAATAAAAACAGAAAAGTGGTGAAGATACATTGAGTCGAGCACAGAGAAACAGTTCACATTTCAGCTCAACGAGCTTTCATTGAAGGTTATCAGCCTTAATCGTTAACTATGTTTCTCTCGTCCCACAGGCTCTGACTGACTGACTGAGCATTTCCAGCAATATCTGTTCCTGTTTTGTTTTTCGGGCATGTGAAGAGGTTTGCTTTAGCATGTAGGTCTCTGAGTTAAATACGTGATGGGTCTCTGACATTTTTCCAGGAGCCAACATAGATTAGGTATGGGGATTTGGTCAACAGCCCTTGAGATGTTCTTCCATTGAAGAATGAAGTCAGCCAACATATTACTTGGAGAAAATAGAATTCCAGAAGCATTTATCTAAGTTATTGCTGGACCCTTTGCACAGTGATTCAGTGTAATTGCTCGCTTGGACACATGCATGGTTTTATATCAGAAGCCCCATCTCCTGACTGCAGGGGTCCGAGATCTACACTAGCTGTTCGCAATGGCTTGCTCTGTATTGTCATATGGATTGGTGCTCAACCAAGCCAACACTAAGAGTTCATCCCCTCTGAGCAGGGATGCAAAACATAAACCATTCCTTCCGCAGTCTATTCTTTCCAATTGTCATTCATGCAAAGTAGAAGATAAGGTGGAAGGTTGAGCTTTGGCACTTCCGTGCTGTTTGAGTGGGATGCTATTGCTCATGCCTGTTCTGAATGTAAGCATTCCCACTGGGAAACCGTTGGAAGATCCATAGAAATGAAATTAACCATTGTACATCTCCAGCCCAATCCACAGCTGATTTGCACCACAAACAGAGGATTCTGAGACATAAACCTGAGAGAAGACATCTCTATTGCGACTAAAGGGCTGCACAGTGGCACGGCGGTAATAGAAAAAGAAGCATATTATTTAAATTGTGAGAGTTTGCAACACTTTAATATGCAGAAAATCTGGTGTTTTGGTGCATGGTTTACAAAAGGCTGCAAATGCAGGTACAGCAATTAAGAGAGCTCACTGAATGTGGTTGTTTACTGCTGGGGGAATTGAATGCTCATTTGTTGAGAACGCTGTGAAACCACCTTGGGTGACCCTAATACCAATCCCTGTGGCATACCACTCAATTCAAAAGATTCATTTGTTCCTTCCCTGTTTCCTCTGAGCAGCAGTATTCGTCTCCTTATTTAAAGAAGATGAAAAAGTTCTGCGATGGTTCATTAAACTGATAATTAGAATGGGTATGTTCCCTTAACAGGAAGGATTGAACAAGCTAGGTTTGAAACACCACAGTTTAAAAGAGTGAGCTGTGACTTGAATGAAACAGATCCTGTGCAGTCTTGATAGTGTTGGGCAAATATATCTCCTTTGTGAAGGAACCTAGAAATAGGGTTCAGATTAAAAATAAGGGATCACCCATATAAGACATAGGTGAAGGTAGCCCGCTGAGTTTCTCCAGCTTTTTTGTCGATCTTCGATTTTCCCAGCATCTGCTGTTCTTTCTTAAATAAGACATAGGTGAGGTACCTTTTTTTCCTCATAGAGTTTTTTAGGGACAGAAAGTTTTTGGGACTCTTCTCTTCAAAGGATAATGGAGATAGAGTAAATACTTTTGAAACTGAAGTCGAAAGATTCTTGGAAAGCAAAGGGATGAAAGGTTCCCGTGGGGAGATGGGAATGTGGAGGTGTGGTTACAGTCAGATTAACCATTGAAGGGTGTAATAAGATTGAAGTTAAGCAGCCTACTCCTGCTCCTTATTTGTATGCATGTATAATATTTTATTACAATGCATGATATTCATGAATATACAAATTATTTATTCTTAACAATTCCTGTTATTTATTGCCCATGGCTAGAAATAAACAGAAGTGCATGCATGTGAAAAGAATAAATTAAGTATCCGATGGATTGTGGATTATAACCTATTTAATATTTTAAAGATCCATAGCACCTTATTGGAAACATGGATTAAGTTCAAAGCTTACTTACTGTAATCCAAGGCTATGATATATTGGCATTGAGAGTCCCAAGTCAATGCACTATTGTATTTTATTGCAATGGTATATAAATGGTATATAACTTATCACGTATACTTTTCTTTTTCCTACGACCTGGATTTACATAGTTGCTTTTGAATTTAGCTTAATTTTTTATTGGTTAACACCTTTAGTAATTGTATTAAACTATTAGGGCTGATAAATCAGGTGGCAAGTGCATTATCAAAAATTGTGGAGAATTCGCTTTAAAAAAAAAAAAGATACATAATCATGAAGAACAATGCCTTAAGAGATTTATCTTCCAGAAACTCCATGCTGGAAGTCTTTTGGAAAAATTATTTTTGTTTTAAGAGTGCCATTTTTCAAACAATGTGCCGCAATGATGTGTTCTTGGGTTCCATAAAAATAGTTTCTAAATGCATAATTTAATCTTCTATGCCAATCCCTATTGTACTGAAGAATACTAGCGACCTTAACATCTGTAACATTACTCCAAAATGAATCAGATGTTGATCACTCTAGTACCCCTCGCTACGATAGAAAGAAAGGAAAGATATTGCGTTCTATAAACATCGGTGAGAGCCCTCAGAGAGCCGTTGCCCGAGAAAGTGCCAGGCTGCCGAGACAAAGATGGACCCGGCATGGGGGGGGGGTCACTGAGAACTAAGAGGAACTCGGTGGCGGGGGCGGCGAGAAAGAAGTGGGACCATCAGGGCAATATTGAATATTTTTGTAATTCTGGCGGCGCCGTATACTTTGCATACTTGTGTATTGTATGCAAAACAAAGAATTCCACTGTACCAAGTAAGACTATAAAGCATCAATCAATCACTCAATTCCAGATATATTTGGAAACAGTACAGCTTTAGGTTTCAAACACAAATACAAACTATTTGTAAAGGATTGCAAAGTAATCTACAATTTGGAGTTGTCATCACTTTTTATATTAACATAAAATAAATGTGCCTACATGACAAACATTTGGAGTGACTGTATTATCTTATTATAAATAACATTCTATGTCTGAAGGCTAATGGTTTATGTTCTGCCCTGACTTATTATACCAAATTTCCTTTTAAAGGGTAAAATGTTCTATATCTATTTTCAAATAGTCCTCAATTTTAGGACAAAAGCAGCTCCGGTATCAGAAGGGATTGTGCATGGGGTTTGTACATTCTCCCTGTTTACCCTGGATGATCTAATTTCCTGCCGCATCCCAAGAGGGGTCTGGTGGTAGGTTAAATATCAACTGTAAATTAGCTGGAGAATCAGGGTGGTTGGAGAGAGAATGGAGTGTGAGGAAATGGGATTGATACACGGTGCTGGAGTAATTCAGCTGGACAGGCAGCATCTCTGGATAGAAGGAATGGATGACGTTTCGGGTCGAGACCCTTTTTCAGACTAACGTTTCGGGTCAAGACCTTTCTTCAGTGGGTTAACCCAGCATCTGCAGTTCCTTCCTACACAGTGAGGAAATGGGATTGCTCTGAAAGCTGCCATTTTCTTGATGGGCTGAAGTGCCTTATTCTATGCCATAAGAAAAGATAGGAAGCTTAATTGTAGAATCTTCAATAACTACGACTAAAGAAACCTCCCTGGGCAAATTGTAACAAGTTAATCATTATGTGCGAGTAATGCAATGAACTACCTGACCTTGGATATAAAAAACAGAAATTACTAGAAATTCTCAGCAGGTCAGGCAGTGTCTGTGGATATAGAGATAGAATTAACAGCTTGGAATTTGGAGTTGAACAGCAGAGCCGAGTCATGCTCAGATTCCCAACACTTACAGTATACGGGGGTTTGATTTTCAGTGCTTGTGCCATCTTAGACCTGGTGTAGGATTCAAGACCCCTCTCATTTCAGTGATGATTGTTGTGTTGCAGGGGGAAAAAAGGAAAGAGAGCAGAAGTGCCTTTCTTTAAAAAAAGTTCCTGCTTAGTATTTTAAAACCTATCTTGAGGTATCTTTTATAGAAAGTCCTTGCTGCGAGGGTTAGAACAATATTTAGACTATCATTTTAAAAGCAATTGTGGTTGGGCCTTATAAAAAGAAACATTTTCTTTACATGCATTTTAATTTTTTATACTTTTTAGCAGTGATTTTCCACCTGTTAATGTGAAGGATTCTGGAGACATTAACAGCTGCATCATTTACCCTTAAGTCTGGATGTTGTACAGCTGTGGATTCAGATGCATATCAAAATTATTTGTGATAAAAGAACATACAGTTTGTTGTTCATATTTATGTTAACACAACTTGCATTGTCTGCAAAGATTTGGAGTGATCATATTATAAATGTTATCCTATGTCTGAAAGCCAGGGATTGAAGTCCTAAGCTTGTACCCCTATCCTGACTCAAAAACAAAGTTCCTTTTAAAATGGAAAAACATGTGTACATATTTTCAGATTTATCTTTTGAAATTCAAAAGAAACGTGTTCATTGTTTGAAAGAAGTCTGTGTGGAGTTTGTCTATTTTATCTTTGTGTGATGTTATCTTTCAACTTTGCTTGGAGTTTCATTGAAGCAGTTTTGGGGCCTTATGATATGGTGCTCCGATTGGAAGTGGAAAATAATTTAAATGACTTATAACCAGAAACTGTGGATCACACTTGTGGACTGAAAGGAGGTGTCCCATAAGCATTGCATCAACTGTGGTTTCAGGGCAAGGGTGATATTTTTAGGGGATGGAGGAAAGAATTAGGTTATTGTGCGCAGTTTATGTCACCCTGTTACAGGAAGGATGTGTAGGCTTTGGAAAGGGAGGTTTACCATAATGATGTCTCGATTAGGAGGTATTAGGGAGAGGTTGGATAGATTAGGATTGTTTAGGAGGTATTAGGGAGAGGTTAGATAGATTAGTTAGTTTAGAGATACAGCGCGGAAACAGGCCCTTCAGCCCACTGGGTCCGCGCCGACCAGCGTTCCCCGCACATTAACATTATCCTACACCCACTAGGGACAATTTTTATATTTACCAAGCCAATTAACCTACAAACCTGTACATCTTTGGAGTGTGGGAGGAAACCGAAGATCTCGGAGAAATACCCATGCAGGTCACGGGGAGAACGTACAAACTACGTACAGACAGCACCCATAGTCAGGATCGAACCCGGGTCTCCGGCGCTGTTCGCTGTAAGACAGCAACTCTACTGTTGTTCCACCGTGACCGCCCTATTTGGATTTGGATTGTTTTCTCTGGAACAGAGATTGCAGGAGGACTCTATAGATATGAGGCATAGATTGGGTAGACACTCAGAACCTATTTTCCAGGATCAAATATAAAATACTGGAGGGCATTGGTTTCATGTGTGAGGGTCAAAGGTTTAAGGAGGTATGCAACCATTTTTTTTGCATGGAGTGTGATTGGTGCGGGAATGTACCGCTGGGGTTGGTGGTGGAGGCAGACACAATACTGGCATTTAAGACACTTTGGATAAGTACATGGGCATTCAGCGAATGAAGGGACATGGATTATGCACAGGCAGATAAGAATTGGTCTTTCCATCATATTCGGCACGGACATTGTGGGTTGAAGGGTCTGTTCCTGTGCTGTACTGTTCTATGTATCCCATTTCATCAAGTTTTACTTCCTCTGACAATTTGCACGTGTTCCTCAGGTTAGCTGTCCCCTTCAGTATGCATGTCCCATTAGATATTGGAGACACAAGAACCTGCAGATGCTGTAATCTTGAGTATAAAACAAAGTACTGGAGACTCTCTGCGGGTCAGGCAGCATCTGTGGAGGGAATGGACAGATGACCTTTGGGACCAGGACTCCAAATATCACCCATCCTTTTCCTCCACTGATGCTGACTGACCAGCTGAGTTCCTTCAGCATGTTGTTTATTACTATTAGATAGTTGTCTCTGTGTAAATGCAAACGTCTGTAGCTGTACGTGTGAAGCATTCCGGTAGGTTGTTGGTCTTTCTCTAAAGCTTGTCATCATTCTTGACATTCCCTGGTTCTTTCTCATTGTCTCTTACCTTTGCTTCCCCATTGTCTCCCGTTAGTAGTCTGCTGTATCATTTGATCTGTTTGCCTCTCTTAACCTTGTCTACCTCATTCTTTTTATTCTAAGCTTCCCCGTCTCAGTTGTGCACGTCTGTCCCTCTGCGTTTGCATGTCCCTCTCTATCATGCTGAGCGATTATCTTTGTGTCAAAGCGAGTGTTCCTCTGAGCCTCATTTCTTTTGGTCTTTTCTTTAATGCTCATTGCCTTTCGCATGTGTCGCTTTCTAAATAAAATGCCACCCTCGCTCTCAGACCAAAGATCTTATCGCTATAAGATCTTTGTCTCAGACTACCCCCCCCCCCCCCCCGCCCCCCCTCTCTCTCTCTAAACATAAATGCCCGGGTTTTTAAAGCTGCAACTCATTCACTCCGAGCACGAACATTATACTTCTTTTCTGCAGAAACAATAAACTATAGGTGCTGGTTTACACAAAAGGTCACAAAACACTGGAATACTGGAAAGGCGGCGTTTGGGATCCGGACCCGGGGTCTGAAGGAAGAAGGGTCTCGCCATTTATGTTCTCCAGAGATGCTGCCAGCCTGATCCGCTGAATTACTCCAGCACTTCGTGCCCACTTCTTTTCTGCCGCGGATTCTCTCTTTTCTCTTTCAAAGACTTCGACAACTCTCAAGATTGCGCTCTCCTCGATTTCAAAGTGTGTTTTCATTTCTTTCAGTTTGTCTCTTTGGATTTAATCGTTATCTTGAAGCTCCCCTCTGGATCCTATCAATCCTGCTAAGCAGTATGTGGTTGCGATTTCTAAGCTTGTCTCTGTGCGTCTTTCTGCCAATCTCTCGAAGCCATGGGTTATTATTATTTTCCCTATATCATAGTCAAAGAACAACCTTCGGCTTCCTAATCCCGTTCCTGATGACATACTCAAGAGATAATAGGCACAAAGTTCCCTTTATTTTGTCTGCACTAATAATATGATTTGGTGTCCGACATTTCAGCTGTTTCCGCAGTTGGAGATTGTGTTATTTAGGATTCAATGTATCGTGAGCGAATCTTGAGAAACTGCCGATTAGGAGAACGATTTGCAAATGGTATGCTAAGCTGTGGGGCGAATTTTAGACGAACGTCTCGTATCCGAGTGGCGGTGTACGTGTTCCTTGTACAGATGCAACACGGCGGCACAAACACTGGCGGGACCGTGCCCGAACTCACCACCCAAAGCCTACTCTCTCTCCCCCCCCCCCCCCCCCAAAGTCCCAAAGCTGCGGCTGTTGCCAAACTCCAGCCAGGGCCTGCGGGGACCACGACCCGGGGCTCCGACTGCCCGTCCGGCCTCTGCCGCCGCCACCACCGCCTGATCTGCTGCAAGTGGAGACAGAGAGAGAGAGAGAGAGAGATTCCTTCGGTATAGACCCACGGCGGCGGCGGCGCAGAATGAATCATTTGACACTCGCGAAGACCGGGCCAACAGCCAGGGCAAGTGGAGCTAGACACAAAATGCTGGAGTAACTCAGCGGGTCGAGACCTTTCTAACGTCACCCATTCCTTCTCTCCAGCGATGCTGCATGGCCCGCTGAGTTACTGCAGCATTTTGTGTCTACCTTCGATTTAAACCAGCATCTGCAGTTCTTCCCCGTTCGGGAAAGTGGAGGTAGTCCCCTGGCTTAAGCAGCGAGCTCCGCCTCTGCTCCACCCCAGATCTGTGACCCGATCGGACGATGTACAGCGTCCATGGTTGACGATACGCGAATTCAAGCCATCCCTCAACTGGACGCCTCCGTCTTTTCAGGGCACGTTGCTTGCAGCTTGTCACTATCTCATTCAAGTTACAGTTTGCAGACGGTCACTATCTTAATCAAGCTTGTCACTCACTGTCTTATGCTTAAGCGAGTGTTCTTGACTTGTGCATGCATTTACTTCCAGAGATTGTTTTTAGTTTAGAGATACAACATGGAAACAGGTCATTCGGCCTAGCTCACACTAGTTCTGTGTTATCCCACTTTTTAATCTACCCTCTACACACGATGGACAATTAGCAGAGGAAAATTAACCAAATGAATGTCTTTGGGTTACACAGAAAAGCTGGAGAAACTCAGCGGGTGCAGCAGCATCTATGGAGCGAAGGAAATAGGCAACGTTTCGGGCCGAAACCTTCTTCAGACTGATCAGGGGTGGGGGTGGGTGGGGACAAGAAAGGGAAAAGGAGGAGTAGCCGGAAGGCTGGAGGGTGGGAGGAGACAGCAGGGGAGCTGAGGAAGGGGAGGAGACAGCAAGGACTAACAGAATTGGGAGAAGTCGATGTTCATGCCCCCGGGGTGCAGACTCCCCAAACGGAATATGAGGTGCTGTTCCTCCAATTTCCGGTGCTGCTCGCTGTGGCCATGGAGGAGACCCAGGACAGAGAGGTCGGAGACGGAGTGGGAGGGGGAGTTGAAGTGCTGAGCCACCGGGAGGTCAGCTAGGTTATTGCGGACCGAGCGGAGGTGTTCGGCGAAACGATCGCCCAACCTCCGCTTGGTCTCACCGATATAGATCTGCTGACATCTAGAGCAGCGGACGCAATAGATGAGGTTGGAAGAGATGCAGGTAAACCTCTGTCGCACCTGGAACGATTGCTTGGGTCCCTGAAAGGAGTTGAGGGGGGAGGTAAAGGGACAAGTGTTGCATCTGCTGCGGCCGCAAGGGAAAGTGCCCGGGGAGGGGGTGGACCGAGAGGGAAGGGAAGAATTGACAAGGGAGTTATGGAGGGAGCGGTCTTTGCGGAAGGCAGATATGGGGGGAGATGGGAAGATGTGGCCAGTAGTGGGGTCACGTTGGAGGTGGCGAAACTGACGGAGGATTATTTTTTGTATGTGATGGCTGGTGGGGTGAAAGGGGAGGACTAGGGGGACTCGGCCCTTGTTGCGAGTGCGGGGATGGGGAGAGAGAGCAGTGTTGCGGGGTATGGAAGAGACCCTGGTGCGAGCCTCATTTATGGTGGAGGAGGGGAACCCCCGTTCCCTGAATAGTGAGGACATTTCAGATGTCCTGGTGTGGAACGCCTCATCCGTGGAGCAGATACGGCGTAGACGGAGGAATTGGGAGTAGGGGATGGAGTCCTTACAGGAAGCAGGGTGGGAAGAAGTGTAGTCCAGATTTTTTTAGTTATGGAGGGAGCGGTCTTAGTATAACTTTTTTTAGTTATAGAATGTCTTTGGGTTGTGGGAGGAAACTGGAGCACCCGGAAGAAACTCACGCAGTCACAGGGAGATCGTCTGAACTCCATACATACCATCCTCTATAATCTTTGATACAGACAGCATCCGAGGTCAGGATCGAACCCGGGTCTCAGGCCAGATGTGTCAAAAGCTCTGGTCTTTTACCCCAGGGATTGGCTTTTCTCTGTACCGCCCAGGCCCGTGGTCGTTTGCTTATCTATCATCCTAAACCCTGGATTATGAAAATATCTTTCTTTGAAAAGTGGACATTTGGAAACAATCAAGAATTAAGTTTAACAAAGACATTATTTTTTCCAGCTATCATGAACATGCAAACTCCACAGAATCGATCCAAGGTCAGGCTCGAACCCAGGTCTCTACCAGCTACACAAGTGTACCACCCTCTCTACAGCTTGCCAGCCCTCTCCCTGCATCTTCGGCTCATCTCACACAAAATAGGAGCAGCAGTAGTTCATACAGCTCATTGAATTCAAGTATTTTCCCCAATTTCACTCTTCTGCCTGGAAGAGTGATCATGCTTCACTCCCAGAAATCCAAACATCTGCCAATCTCAGCCTTGAAATGGATTCAATTAACATTGAACATGGAATAGTACAGTACAAGGCCCTTTGGCCCACAATGTCTGTGCCAAATATGATGCCAAGACCATCACTTATCTACCTGTACATAACCCATATCCCTCCATTCCCTGCATATCCATGTGCCTATCCAAAACCAGCACCCCTGGCCACCTGGAGTTCTCCCAAATCTCATCTCTGGCTAGGGAAACCACAAAGATGTTTGTCAAAGCTTCTGCAATCTCCTCTTTTTTTTCTCTCAATAACTTGGTATCAATCCCATCAGGTCCTGGGGAATTAACCACCTTAATGCTCTCTTCCTTCTTAATCTTAAACTACTCTTTTCATATTAGTAATCTCCACACTCATCTCACTGTCCTCTATGTCCATCTTTGTACATCAATTGTGAAAACTGATGCAAAATACTTGTTTTGTACCTCACCTACATTCCTGGACAAAGCCCAAATTCCCTCCTTTGAGTGGTCCTTCCTTCTCCCTGATTGTTCTCTTGTTTTTAATATAGGCATAAAAAACATAGCGATTTTCTTTTATAAGACTTGCCAAATAATTTTCATGGTTTCTTTTGGCACTTCTAATCGCTGCTTGAGTTATTTCCTTCTTTCTTTATATTCCTCAATGGTCTGATCCCAACCTCTTAAACCTTGCATACACTTCCCTTTTGACTCCATTTATGATCTCGTTGGTTAGCCAAAGTTCCCTTTTCCTCCGACTCTCAGAGCAAGGGCCTTGACCTGAAACGTTGCCTATTCCTTTTCTCCAGTCATGCTGTCTGACCTTGCTGAGTCACTCCAACTTTTTGTTGATCCTTCCCACACACAATTCCCTCACTTTACCATTCTTATCCCTCCTCCTTACTGAAACATGCCAGTTCTGAACATTATCAACTGGCCTTTAAACAACTCCCACATGTCAGATGTGGACTTACCCAATAAGTGCTCTGTGTACCTTCCTGAGCTCTTGCCTAATAACATTGTAGTTTGAATGAATCAATATCCACAACTCTGTAGGTAGAGAATCCCAATGATTCATGACCCTCTGAGAGAAAAAAAATCTTATCTGTGTTAAATGGACAATTCCTTATTTGAAACTGTGCCCCTTATTCCACTTTTTTGAAGGGGGTACCACATTAAGCCTCCTCCAAACTATTATTTGGGGTTAGGAGGGAAAGATAAATCAGCCAGGATTGAATGGTGGAGTAGCCTTGATGGGCTGAATGGCCTAATTCTGCTCCTATCCCACATGACCTTATGATTACCCTTTCAGTAAGATCATCTCTGAATCTTCAAAACCCGAATGCCTGTTGGCTCAACTTTTCTTCATGTGACAACTCATTTATCGCAGAAATTACCAAGTGAATCTCTCGAAACTTCCTCTAATGCAAGAATATCCCTCCTTAAAAACATGTACAGCACTCCACGTGTGGTGTCACCAGCATTCTCCATCGATACAAGAGCGGCGGCATGGTGGCACAGCGGTAAAGTTGTTGCCTACAGCACCAGAGACCGGGTTTGATCCTGACATTGGGGGCTGTCGGTGTGGAGTTAGTACGTTCTCCCTGTGACCACGTGGGTTTTCCCCAGGTGCTCCAGTTTCTTCCCACACTCCAAAGATGTAGAGGTTTGTAGGCTAATTGGCTTGGTAATAAATTTGTAAATTGGCCCGAGTGCGTGTGGGATAGTGTTAGTGTGCAGGTAGGTATTCGCTGGTCGGCACGGACTCGGTGGGCCAAAGGGCCTGTTTTCACGCTGTATCTCTAAACCAAACTAAAATAAGTTTCCTCACCGTTACTTTCCACTTGCCTTCCTTATTACTTGCTCAACCTAGACACCAACTTTGTTTCATGTACAATGTCATCTGGGTTTCTCTGTACGGATGTTGAACAATTCTTTTGACCTCACATGATGCTTCATTTGCAAAATGCTTCACCTACTGACCTAAGCGATCTAGGTCCCTGTACATACAGTTCTCATCAAACTTGAGTCATCAAACATTTGAGTCTTATAGAACGGAAACAGGCCCTTTGGCCCAACTCATGCCGACCAAGATGCCCATGTAAGCAATGTCCCATTTGCATGTTCATCGAGGTACATTATGGATAGATTGTACATAAATGCAATCGTGAAACTCAAGAACAATAGATAGAGCCAATGGTATAGAGTACAGAATGCAGATTGAAGAAAGGTCTTGACCCAAAACCCATCCTTTTTCTCCAGAGATGCTGCCTGACCAGCTAAGTTATTCCATCACTTTGTGTCCATTTGTGTAGCATCTGCAGTTCTTTATTTCTACATTTTTAGTACAGAATATAGTTCTCGGCATTGTTGCACATTGTTCGACCCATGTCCCTGCAAACCTTTCCTATCAATGTATCTGACCAAGTCTTTTACATGTTGTTACTGTATTTGCCTCAACCACTTCATCAGGCAGCTCTTTCCATACACACCACTTTGTATCGTCTGTTGCTAGTATAAATAGTTGAACTCAACATCAATTCTGTAGTATCCCACAAGTCAGTTTGTCGACCTAAAAAGTACCCAATTATATTGATTTTGATTAGTCACACCATCTTCAAACCATAAAGATGTATTAACCCCAATGCTAACTACTGCATCATATTTCCATCGTTTTCATTTGGCACCACATTGTATGACCTTTGGAAATTGAAACACACATCTACTGATTTCCCCTTTACCCATCCTGCTCATTACATCCTCCAAATGCTTCATATGTCAAATACTACTTCCCTTTTCATTAGTCATGCTGACTGTATTCTCATTTTCTAAATATTCTGCTACTACTTTAATGATGGATTCCAGCATTTATCCAACTACTGATGTTAGGCACCTGGCCTACAGTTTCCTGCTTTGTTTTCTTCCATTCTTGGAGGAACTTCATTTTTTCAGTTGTTTCCCCCTTTCTCCCTCCTATCTTCCCTCATCTCCCTCCTCCTCAAGGTCTCCCTTCCCACTATTTCCCCCTCCTCACCATTCTGCCTCCCACCTCATCCCCTTCCTATCAAAACCTCCCCCTCCTTATCCCCATTTCTTCTTTTCCCTCCACTTTCTCCACCTCTTTGCCTTCCTACCACCGTTCTATATCCCTCCCCTAACCACTCCTTCTCCCCTTCTCCCTACTATTCCCTTCCACTCTTGCCTTTCCCCTTCCCCTCCTCTTCCCCCCTCCCCATCTATCCTTCTGCCACCCACTTTCTCCCATCTACTCCTCTGTACTCTCACTTTCTCTTCTCCCTACTCACTTTTTTTTACCCTTTCTCTCTTTTTCCCTCCTCCCAGCCTCTCTCGGTACACTCTCCTCCCTCTGGTCTGGATTCTTTCTCCCACTCTCTTCATCTCTTGCATTTCCTTTCCCTCTCTACTTTCACCCACCTCTCTATTCCATCTTTTCTCCCACTCCCCCTCCTTCTCTACTTTCTTTCTCCTGCACTCTCCACTTTACTCTCTCGCTTCTCCTTCTCTCCCCTTCTTTTACACTTCTCTTACCCCTACTCTCTCCCTCCACCCTTCTCACTGTCACTCCAATAACTCTCTCACCTTGTCAACTCCAGCCTTTGTCACTTACCCACACCCCCACCCCATCTGCTAATCACCCCTCCTCTCCTGTATCCTCCTATCACTCGCAAGGCTTTGTACCACCCCATCTTTCTTTCCAAGCTTTCCTTTCCCCACTTCAATCAGTCTGAAGAAGGATTCCAACACAAAATGTCACCTGCCCATTTCCTCCACACATGCTGCCTGACCTGCTGTTCATCCGGCATTGTTTTAGCTCGATTCCAGGATCTGGCCTCTTGAGTCTCTCCTCTTCTCTTTTAATCTCCCTTTTCCTGCTCACTCGCTCTTCCTTCTCTGCTCTCCTTTCTCCCTTTACTTTCTCCCCCTCTCTGCTCTCTCTTCCCCCCCACTCATTCACTCCCCATCTTTCTCTTTCTCCCATTCTCCTTTGTCTCACCCCCCTTTCTCTCCCCTCATCTCTCTGTATTTTCTCTATCTCTCCTCTTACCTTCCTCTTTCCTCTTCCTCCTATCCTTGCAACTCTCTTCTACCTCTCTCCCTCCTATCCTGCTCCTCTCTTCCTCATATCACTGCCACCCCATCTCCATCACCCCTTTCTCCTCCCCACCCATTTCTTCCCCCTTCCCACTCCCCACGCCTCTCCCACTTTGTTCCCTCCCGTCTCTCTCCTCCTCCCCCTCCTCTCTTCCTCACTTCTCTCATATATCTTTCTTCCCCTCTCTCCTCCCCCTCCATGCCAGCCTCTCTCTCACCCCTCTTGCTTTCCTCTCCCTCCACTCCGATCTTGATCTCCCACGCTGTTCAACTCACCTCCATCTAGAGATATGAGGGAGAGAGAGATAGATAGGAGAGAGGATGATGAAGGGAAAGGAGGAGAAAGAGAAAGGAGAATGTTAGAGGATGAGGAGATAGCTCTCCCATCATCTATCTCCCTCCCTCCTCCTTTCCTCCTTCCTTCTCTCCACCTCCCTTTATCTTCCACTCTCTCCCCCTCCTTTTCTCTCTGCTCTTTCTCCTTTCCTCTCTCACCTTCATCCTCTATCCCCTCCTATCTCACTCCCCTCTTCCCCTCACCCTCTCCCTCCCTTCGTCTCATTCCCTTTCTCTGCCTACCCCCTCGCTCCTCTATTCTGCCTCTCCCATCTTGTTCCCTCCCCCTCTCCCCGACCTCATCATCCCTCCTATATCCCCTCTCCCATCTCCCCCTCTCCCCCTCTCTCTCTCCGCCCTTTTCTCCCACTCTTACCGCTTTCTCCCGGTTCTCTCTCTCTCTCTCCCTCTCTCCCTCTCTCTCTCTCTCCCTCTGTCTCTCTCTCTCTGTCCCTCTCTCTGCCACTATCCCTGCCCCTGTCTCTGTCTCCTGTCTGTCCCTGTGTCTGTGTCTCCCTCTCTGTCAATCTCTCTCTCTCCCTCTGTCTGTCTCTCGCTGCCTGTCCCCCACTCTCTCTCCCCGTCTGTCCATCACTCTCTCTGACTCGCTCTCTATCCCTCCCCCTCTCTCTGATGTGTCCCTCTCTCCTCCCTTGCCCCCCCTCCTTCCCGTCTCTCACCTACTCCCTTCGGCTCCCCTCCCAGTCCCCCATCTCTCTCCCACCCCATCCCCTTCATCTCCCCTCACTCCCCCTCCTTTTTTACTCCCTCTCTCCCTCATTCCCTCTCTCTCTGCCTACCCCCTCGCTACCTCTATTCTTCCTCTCACATCTCCCCTCCCACTCTACCCTTATCTATCTCTCCCCCTCCCAGTCTATCTCCCCGTCCCCCTCTCTCCGACCCACCCTCCCTCTGTCCCTCCCTGTCTCTCTCCCCCCCTCTGTCTGTCCCTCTCTGTCTCAGTCCCTCTCCTCCCTCCTACACTCTCTCTCCCCCCCCCTCTATTACACACCCTCCTCCCCTTCCTCCCCCATTTCTCCCTCCTTTCCCCCTCTCCCCTCTCTCCCCATTTCTCCCTCCTTTCCCCCTCTCTCTCTCCTCCCTCCCTCTCTCCTCCCCCATTTCTCCCTCCCTCTCTCCCCCCATTTCCCCCTCCTTTCCCCCTCTCCTCCTCCCTCTCCTTTTCCCCCTCTCTCTCCCTCCCTCTCTCCTCTCTCACTCTCTCCCCCTCTCTCTCTCTCCCCCTCCCTCTCTCTCCCCCCATTTCCCCCTCCCTCTCTATCCCCCCCCCCTGTCTGTCTGGCCGGGTAATTTAAAATTGCAGGCGGGATGATTGGCGGTTGGCGGGTCACGTGTGTGTCGGGGGCTGGCGCTCGCTCGCTCGCTGGCTCGAGCCGCAGACAGACAGACAGACCCGGCTGCACTTTACCCGCCGCCGCGCCGCGCCGAGCCGCTCCGTCCCCGCACCTCCCAGCCCGCCGTCCTCCCCCCTACCCCTCTCTCCCTCCCCCCCCTTTTTTTTTATTTTTAAACAAAAAAGAACCCCCATCTGCACAGAAAGCTCGTCTCCGTCTCAACCGGCCTCCCTGCGGCATGGGGGACAAGAAGAGCCCGAACAGGTAGAAACACACGTCTGCTGGTCGCTCGCTCGCTCGACGGCTGAGGAGGGAGGGAGAGAGGGAGAGACCTTTAAATGGAGGCGCTGCCGCCGGTGTCTGCGGGTCGCTCGCTCGCTGCCGATGCCCAAGTGGCCGTGAGCCTGTGCCAAGACTCACCGTCTCCCCCCGCCTCCCCTCCCCTCCTCTTCCTACCCTCCCTCCCTCTCCCCTCACTCACACATTCATGGCGGACGGCGCTGTGTACACTCACCCAGAGGGAGAGAGAGAGGGAGCAGCGGTGGGTGAAAGAGACCGGGGGGGGGGGGGGGGGGGGGGGGGGGGTAGAGAGAAAGAGAGAGACAGAGAAGAAATACGAACCTTTTTTGTTTTGCAACCACACACACACACTTAGTCGAGCGCTCTTGTGTCGGCGGCCGGTAATGTCGAAACCTTTTCTACCCCCCCCCCCCCTCTTCCTCCCTCTATAGCCTGTTTCTCTGTCATGCACAGACGTCGATGCATAAACGTTGATGGGTGTAATGTTCCTCTTGGTGTGTATGTGTGCGTTTTTTTCCTCCTCTCCCTGTCGCTGTTGCAGTTTTTCAAGGCCAAAGAGGCAAGCCAAGCCCGGCTCGGAGGACGGCTTCTGGGACTGTAGTGTCTGCACCTTCAAGAACAGTGCGGAAGCTTTCAAATGCAGCATTTGCGATGTAAGGAAAGGGACGTCCACTCGGTGAGCGACGAGTTCTCTCTCCAATTATTATTTGTGTGTGTGTGTTACTTTTGATTTGTACGTGTCTGGGAGGGAATGGTGGTTTTGGAGGAGATGTGTGTGTGCGCCTGGAAATAATTAAAGACCGGTTGAATCCAGACTTGTTGATTTTGATGTTACCGTGCTGGGGTGGATTTCATTGTAGTCCGTCCCCCCACCCCCTTGTTCTCTGTGTAATTGTTGGACAGTTAAGGGCTTGCCTCGTTTCAGATTAAATGCACGCGTTTGGGCTGCCATGCATTTCGTTGTAAATGTTGCCATAAATGTTGTTGACATGATCATATGAGGGAGGGAGGGGAGGAGGAGGAACTAAGAAAGGTGGAAATGCTTCCTAGGAATGTTTAACTCTTCAGCCCCATTCCGAGTGCTGTTATCGAGTATTTCAAGGGAGAGTTAGATTTAGTTCTTAGTGCTAAAGGCATCTTCACATCGTATGGGATGTGGTGCGGTGGGGTTTGGGGGAGGCGGAGCAAGAACGGGATACTGATTTTGGATGATCAGGTATGATCATATTGAATGGCGATGCTGGCTCGAATGGCCTTCTCTTGCACCTATTTTCTATGTTATCAGCGAATTGCGTCTGGACAAATTTCGCGTAGGGGTGAGTATGGGTTTGTTCTTGGGCAGATTTAAAACCGAACATGCCACTACCGTTGATGTGTTGGTACTTTTTGTAGTACCAGTAATTGTTTCACGTAGCCATTCGTCTCGATCTTTTACCGTAGTCAATAATTAGTAATGGTTTGGGCAAATCATACTTTTGGTCGCTAAGTACATGGCTGAGCAGTAGTGAGTGAGTATGTGGTAGGGCCTCGGGAACTACTTTTATAAACTTCGACGATTGTCGTCATTTATGAATTTTAAAAAAAAATGATGGCATTTCTGTACTTGCTTCCAGCTGTGAGTGATAAGTGACTTTCTGCAGAAATCCCTGTGTGGGTTGTTTGTTGTGATGTGGCCGAGTTCCGGCTCTTTATTTTACGCAGTGATTGAAACTCATTGTGGGGAAACACTTTCACAACGCAACCTCTTCTGTGTAACAACTGATGCATGACAGAAAATTGCCGTAATGTGAAAACTGCTTGGATTTCAACATCTAATCCCAGTCTCAAAATATCTTTCCCTGTCACTTTAAATAGCTATAACGTGTGGATAACTTGGTTGACACCTTATGGCATCCTCCCATTGTTTGCTGTAGTTTGTAACGGGTGCGAAAACAATGAGTTTTGATTTGGGATGGAATTACTTCCCAATTCAGTCAATGAACCGGCGATCGCTTCCATCCCACGAGCCTGACGCCTCTGCGCGGAGGCGTCACGGTGGGCTAGAACTTTCAGAATAATACTAGTGACACACAAATAACTATCTCCTAGAATTAAACGAACATGCGGAATGCTAGCAGAATTGTGCCCTAGGTACAATCGATTCCTGGGATTGGTTGATGTATTGTAATTGTTGTATTTCCGAGCTCATTTGTTTTGCGAAAACTAAATTTGAAGTACATTGGTGCCCTTTATACTAAAAAGTGATTACTTTGGTTGTATGTGGAGTAAAAATATCTTGAATAGTGCCTTCTTAATACAAAGTAAAATTGCGTGGGAAATACACAGCAGATCAGGCAGCATCTGTGGCAATCTGTTTTAAGCAATGAAGTTGAAGTATTTATGCAACTGGTTTAGAGAGATATGGGCCAAACTCAAGCAGATGGCATTAACTTAGGGTATTTTTGTCGGCATGGATGAGTTGGACCCAAGAACCAGTTTTTGTGCTGTGTGGCTCTGACTCTTTATAGATGTTTGAGGCAAAGAACTGCAGATGATCATTAATACACAGATGGACGCAAAGCTCTGGAGAAACTCAGCAGGTCAGGCAGCATCCCTGAAACTGCATGAGTTGAATGTTCCTCAGACCTGCTGAGTATTTCAGATTGCCAGTATTCGCAATGTTTAAAGTATGTTTGTTAAAGAATGTTGCAAATAAAAATGGGTATTTGTATTTTAGTTCCAATGTTGGGAGGTTTTCTTTGGTGCTTCAACTAATCTGATCGCTATTTGGTTGAAAATCCAAGCGTTGACCGTGTTTTCAAAATGACATGTCCAAAATTACTGTCCGGTATCAAGGGTATGCAGTGTGTCTGGTTTCTTCAGTTTGGGATAAATTAAATAATTTGGAGTCAGGGTCTTGTCAATTGAACACTTTCATCTGGAAAATAGCAATTGCCCAGGCTGGAGAACTGAAATGGAAATCTAAAATGATGGAAACACTCAGCAGATCAGGCCATATCTGCAGAAAGTAAAACTTAATGTTTCAGGACCATTTCCATTTCCATACTGAACATTTCTTTGCTTCCAGCATTTTCTATGAAATATTTCTGATGTGGAGAGAGGAGAAAGAGATCTTGAAGTAGACATCTTTCACTCTATGATTTAAAAAAACAGTAATGTAGAGATTTTTTATTTATTTTTTTAGTTTAGGGATACAGCGCAGAAACAAGCCCTTCGGCCCATGAAGTCCGCACCAACCAGCAATCCCCGTACTCTATCCTACACACTAGGAACAATTTACAAGTTTACCAAAGCCAATTAATCTACAAACCTATACATTTTTTTGAGTGTGGGAAGAAACCGGAGCACCCTGAGAAAACACACGTCGTCACAGGGACAACTTACAAACTCCGTGCGGACAGCATCCATAATCGGGATTGAACCCAGATCTCTGGTGCTATAAGGCAGCAACTCTAAAGCCGTGCCACTGTGCCGCCCATGTAGGTATTTTTACATGCCTGGAATTGCAAGTGAATGTGGGTCAATAACACAGAGTTTGTACTTAAATCATGTAATCTGTAAATTAAGATAGCGACACAAGGAACTGCAGAGCGTTTAAGAAAAAAACAAAGTGTGGTGGAACTCGGTGGGTCAGGCAGCATGTTGGTCAGCTGTACTTTGTAGGTGGTGTTTCTGAGATCATAACATCTTAGTGCATTGGTTATTCTTTCTGCCTTGGTGCATTTCTGTTCCTTCTTTGCAAGAATGCAGACCTAAATTTATTAAAATATGATTCAACCTAGATAGTCATAGAGTGTATTATATATAATAATAGAATTTAATAGAATACTATTGATTATTATTATCCATTATTTAGGCAAGGGGAAAATATACACCTTTTGGAAATTATAGTGATTTGTTTTGAATGTGTGCACCTGGTCACTTTAGCAAAGCGGAGCTGATCATAGGAATACTTTTGAGTTTTGATTTGGGATGGAATTACTTCCCAATTCAGTCAATGAACTGGCGATCGCTTCCATCCCACGAGCCTGACGCCTCTGCGCGGAGGCGTCACGGTGGGCTAAGAGTTAGGCTGGCGACCGGAAGGTAGCCGGTTCAAATCCCGCTTGGAGTGCATACTGTCGTTGTGTCCTTGGGCAAGACACTTCACCCACCTTTGCCTGTAATGGAATGTAATTACGGCGGCAGGCGCGGGCACACCGCGACGCCCTGTGTCTCCCTTTCAAGGGAGATGCTAAAAATGCATTTCGTTGTCTCTGTACTGTACACTGACAATGACAATAAATTGAATTATTTCATTATTTCATTTTTATTATTGTCACATGTAACTAGGCACAGTGAAATTCTTTGCTTGCATTCCCAATGTATACAAATAGCGGCCACCACCCTGCTGACAAAGTTACAAAACACGCCGGCTCCCCCTTTTGTCCCCCCTCCAAACAGTTCCCCCACGCCGGGTCACGATTGTCCCTTGTCCTCTCCTCCCCCACTTATTGTTCATTGTTCTCCCTCATGGTGGTCCTCTACACCGGGTCCTCCATTGTTCTTGCCCCTTCACGGTGGTCCTCCATTCTCTCGTCGACCATGGGTCGACCCGTGAGGCTTCACCACCGCCGAGGCCACATCGTCATGAAGTTTCACTGCTGCCGCCGCTTCACCGCCACCGAGGGAGGACTCACCGCTGTCGATGCCCCATTTCGCGCCTCCGTGGTGCCGACCGGGACCCATAGAGAATGTTCATTCTCTATAGAATAACAGGAAGATGGAAACAATTGTCTACAATGGCTAATACTCCACCTCCATCCCTGCAAACTCGTATACCATTATCTCAGGGTTAAGTAGTGTATGCAAAACTTTGCATTCTGTTGAATCTGCAGCTGGGCTCCCACAAGACCATTTGCATCCACTCAAACCCCAGTGTTATAAAACTTTACCTGTAGTGTCAAGTGGGCCTTTCATCTTTTAACCCTTCGTTACCTTCCTTCTCTAAGGTTTAAATGCCGAGGGATGTTTCCTAGGTTATGTGCCATATAAACACATTTAATCTCCATCGTCTTGTGTTAGTTAATCACGAGTATAGTGGCAGCAGTGGTTTGCCTTTGACCCTAAATTGTCAAAGGGGAATTCAGTCATTTGTTTTTCAGTTCAGAACGGTTCAGTTAAATGTAACATCTCCAAGTTTGCGGATGACGCATAGCTTGGTGGTAGTGTGAGGTGCGAGGAGGATGCTATGAGGGTGCAGGGTGACTTGGATAGGTTGGCTGAGTGGGCAGATGCAGTATAATGTGGATAAATGTGAGGTTATCCACTTTGGTGGCAAGAACATGAAGGCAGATTGTTATCAGAGTGGTATCAGATTAGGAAAAGGGGAGGTACAACAAGATCTGGGTGTTGTACATCAGTCACTGAAAGTAAGCTTGCAGGAGGCGCAAACAGTGAAGAAAGCAAGTGGCATGTTGGTCTTCATAGTGCAGGGATTTGAGAAAAGGAGCAAAGAGGTCCTACTGCAGTGTACAGGGCCCTGGTGAAACCACACCTGGGGTATTATGTGCAGCTTTTGTCTCCTAATTTGAGGAAGAACTTTCCTGCTATTGAGGGAATGCAGTGTAGGTTCACCAGGGTAATTCCGGGGCTGGTAGGACTGACATATGATGAAAGAATGGTTCAACTGGGCTTGTATTCGCTGGAATTTAGGACGATAGGATATCTTATAGAAACATATTAAATACCTAAAGGGCCTGTCCCACCGTACAAGGTAATTCAAGAGTTCTCCTGAGTTTTCCCCCGATTCGAACTCGGAGAATGTCCATAGCAGGTCCTTAGGAGTTCGTGGATGTCTCGTAGCGGCTTGTACGAGTAAAACGTAACCATTTTTTTCATCGCGAGTATTTTTTCACTCGTGGACATTTTTCAGTGTTGAAAAAATGTCACGAGTTTACCGGATTTCCTAAGTACCTACCGTTACTCATACGAGCCGCTACCAGACATCCACGAACTCCTACGGACGCGCTACGGACATTCTTCGAATTCGAATTAGGGCAAACTAGGGAGAACTCTTGAATTACCTCGTACAGTGGGACAGGTACTTAAGGGATTAGACGGGCTAGATGCAGAAATTATTTTCTTGATGTTGCGGGAGTCCAGAACCAGGGGGCACAGTTTAAGAATAAGTGGTAGGTCATTTAAGACTGAGATGAGGAAAAACATTTTCACACAGAGAGTTGTGAATCTGTGGAATTCTCTGCCACAGAAGGCAGTGGAGGTCAAATCACTTGATGTGTTCAAAAGAGAGTTTGATATAACACTTGGGGCTAATGGAATCAAGGGATATGGGGAGAAAGCAGGAACGGGGTACTGATTTTGGATAATCAGCCACGATCATATTGAATGCAATTTTTTAAGATGCTCTATTAGATGTGCTCATTGTATTTATGCATTGTTTGTGGCTTTTGATTAAGCTAAATTTAGTGGTCATACTTAGAATTATGACATTGTATAATTTATCAATTAGATGTAAAATATTTGCAAATTTTGAATCCTTCGCTTATTTATTAGGATGGAGGTGATTCTGTTTGCACTGTTAAAGGCTTATTTCTGAAAATAGTTTGCTCAAAGTACCAGCATTAACCCAACCTTTTTATATAAAAAGAATGGTATTGCAAAGTTAGAGAAGTGGGGTTGAGGTGTCACCATGTGATTTCAAGGATCAATGAGTACTATAATGAAATTATAGTACAGGTGCACAACCTTTTATCCGAAATTCCGGATCCGAAAAGCTCTGAAAATCGAACATTTTCGGTCCTGGAAAAAAGGGAGGGTATATTGCCTGGGAGAGTAGGAATCCCTAGACCTAGTACAGTGAGCGTCCACCGAGGGCTGCCCGGAGAGGTTCCCCGGTCACCTCTCCGGGTGACCCTCAGTGGACGCTCACTGAACTAGGTCTAGGGATTCACAAAAATGCTGGAGAAACTCCGCGGGTGCAGCAGCATCTACGGAGCGAAGGAAATAGATAACGCTTCGGGCCGAAACCCTTCCTCAGACTGCCCTATCAGTCCCCCCTATCAGTCTGAGGAAGGGTTAAGGCAAAGGGAGGGGAGAGAAGGGGAAAGAGAGAGGAAGGATCTGCCGGACATGCTGTGTGTGTGTGTGTGTTTGTTTGGCGGAGTCTGAGGAGAGAAGGGAGGGATGGAAGGGAGGGAGAGGTCCAGCGGTGGGAACAGATGCCTGTGTCCGGGCGTGATCTGAGGCCGAGGTTTGTCAACCCCCGGCCCGGCCCTCCGTGTATTGTTCACCGCGTCTTCCTGGAGAGAGGGGGGAGGGCGGGACCCGGGGCTGTGTGTGTGAAGCACGGCGACTAGAGGGACGGGAGAGCGTGAGGGCACCTCCCCCTTCTCCATTCCCCCTCACACCCCCCTCCCCATCTACCCCTTTCTTCCCCCTCTACCTCTCTACTCTCGGCCCCCAACGATCTGCCGGACATGCTGTGTGTGTGTTTGTTTGGTGGAGACTGAGGGGAGAAACGCCGGCACTAAGAGCGAGCGATCGCGCGGACAGAACGGACAAAAGCAACGATCATAGGTCGGAATAGGTGACCAAAGATCTTTGTAGGTGACATTTCGGGTCGAGATCCCTCTTCTGACTGACTCGGGGGAAAGAGGAGCAAGAGCTATGGACGGTACTAAGGACAAGTGAATGGAAGATATGCCGATATCTCCCGTTTCCCTTTCCCTTGACTATCAGTCTGAAGAAGGGTCTCGACCCGAAATGTCTACCAACGCCGCTCTATGAACGTTGCTTTCGTCCATCTGTCCACGCTTTCGCTCGTTCTTGGTGCCGGCACTTCTCCCCTCATGGCAGCTATTGAAAAAGTCGACCCGAAATATCACCTATTTCCTCCTATTATCACGTATTCCTCATCAGAGATGCAGCCTGATCCACTGATTTACTCCAGCCTTTTGTGTCTGTCTTTGGTTTAATCAGCATCTGCAGAATGTGCCGTTTAAAAAGTACAAGGCATGTGCCGTTTAAAAAGGAAGTGATAAAAAACATTTAAAACATTTAACAACACCTAAACTGTTCCCCCGCAACGCTGCAAGAGGCATAACTGAAGTCGGGTCGGGGTTACTGAAATGATGGAGGTTATGCTCCGGTGCGGACTATGCGTCAGTTCATTGTATTTCGCAGGAGTGGACCATCTTGCGCGCTATAAGATCTTTGCTCCAATTGATTTGATTACTCTAGCGCGGGGGCCCCCTTAGGCGCGGGTTCCAATTGGGAGAAATAGGTCCTATCGGCTAAAGGCTAAAGGCCTGCCCTGACCGGGTAACTGCCGGGATCGAGGCGCAAACTCGCGACCTTGCGGCCACGAGCCGAGCACTCTACCACTGAGCCACATGTTAAAATCTACGCTAAAAACCTTCCGTTCGGAAAACCGAAAAATCCCGAAATCCGTGGTCCCAAGGCTTTCGAAATCTGTGGTCCCAAGTGTCTGGTCCCAAGGCTTTCGGATAAAACGTTGTGCACCTGTAATAACAATTTTAATGTTTAACATGCAAGACAAATGTAAAAAGGTGATTTTAGTGGGCATACAGCAAAAGCAGATCAGTGATCAGTCTTGTATTACTACACCTGTTGCAAAATTTTTAATATTCTGTTTCAATGGAAATTGCATATTATGGCAATTTTCTGGATGAGGAAAAATCAGTGTACATCTTCAAAGAGAAAATGCATGCATATCATCAGAATTTTGTTTTTCTTCTACACACTTGCTTTTTTGTGAATTTCAATTGTCGCTTTGCTTTTATGCACAGCTCTTTTACTGTTTTGGGTTATCCTTGAACCTTATCCTTTTGCGTATAATCCTGACGTGAGGTGTTGCACATTGGAAGGTCAGATAAAAGAGGAAAGTGTACACTAAATGACAGGACCTTTTTGCAGCAATGTACAGAGGGATCTTGGGAAACAAGTCCTCACCTCTGAAAGTAGCAACACAAGTAGGCAACATGGTAAAGGTGGTGTACAACATGCTTGGCTTCATCAGTCAGGCTATCGAGTGACTTCTCAACCTTTAAAGTTATGTTAGAAACATAGAAATTAGGTGCAGGAGTAGGCCATTCGACCCTTCGAGCCTGCACCGCCATTCAATATGATCATGGCTGATCATCCAACTCAGTATCCCATCCCTGCCTTCTCTTCATACCCCCTGATCCCCTTAGCCACAAGGGCCACATCTAACTCCCTCTTAAATATAGCCAATGAACTGGCCTCGACTACCCTCTGTGGCAGAGAGTTCCAGAGATTCGCCACTCTCTGTGTGGAAAAAGTTCTTCTCATCTCGGTTTTAAAGGATTACCCCCTTATCCTTAAGCTGTGACCCCTTGTCCTGGACTTCCCCAACATCGGGAGCAATCTTCCTGCATCTAGCCTGTCCAACCCCTTAAGAATTTTGTAAGTTTCTATAAGACCCCCTCTCAATCTCCTAAATTCTAGAGAGTATAAACCAAGTCTATCCAGTCTTTCTTCATAAGACAGTCCTGACATCCCAGGAATCAGTCTGGTGAACCTTCTCTGCACTCCCTCTATGGCAATAATGTCCTTACTCAGATTTGGAGACCAAAACTGTACGCAATACTCCAGGTGTGGTCTCACCAATATTGTAGCTGTGGAAAAAATTCTGGAGTACTGTATGCAGTTTTGGTTGCCCTATAACAGGAAGGATGTGGAGGCTTTAGAGAGGGTGCTGTGGAGGTTTATAGGAATGCTGCCAGAATTAGTAGTTATTTGTTATGAGGAGAGGTTGGACAAACTTAGATGTGGGAGGATGAGGGGAGACCTGATAGAAATATGTAAAATTGTGAAGTGTAGATAGCCAGTTTTTTTCCCCCCCATGTCAAATTCTAGAATACGTGGATATAAGGTGAGAGGGGACAGTTTTAAGGAGATTAGTGATGCAAGTTTTTTTATTTTTATTTTATTTTTTAAGAGTGATAGTGACTGGGATGCACAGCCAGAAGAAGTATGTAAGCAGATACAATCATATATTTTAGGAGGCATTTAAACAGGCATGTGACATTCAGGGGACGGAGAAAATTATACTATGTTTGGGCATATAGGAGTATTTTAAATTGGTATTGTCGTATGGTGGACATGGGCTTGTTTCTATGCTGGATTGTATGGACCTTATTTATATATTTTTTTAATGTTTACAAATAAATTTCATTTTTTCCCCATTGATCATGTATTTCACTTTAATATACATCTAGATTGTGATGGTGCAGCAGATTATGAGCATACTTGATAGAAGAGAACACATAATATTATAGTAATATTGTTAGAAGTTAACAGGGTAGTTAATATCTGGGAAATGTTAAAAAAGAGTGGATTTTTGGTTATTTATAGGATGGAAACCGGCTATTCAGCCCAACACATTCATGCTAACGTGTGCACCCATCTGTATTAATAATTCCGTCTTGCAGCTCTTGTCCTGTAGCCTTCTTTGTTAGGCAATTCAGATACTCGTAAAGGCAGGTGAATGTTGTCAGTAACTCTGCTTCCATCACTCTTGCAGGCAGTCCATTACTGAAACTTGCCATTCTCAGGGTGAAAAATGTCCTCAGATTTCCTCTCAATCTCTCACCTATAAACCTAAATCTGGATATTGCTGATGTATTTGCCTCTTTGGTGAAAAGTTTGCAATCGTCCTTTTCCAAGTCTGTCATACATTTATATACCTCAATCATGTCCCACCACATTTAATCCAAGGAAAACAGACCTAGCCTCTTCTTCTATAACCTAACCTCTGCACCTCTGATAACATCCAAGTGAATCTCTTCTGCACCCTTACCAATGCTGTCACATCCTTCCTTTAGGTTGGTGACCAGACTACACACTACTTGAGAGCTGACTAATCTTTTACAAATTTGCAGCATAGCCTCTCTGCTCTTATATTCAGTGTTTCATGATTCATGAAGGACGGTATCCCATATGCCGCTTAATCATGTTATCTACCTTTAACAAGGTCCCTCTGTTCTACAATACTCTCTTGCATTTAATGGTGTATACTCTAACCTCACTAGTATTCCCAAAATACATCACCTCACGCTCTATCAGGATTAAATGCCATCTGCCATTTCTCAGCGCACTTCAATATATCAATTTTACCTGTAGTGCAAGATTACCAACCAAATTGTTAACAATCCCACTATGCCATCTGCAAACATACTGATCATGCCTGCTGCATCCAAATCACTCATGTATATTACACACAACCTCTTGTGGGGAACCACTAGTCAAGAGGCATCCAATCGTCAAAACAATTCCCTACTAACTCTTTTCATTTATCGAGTTTTAAATCTGACTTATGGCCCATTGACATTTTGAAGCAGTTTATCATGTGGGGTCATGTTGAAGATCTTACTAAAATATATCTGTTCTGCTCTCATTGATAAACTTTGTTGTATTCTCAACAAATTGAATCAAAATGGTCAGTCAGGATCTGCCCTTGACAAAGCCATGTTGGCTATCTTTGATCAGTCCATGCATTTCCAAATGGTGATTAATCCACACAGTACCTTCCCAATTGCTGTTAGACACACATGTCTATAATCCAGAGTTGTTAAAACCCCAGCATCCCTGGAGAAAAGGAATAGGTGATGTTTTGGGTCGAGACCACTCTTCAGACTGAGAGTCAGCAGAGGGGGAAACTAGAGGTATGAAAAGGTACAGAACAAATTAGATGAGCAAATGCATGGCAGATGCAGTATAATGTGGATAAATGTGAGGTTATTCACTTTGGTGGCAAAAACAGGAAAGTAGACTTGATCTGAATGGTGGCCGATTAGAAAAAGGGGAGATGCAACGAGACCTGGGTGTCATGGTACACCAGTCATTGAAAGTAGGCATGCAGGTGCAGTGAACAAAGCGAATGGTATGTTAGCATTCATAGCAAAAGGATTTGAGTAAAGGAGCAGGGATGTTCTACTTGGTGAGACCACACCTGGAGTATTGCACACAGATTTAGTCTCCTAATCTGAGGAAAGACATTCTTGCCATAGAGGGAGTACAGAGAAAGTTCACCAGACTGATTCCTGGGATGTCAGGATTTTCATATGAAGAAAGACTGGATAGACTCAGCTTGTACTCGCTAGAATTTAGAAGATTGAGGGGGGATCTTATAGAAACGTACACAATTCATAAGGGGTTGGACAGGCTAGATGCAGGAAGATTATTCCCGATGTTGGGGAAGTCTAGAACAAGGGGTCACAGTTTAAGGATAAGGGGGAAATCTTTTAGGACCGAGATGAGAAAAACATTTTTCACACAGAGAGTGATGAATCTCTGGAATTCTCTGCCACAGAAGGTAGTTGAGGCCAGTTCATTGGCTATATTTACGAGGGAGTTAGATGTGGCCCTTGTGGCTAATGGGATCATGGGGGTATGGAGAGAAGGCAGGTACAGGATACTGAGTTGGATGAACAGCCATGATCATATTGAATGGCGGTGCAGGCTCGAAGGGCCGAATGGCCTACTCCTGCACCTATTTTATATGTTTCTATGTCCATGGTAGAAACTACAAAAACTTAAGCGCACACGACTAGAATCAAGAATGGCTTCATCCCTCTTGTCAGATTATTGAACGGTCCTCCCAGAAGTTAGGGTGTTGCCCCGATCTTCCATTCTTCCTTCATTGCTGATGTTGGACTTTTTCTCTGTAACTGTAGCACTGCAATGCTTTAAAATTGTATTCTGCACTCTGGTATTTTGCTCTTGGCACTACTCGTTCTGCTTGTGTGGCTTAATTGTACTCGTGTTTAGCATGATATGATTTAATTCGATAGTACACAAACAAAAGCTCTTCACTGTCTCAGTACATGTGACAACATAAACCAATACTGAGTTGCCAGTCAAGTTTGAGTCCTGTATGTTTGAGAATATTGGCTACATTGAAGCCAAGATACTGCTTTATGTAGAAACCACAAGTAAAGCTTAGCTAGTTAACGGCTATTGAACCCTGTGATCATTACAACTTGCGCTCTAACTTCCATAAATAGCCTGGATTTTGTGGTTGAGCATTGTCATTGCATAGCAGCAGAAGTCAAATACATGCTTTTCACTTTGAGGCTTGGGCAAAGATAGTTTAGTATTCCAGAATATTTTTCCTCCTCCCAGCAGGTAGGTGTGCATAAAGGTATGTATAGGTATTTTCTACTTGCTGTTCTTTAAGTTTAACTAGATATTATTGTTGTAATGCAGTATTCTCTGTCTGTATTTCACAAAAAATAGCATGTCTTTTTTTTCTAGGAAATTTGTATATTGACATGCGCAAATTAGCCTGAGTGCATAAACGGTGGTTGTTTAAAATGTAACTTTTGCATCCACTGGAGAAACCTGACGGGTGAGGTTGTATTGAGCCGATGGTTTCTAGGAGTTGTTATGCAGATGATTGTATTGCTCATCTCTGAAGTGGTTTTAAATATAAGGATAACCTGTAATTTAGTTTTTCACTTCTGTGGATTCTTGAGGTTCTCCTTGTTGTTAAGATGTGACCAATGCAAGCTCTGTTTTAGTGTACCTTTGGTTATCAATATGAAAGTGTTTGCTACACTCTGACATTGGTTGAAGGCAGCACAAGATTCATCTTCCTGTGTCAGTTCTTGGAAGCTACCTTTTCAGTCTTTTTGACTTGCACAATTATGAAACATTTGTAATTATTTCTAATGGATGAAAATATTTGACTTGTTTAAGAGGCAGAATTGGTTAGAAATCTCTATGATTGATAGCTATGTAATACTTGATTTTTCTTATGGGAAGAATTTGCATAATTTTAACAAAGTTTTACTGGGATTCTTTGCATAATTTGGCTTTTCCAACTTAAAAGATTTGTAACCCTTTTGGGGGGAATCTAATTGCTGAAGTTTGGAAGTGCACAGAATTCATGAAGTTGTGTCCATATAAGTATTCAGCACTGATTTGCCTTCTGTGACTTTGGGCAGCCTTTGAATTGGATTGTTTTTGTTTCATTCCTATAGATGAGGCTTATGAATTAGCATTGGAAACATGGAATTTGTTTACATTACACCTGCAGTTTATGGCAGAGTGTTTTTTTAGTGTAAGAAGAAAAGTCAAGAAGGTTGGTATTTCCTGAATTCTTTGCAAGCTGTGAATCTGAGTAGCTTCATACAGTACACAGTGACTTGGTAGCATTTCTGCAAATATACTGCAATGTATTGAGGACCCTCATGCCACCAACAGACCATATAAATTTATTGCAAAACAGTGTAGTTGTTCCATAGAATAATGAGTTTTCAAAATCAACTGAATAAATTAATTGTACACACTTCAAGTTTTATTTTGATGCAATGGACAAGTTGTAAGGAAAATAACTGTTCTTTGTGTTTACCGATGAAGTGTTCAATGATGGAATGGTGTACATTTCCACTTTGGAAAGGAGGGGGGGAAATGAGTAAATTGTTATATTCTTGCGTTGTGGAAAATAGTGCAAAATATTGCTTTAGTTCTCTAATACAGAGTGTGAATTCAACTGTTAATGTTCCTTTTTGTGTACAAGGGAATATTTTCATGAAGGATGCATCTTGAACTATTACATTTGATTATTTAAAGTTAATTATCAAGTTGTGTGTAAATAAAGTACTATAGTCCCATGTTTCAGTTAAAATATCACAACGTACAGAATTGAAAGCTGCAGTTTTGAACCATAATTTTTCTAAAATTAGCATATCAGGTATTTTGCACACAACATAATGAACTGAAAATATTGCAGATGCTGGCGATATGAAAAAATATACAAATTGTTTATCAGAAGCCAGCTGGGTACAGAGGAATAATTAATGTTCCAGTTTGATCTTTTCATCAGAATTGTAGTCAGGCACTGAATAGGTTTTAAATAGAAGCATGGGTAGGAAGGAACGTGAGAGGCTTCTGTCTGTTGGTGGCAGGGTGGAGGAGAAGGCAGGGGGGGAATTATAGACAGAGGGAATAATAAAAGAAACATGGGCTTACAGGAGGCGTTAAAGATAATTGTAGAATCATAATGACAGTTATTGTTTGGGAGAAAATGAAGGGAGCGATTCTCATCTGCACTTGTGAAAAGATTGGCGTCAGAAGGTTGTCATGTGCCCAGTTAATTGATGAAGTGTGTGTCCTTGAGTTTACATTAGATTTTGTCCGAACAATGTAGGAGGCCAAAGAACAGGTCACAGTGAAAGTAGGTGGATAATAAAATGATAGGAAGCTAGAAGCCTGGAGTTCTACTTGTGGACTGAATGGAGGTGTATTGTGAAGCCATGGCCTAGTCTGTATTTAATCACCCTGCTGTGGAGAAAATTGCTTTGAATGGCAAATACCAAATACTATATTTAAAGGTAAAGTAAATCAGTGCTTCAACTGGAAGCAATGAGATGTTGAATTGTTAGGGCATTGCATGTCACTTTTTGATAATTATTAGGCAGCAATGGTAATATCATTACAGGGCTACCAATTTGGAGACCTTGATTGAGCCAGAGAGGAGTTCCGATCTCAATGTGGAACCTGGGACGTAAATTTTGTGTAAACTATTCCCTTGAATGAAATGTTTAGATTTAATAATGGTGACTGAAACAACCAGGATTGTTGGAAAAAACTTGATTAGTTCATCAATGTGCTTTTGGGTGATGAAATCTATTGTCCTGTCTCGGTGTGGTGAATCCATACCCAAAGCAACATTGTTATTGGTTATCTCACGGAAAGCCCCAAATAAGGGTATCGTGGAATGGACAGTAAATGACCTTGTGAGCATCGCCCATGTTTTCATTCAACTTTGAGGGAAGTTGCAAGATGGAATTTGTAAGCTTTTCAAATGCTTCAGATACTATAAACATTTTCATTGGATGTCATAGTTAGGTTATTGTACAATATATAAAGGGATTTATAGCAGCTCTCGCATAGATGAGATTTGTCTCTAATGCCAGCATCTCTTGAGCTCATTCAAGTCGGCTGCATGACGATTATTGGATTACGAAACTAATAACTTGGAATTTTGTACTCTCATGACCTTGCAAGTTTTAAAAAAATAATTAAAAAAAATTGGGCCACTAAAATAAAAAAATGTAGTGGCCCTTGTTGCCATTGAGGTCAATATATCAGCTGATTTGTATTTTGTAAGTTTCCACAGACACCAATCAGATTAAATAACTTGTTCTTCTATTTTGGTGTTTGTTGGCTCGGGCACTACGATGATCTGCTCTAACTGTCAGTCTAAGAATAGATGGATAGATAGACGACCTACTTTTCGGCTTCTGTCGTTCACTCTTGCATATTCTTGATTTACTTTTAATGATTTAAAGGCTGACTCAGTGATCTAATTTATAAATTTCTTTGTCAGTTAACAGATTTCAGAATCTCAGTGTTTTCTCATATACTTAAGAATTTACATTTGCTTGCAACGTAATTTCCATGTTTTAATTTTCTACTGATGTCATTTGTGATAATTCAACCTTAATGCTTGTGCACTTCTGTTATTAAATCAAAAATTGTGTGAATTTCTTGTATAACTGCATCATGATTAATACTCGCCATTGAATATAGGGAAAGAAATCTTGTGCCTATTTTTCTTTCTCAAAAAAATCTCAAATTATAATTTTGTTCTGAGAAACCTTTAATTAATTTTGAATTTATTGACTTAATTTACCTATCTCTGTCATGGTTTATTTGCATATTAGTGCATTTTTTCCCTTCTGCCTTGTCGTGTGCTACTAAACTATGCTTATGGGATGCCTTTTTTTTTGGTACCATCTCTCTGCTTCAGTCTTTTCTACCCTCTGAGGAACTTTACCTGGCAAGTATTAATCTTCACTTAAATGTAAGTCATTTAAGTAAAGCAGATGCCAGGTTACAACAACGTTCAGTTCCTGAGATCAGTTCATAACCCGATCAATTTGTAAGTCAGAAATGTGACTGCAAACTATGTTCCCAGGCAACAGAAAATGTCAGCAGCCCCGCAGCAGTTAAATGCATCCTGCTGGTCTCCTAAATGCTTTTATATTTGTAAGGGCTATTTGTAAACTGGGTGCTTTGGATGCAGATGTTTGGAAGCTAAGATGGATCATCCACCTTGTACATGGCTGTCAAGGTTGAGAATGGCTTGTCTTTAACGTTGTAGATTGGGCTCAATCCACCACCAGTGAGGCTAATGATGTTCGCAAACTTGTGTTTGCTGTTCCTTATCTAGTGCCATTTGTGGTTAAATGTCGTAGGACTGCAGGATGGCACAGCTGTAGAGTTGTTCTCCCTGTGATTGTGGGTTTCCTCCCACAATGCAAAGACGCACATATTTGTAGGTAAATTGGTTTTTGTAAATTGTCCCTAGTGTGTAGGATAATGTTGGTGTACAGCGTAATTGCTGGTCGGTGGACACAGTGGGCCGATGGGCCTGTTTCCACGCTGTATCTCTAAAGTAAAATCTAAAATAAAGCCTGGACCTGTTTTTGATGGGTTCACTAGGCTCTGGACAGACATCGTCCTGTATTGCATCTCCACCATGTTGATATGTTACACTTTTAGGTATGTATGGTGGTGCTCACAGTGTGCCCTTCTACACATTGCATCAAGATTGATTTCTCAATCGTGTTCCATATCCTTCGGTTTGTTGTGTTGCGGTAACAAATACTGATTGTGAACATTCCTGCTGATGGCCCACAGTGCCTCTTGGATCTTCTGTTTTGATCATCTATCCCATTTACAATAATTATTGTGCATACGCCACATTATCTTTGTGTGAGGTTTGAGCTTTGTTTCATCAAGGATTACTCATTGGTCAAAAAAATCCCTGCGCTGGAGTAACTCAGTAGGTGTGGCAACATCTATTCATTAGTCACTTGTCCTGATGCTGTATCATTATCAGATGCATTTGTTGTAGGTGGGTTAGTGAAGGCGTGATCAAGTAATTCTATCCTGATTTGCTCACCTCTTGCCGCGGATTCCAAGCTGTGTCCTGTATGACATGGCTGGCTTGCTCAATGGTGATGTTATCTAGCCACTCTTGGGGGAATGGGCATTGAAGACTTCCCCCCCTTCCTCCACACTATGTGACTCGGTACATGCGGTGTCCTTGCTACTTTCAGTGTGCTGTCCCACCAAGGAGCAGCACAAATTCATCAGATTGGTAGCGATCTGGTAGGGATTTCTTTGCTGTGTGATTTATTTCCTTCCCACCCCCCCCCAATGAGATTTTGAGGTAAGGAATTAACTACACGTTGGCTACTCCCTTCCATTTATATCTCACTACCCTTCCCCTCTCAGTGAGTTTAACCTGCCTGTTAGACAGGGTGTACTTGGATTGTGACGGATTCTGTCACATGAAATGTAAGGTTTGATTTTTGAGTGTGACTTTGTCAGATTGGTGCTTCATTAACTAGGACAGCTCTTCCAACTTGGGCACTATTGGCCCAAGTGCTGCAAGACTGGAGTCATGTTGGTTTTCTCACCCAAAGGCTATTGGTGAACCACATGAATATTTACTATAACCAGGTGGTTTCTTTGTCATAATTTCCAATATGTTAATTTGCATATTGTCAAAATGAGTTTGAGTTGGCAGACCTCGACTACTATGGTAATTTAATGGTTGTATTGCCTCTGTCTTCCTCTTCTTGCGTATGGCGTGCACAGCCTAAAGTTGTAATACAAATTGTTCTGTTTGATCTTCTGTTTGTGCACGCCAGGTTGATTGTATTCATCGAAACAGGGTGGACGATGTGAAGGTTGCAATCTCCCACCCTCGGTATTGACATACTACATAGAATTATTTAGGTTTTTTTTGATTGGCATCCTATTATCTAAATATGCTGTGTACATTTTTATGCTTGTAAAGTTTATTCCATATTCTATACTATTTCTGTTTTTACATTGTAGATTGCTTACTGCTGGAATTACATCGCCTGCCATTTGATGAAAAAGCATATTTGTAAAATGGAGAGCTCATATAGACTGTTTCTGTGATGCATTCTGCCATCCAGATTTATTATGAGAAATGGGTTGAATATATAACTTCAAAATGGGACTATAAACTGTGGTTCAATTATCTTAATCTTGGCTCCATGAGTGCCTAACCATGGGAGGTTGTCTGAGTGTCTGCTAATGTTAATTTTTTTTCTTCAATGGAATTAAATATTCTGGGAATAATGTGACATAATTCACAGCTGAATGGTTTAAGTTGCAGCTTTGTTGTATAATAATTTTTGATTTTTTCACTTCTAGGTTATTTAGGTGACGTAGTGTCTTACCAAAAAGCGAGTTGTAGTTGCTTATGGCATTGCTTTCTAGTTTACATGATTCAATCAGATGATAAAGCTTCAGATATGTAAGAAGGAGCCAATATTTGGTGGGAGAGAAATAACCATACTCAGACAGTTTTGCCACTAATTCCAAATTGAATTAAGTTTTGTTTTTTTTGTGTAATTTATTTCTTTGAACAACATTTATTGGAAGTCTGGCACTGTTCAGTGATGTGACTAATTTATCTCAGTAGGCGGTGTATTGTTATGGTGGCCTGTTGACATACCCAAAGGTAATATTTAATTTGCAACCTTTAATGAATTTTACTGGAATTTTTATGTTGCATAAAACAGTTGAATCTGCAAAGAAATCTAGATAATTATTTTGGAATCTTGGCTTTTTTCACTCTACTGTTTTCATTTTGCCTCCAAAAGAAAAATAGGTTCCAAGGTTGTTGTGGCTCCAACAGCGGGCCTCAATAAACTAAATTGTGGTCATTCCTGTTTATGTTGCTGTTCCATTAAACGTGGTTGAGAAATATTTCATCAAACTATTGCAATATGGCTAACTTCCTATTTTCCACCCTCATTCAATGTAATGATTCAATGGATTATGGTGGGGATGATTTTATATACTGAGAATATTCGCTGTAGTTTGGATCTTGCCTGAATTGTGTGCATTTATAAACTGATGCTTTGGATAACTGCATTTGGTGGTATCATGAAGTTGCTTTAAGATTTATGTAGGTGGTGCAGGTAGTTCTGCAATAACGCATGTTTCTATATCGCTAATTCCATATAACGCAACTGATAAATTGGAGAACATAATTTGTATTAGGCAGGCCGATTTGGTTTTAGCACTATTTTAATTCAGAACTATAGGACCACTTAAAAGTTGCTTTGGAAATTGATAAGCATAACAAGAGTTGTACAGGGGGTGGTTTGGGAGGAGGAGGAAGTCCAGAGGGAGAAAAAGCTAACCTCCCAGCAGAAATGATGTGTCATTTATGACTGAAGAACAGTCACGTTTTAACCATTGGAGGCCATTGAAATTGACGAAATTGCTTCTATTGATACGTGGGTTCATACTCTAAACAATGTAACATGCATCCTTTGGCATTTTTAGCAGTGACAAAAATAAATTTACAGCCATTAAAAAGTCTTTTTTTTTTTTTTTAATCATCCAAGAAAATCAACTGTTATTTATTGGGTGTCTTTAGCTCTTGTTTCCTTATTAACCAAATTGTTTTTTAACAAAATATAGTTTTTTTAACAATATTTTCTTTATTGCAAAGTTTCTTAGGAACATAACTGTCACAATATAGTGGAACTACCTGTTGCCAAGTTGAATATGACTCATAGTATGTGAATAAAACATAATCCTGTAACCTTGGAGGTGTGCAGGTAAAGCATTGAATTTAAACATGGCTGTCACATGCAAGTATAATGATCGGGAATAATAGTGGCCGTCATAGGGATTTTTCACTGTCAGCTCTGTTGTTGCTAACGGACGTTTTGTTCCTACAGTGAAATTGCCTTTGGGGTTTGAATGAATCAGTAACTGCATCCAAGAACTGAGCATTGTTCCCACAGGAATGCTGCAATTCAATCTCTATATACAAACACAAATTAATTTCTTCCTTGAGTGAACATAAAGAAAATTAATGTACTAGTTTCCCCAAAGTTTAACAGATCCTATTGTATAGAATGAAGTCCAGCTGAATTCTAATAAGTGCACGCTTAGTCTAATCAGGGGGTGGGGTGGAAGTAACATTGTGATCTTTGTGTCACTTTCTCACTTCTATTCACTTGCACTGCCATGAGTCAAAATTTATTTTTGCAGAATAAAATATTTTTAACAGCTTGTTCTAAAAATTAGTGACGATGGTATTTTATATGTTAAAATTGAACGTTACAAATGACCACCCTTTAAAAATAAATAAATAAATAAATAAAAGTAGCTTAACTTTGAGAAAAATTGCATGCAACGTTAAATAATGACTGAACTTTTGCTTTGATTCTTGAAGGTGTTTTGTCTTGGTGGAAGTTGGTAATGAAGCTTAATCTAAAATATTCAAAAGACATTTTTGGTACCCCATTGTACGTAGATGAATAAGATCCAAATGCAGAGTTGGCAGACTAGTGGAGGAATGGTTCACTGGCTGGCTTTCGAAAGAAGTCAGAAACCAGTAGCCTTTTCTAGTGAAGAATGTTCCAGTACCTCCACGAGGAGCATTTCAGGGACAGATGCTTTTACCGACTTGCTTTCATGAATTAAGTCTGGAATCATGAATTTTTGAATTATATCAAATTGGGAAGGACAGGATTGTCAGTACTGAACCAGACTGTAACACATCATTGCATGACATTAACAAACTTATAGAATTGGCTAATAATTGACAAAAATGAATTTCAACGCAAACATTAATAACTGAGCTCTGGGATAATACAAAGATGTTAGATTAATTCCCCATTTTTAGTTCATTTGGAATAGTACAGCTCAGCAACCTTTGGCCCACAATGTCTGTACCAGACATGATGCCAGGACCAATTCTTACCCGCATGCACATAATCCATATCCCTCCATTCCCTGCACATCCATATGCCTATCTAAGTCCTTTTAATGCCAACACCATCAGCCCCAGCAATGTGTAACAGGCATTTGCCACCCTCTGGTTTAAAAAAATAAAATTAAAAAAAAGTTTCCTGCACATCTCTTTTAAATTTTGCCCTCTCGCACCTTAATGCTATGCCTTCTAGTACTTGATAGTTCCACCCCGGCAAACAAGTTCTAACTGTCTATCCTGTTAAGACTCAAAACTGTTTCTACTTCAATCAGGTCTCCTCAACCTCCAGCATTCCAAAGAAAATAAACTGTCGGTCTATCCTCTCCCATTAGGTGTTGCCCTCTAATCTAGATTTAAGATTGTGTATAAAATTGAGAGAACTTTTGCACAGACTTTTCAGGCAACAACCTGACTATTGTACTTACAGAATTGTGCCTTATTGACCTTGTTTCAGATTTCTTCCCCAGTTGCTGGGTATGTCCTGTCTCAGCTGCAGGATAATTTCCAGATGAGTAGGCTGTGTACTAATGTACATGGGCGAACTAGTAGCCTGGAGAAATGTTGTAGATTTCAGGTCTCTTGTAGTCCCTTGGCATCAGGTTGAATATGGGTAAGGACATTCTGTGATTGAATTTGACTTTTCCCACTTAGCTAATGAATTAGTGCACTCACACTTTGAATGACACTCGGAAGAAACCCAAAATAGTAAGGGACTTGGTAGCAGCACCACTGGCCAAGCACTGAAAGTTGCAACTTCCGCATTGGCTGTTTTGGGTGAACAAAAAAAGTAGTAAAAAAATGATTTGATTTACCCTTAGCAATCTAACTATGGCAAATGCATCTCGCCATGATACAACATTGGTAGAAGTGACTATCGCTGTCCTTTGGTGATGAAGTTCCATCTACGCCAAAGGAATATCCTCTCGTGTGTTGTGTGGCACTGCTATGGCAAACGTGACTCAATAAATCTGGCAACTGAAAACAGTATCCATAAGGCAAGCAGCAGCAGAATCCTTGAGATAAAGGGATCATTAACATTTCAGATTGAGCCCTGCATCGGGACTGTGTAGAGGAAGATAGGCAGTATATTGAAATGGAAGGGAAAGAAGCTTGATGGGTGGAATCGGTTAAGGTAAGGATGATGGGTAAATAGAACCAGGTGAGTGAGGGGATAGGCAAGATAATGCAAGGGAAGAAGAACTCCAGATAGATTTGTAAGTGTCAGGTGGAATCAGGTGGGGGAGGAATGGAAAACGTGAACGGGTGGAGACATTGGGTGGGCTGGTGGTGGTGGGAAAGAAACCTACTTGGAAGTAGGTTACCTAAATTGCAAAAGTTCAAGCCATTTACACTGTAGGCTATAAAAGATATATATTGTTTTCTTTGTTCAACCGGGGTGGGAGGTAGTGGTGAGAGGTAGGGCAGCAAGAAAATGCAAGCAGGAAATGGGGTAAATAGATTTGACGAATCCACCTATGGTGGAGGGAAACCATGCATGTTCCCCGAAGGAAGAAAATGTTTTGGAAAGTAGAGACCGAGAAACTAAGAAAAGGGGTTTTGTGGGGTCCCTTGGGGTTGGTAAAATGGGGCTTTGACAAAAGGGATTGGTACTCTTACACGAGCCAGGATGGGGTAGGAGTAGTCAAGGTATTTGTGTGAGTTTATAGGTTTGTAATAAATATGATGGACAATTTATGTCCCGAGATGGCGACGGGGATCCAGAAAAGAAAGAAGTGTGAGAAATACACCGGGTGAATTTGAGGGCAGTATGGAAGATGGCTAAACTGATTAAATGAAAGCGTTTGGCATAAATGCTAGAAACAGCACCAATGCAATTGCCAATGTAGCAAAGAAAGACTTGGAGGGATGCCCGAGTAGGTTTGGAACATGGACCGTTTCACAAAGCCCACAAATGGACATGTGTGGAGGGAGCCCATGTAAGTAACCATGACCGCAGCTCATAGAAAGTGGGAAGTATTGAAATAAAAATTGTACTTGCCCTTACGTTTTGCCAGGTGGATGAGTATTGTCGAGAAACTGGGTTGGTTGTTCCAGAAACACGCAGAGAAGTGGAAGTGTATAAGAAGGAACTGCAGATGGTTTAAACCAAAGATAGACACAAAAAGCTGGAGTAACTCAGCGGGACAGGCAGCATCACTGGAGAGAAGCAGTGGGTGACTTTTTGGATCGAGACCCAGTATGAAGAAGGGTCGAGACCCGAAATGTCACCCATTCCTTCTCTCCAGATCTGCTGCCTGTCTCGCTAAGTTGCTCTAGCTTTGTGTCTATCTTCAGAGATCAGCTTAATGGGCAAGATTGGCATACAGAGATGGGACATCATTAGTATAGATGAGGTGGTTGGAACCAGGGGATTGGAAGTTGTGAAAATAGTTGGAAGTATGAAAGATGTTCTGGGTATAGATGAGAATGGGTTTAGTGCATGGGAAATCACACCTCACAACTATGACCGTTTTTTTTTTAAATAGTTCATGAGAGGATTGAGGGCAGGGCAATAGATGTTGTCTTCGCGGACTTTAGTAAGTTCTTTGACAAGGTCACACATAGCAGGTTAGTCTGAAAGGTAAGGTAACATGGAATCCAAGATGGGCTAAATTGGTTATATTCAGATCGTAACTGTTCAAAATTGGGCATTCAGGTGGCATTGTAGGGTAACTTTGCCAGAACTATATTTGTAATAATCTGCAGATCACCCACAATATTGTCATTAAGATAGGAGAAAAACTTCAGAGGGAGGAAGAGCGTAATGAGAAGCCACAAAACTAAAAAGTGTGCCTGTTAAACAGTGGAAGCCGTGCTCTACAGAGATACGTGATCTTATAGTTAGTGGATCAAATCGACTCTTAAAAAGTCTGTCACTTTTATTTGTGGATCAGGGTGGTAAGTAAAACAACAAATGGATAGAGGCAACAATGAACATCAGTATGTACGGAGTTGAGCAAGTGAGTGCAGAAAACTAGGCTGAAGCATTTGTAGCCATCGTCAGTCAAAAGTACCTGATAAATCTGTCCCTACTACTAATCACAGAAGGTGCTTATTGAACAATTTTATTGACTTTGCATTTTATCAAAATGTGTACTGACTCTGATAAAGGTCATGTGCCCAACTAACATCTCGTAGTGCTGCAGACTAGTGCTCCATAATGATCCGTAATATAACCAGAGTTATGACATCTACTTGATAAAAGTGGAGATCTGCCTTTTTTTGTCAAGCCCAAAGTAGCAGAATTATCAATTACACCCCTTCAGCCTACTATTGACATCAGAAAGGAAGTTGTTGGTAGATCGTAACTGAGTGCCATTCACACACCACTATGTTTGATTGCTCATTTTGCGTAAGACGTTATAATCTTAGTCAAACTGTCAACAGGATGAATCGCAATATGATGTGAAAATAGTATGAATCAGAACAAATTTTAAAGTGAATTGAAATTAATGTGAGATGGGCAAGGAGCCACTCTTGTAAGAGTTGTATCCATAATGGAAGATTGATCTGATTGGTGCCAACCAAGTACCAGATTCCAGCAGCACCATTAGTATTACCATTGATAAATGCCCCAACAACATCCTGTTAATCTGACAGTTTACTGAACTGGCTGCTCAATTACTGACTACACAAATACGCAAATGGTTTGGTATTTAGTGGGAAGTTGCTTGCCAACTTGCCTGAGCTTTTTTAATTGCAAGGGGCATTGTAAGTGTGATGGAGTACTTCTACTTGTCTTGATGACAGCAGTTCCAAAACACCCAAGAACCTTATTATTCATATCAATGGAACCTGCTTGATTGGCATCCTTCCACCGACTGAAATAAGTATTTCTCCTGCCTGCGTTGCACTGTGGTTGCAGTTTGTGAAATAGAAAAACGCAACAGGGAAATATGCATTATGGTAATGCTATTCCTTGGATAGCGCCCCTGGAACGCAAGGAAGGGTGCAGGTATTAGCATATGGGCACAACACTGCGTCATAGTTACCAGGCAACCAGATGTTGGTATAAAGAGCGATTCTTCCTCCATCACTTAATTGGAATCCTGGAATTGCCTACTTAAGAGCACTATGGAGAACTATCATAAAATTGTTGCCTTGCCATTGTTTTGGGGATTGTTAAGGCTGATCACTAAATACTGACCCCAGCTACAAAACACACTTCTTGTATGACTGATTAAAGATGACTCCAAGCAGTGTTGAGCTATTATTAAAGTAAGATTTTTCCTCTCCAAAAGTTGTAACATTGCAATTTTGGGGCTCAACGTGAACACTTAGATATTTTTTCAGATAATTGAACCGTGTTCGAGCTAGTGTAAAAACTGGGTTCCTGAACCCATAACAAGTCATTAGACCATTGGGTTTTGTACGTTGCTGTACTAACTACAGTGCATGAACATCTCTCGTTTCCATTTAGGTAGTTCACACCTTGTTTCTCAAGTTAGAATGCAGTGTGGAAATGTGCTTGTACAGTAAGTCCAATAATCTGAAACATTTGCGACTTGCATGTTGGACGTACAGATTTTGTGGACTATTGGATGTTGTTTCTAATAATACCTCAACACACTTGTCTTTTGTAAATGTTACACAGTGATATAATTTTACAGTAAGCCAGATCATGTTCAAAGGGAATGTGGATTCCTGCAAGTGGAAAAATAGCATGATAAATTGTCATAGTGGATTATTGGAGTTTTACTGTGCTTGCAAGAGCTTCTTTTAGAATTGTTTTGGGGGAAGAAATTGTCTTATTGTTTTTTGCCATTGGTTGGTTAAAGTAAAGATTGAGTTGTCTGGTAAGATGAATTAATATTGTGATTTAGAATTTGGGGCATAAATGTTCAACCCTGGCAAGGAAGTGTATTGTTAAGAATCCCACTGTGGTGTTATAAATTGCAGTTTCACTTTCATGTCTGGTAATGCGTTGGATTATGTAACAAATAGGAATGTAGTTCTCATCTTGTTTACATTCGGCTCTTAGCTATTTCTGGATTGTTGATCTATGTTACAACTAAAATGACATTTTAGTATTGTGACTGAGAATTTAATGTAGATTCTATACTGAGCTGCCATGGAAATGTCATGCAGCTAATTTACAACTATGTGATTCACAACCAGTGTACTTGGGCAGTTGTAAACATTTGCTTTTTTACATTGGTTAGAATCATGCAATGCCCTGTCCTAATTTAAACCCCCTTTTCACGGGGCGACTTGACGCAAGAGGTAACCAGAGTTTAACATCGTGGGAACCTCGTGCGGTAACAGTACGGCATTCGTGGACCACCGTGGCGCTAACGGCAGGTAATCGTGTAACTTGGGTACTCGGGAGAAAATTCAAACATGTTTGAATTTGTCCAAGAGTGACTTGTACACTTGTGGTTGAGCATTGCAACATTTTATGAACGTAGTGGCCAGTGCGATATCCGTAGTAACTCTTGCGGTTACCGTGGGAACTCCTGCGAACGGTAGGAGGAACTCCGCGGGCCAGGCAGCATCTACGGAGGGAAATTGACAGACGAGCCTTTCCTCAGGCTGCCTTATCTCTCTACCCCCAACTCCCACCCACACACACAAATGCTGGAGAAACTCAGCGGGTGCAGCAGCATCTATGGAACAAAGGAAATAGGCAACGTTTTGGCCCGAAAAGTTGCTTATTTCTTGTGTATGTGTCGGAAGGAACAGCAGATGCCGGTTTAAAGAGAATGAGTTCGACGGCAGGCAGCATCTTTGGGGAGAAGGAATGGGTGACATTTCGGGTCGAGACCCTTCTGATATGCTGCTTGTCCTGCTGAGCTACATGTTGTGTCTATCTTCGTTTTAATCCAGCATCTGCAGTTCCTTCCTGGCCGAACCCGATTGAAAGATGAGAGGCTGGGCGATAGAAATCATTAATTGAATTAAATAACTAGATACCTGTCTAATCGTATCTACGGGATTGGACAGGCTAGATGGAGGAAGAATGTTCCCGATGTTGGGGGAGTCCAGAACCAGGGTCCCAGTTTTACAGTCTATCGTGGGAACTCTTTAATTACAGCGGGAAACCTTCAGTTTCCCAGGGGGTCGGGACGGGACTGGAGTTGGGAGGGAAAGGTGGGGGAGTCGAGGGAGAGGAGGGGGAGACAGATGGGGGTGTCTTCATTTACTGGCGGTGGGTGTCTGTCACTGAAACAGGCAGGTGAGATTTCGCATCCACCTTGTGTGTGCCTCTCTCTCTCTCCCTCCCTCCCTCCCTCTCACACAGGCATGAATGGAGGAACTCCGCGGGCCAGGCAGCATTTACGGAGGGAAATGGACAGGCGGCCCATTCTTCAGGCTGCCTTATGTCTCTCTTCCCCCCCCCCCCCCCCCCCCCCCCCCCCCACCCACACACACACGCGAATGCTGGAGAAACTCCGCGGGTGCAGCAGCATCTATGGAACAAAGGAAATAGACAACGTTTCGGCTCCGCTGCACCTGCTGAGTTTCTCCAGCATTCGTGTGTGTTGGGGGGAGGGGGGGGAGAGAGACATAAGGCAGCCTGAAGAATGGGTCGCCTGTCCATTTCCCTCCGTAAATGCTGCCTGGCCCGCGGAGTTCCTCCAGTCATGCCTGTGTGAGAGGGGGGGAGAGAGAGAGAGAGAGAGAGAGAGAGAGGCAGTCCTGGTCAGTCCTTTGAAGATAGACACCAGTTGCTTGGAGCAACTCACCGGGACAGGCAGCATCTCTGGAGAGAAGGAACGGGTGGCGTTTCGGGTCGAGAGCCTTCTTCTGACTTCTTCAGCTCTGAAGAAAAGTCTCGAACCGAAAAGTCACTCATTCCTTTTCTCTGAAAGTTTCACCTCTCAGTAGATCATAAAATAACACAATCATCACGGTCAATGTGAGACGCAGTCTTTATTCATATTTGACAAAATAAAAAGACGACTTCTTGCACATATTGAGAGAAGTTGCATCACACCAAACAACATTTGTCTAAAAAAACACAGATTATTCTTCAGCTCATTAAAGAGCTCGGGTGAAAAAAACCAATATAGTGTGTGACAACAAAGTAACATCATTTGTGCCACGTGATTAACTACACTACAGTCCACGATGTTCATTCACGATTAACGGGAAAGATCGGGAGACGGACAAGTCACTCGCACAAATGACAGAATTGCCGAGTACCGTGGGAACTCTTTACTCTACCCCCGTTATATCGTGTGATATCGTGCTAGACCACGACCACTCCACTCTGGCTACATCTTGCGTCAAGTCGCCCCGTAAAAAAGGGCTATTACTTCAGTTTGTGGTTGCTCTTAATGTTTTGAGTTCAAGTTCCAAGGTGCTCATAACTTTAGGTGTATTAAAGAGAATCATCTCCAGAAAGATATTGTTGGCAGTTGAGCGACTCCCTCTCATGATGTAGACAGAATTCCTCCCATCTCCATCTTTTTGTACCTGTGAAGCGGTTTCTTTTTTTTTAAGAACCTGGAATTACAAGAGAAGCTGTAGTAATCTCCACAGAGCAGAGCGACATTGATTGCTGATTTCTGTTTGAGCATCATAGGTTCCAGGACTCTTTTTATTAAATAAATAGTAGGGGAGTGACACTGGTGTCCTGATCAACATTTATCCATGCAAATCACTTGTCATGTTGTAGTTTTTTTTTTGGGGGGGGGGGGGGGGGGGGGGGGGGGGGGGGGGATTGGTGTGTGGAAATTTGCTACAAAGATGCTTGTTCTTTGGCATTCCCTCAGGATTGAGGGTGACTTGCATCCATTCTGGTTATGAATTCTAATGTGGCTGAGGTCAATGTGGAAATTGCAAGCTTCAATATATGTGGGGCAAGAGGTGCCCGATGAGGCAGGCATTGAGGTTGTGGCTTTTGCCATTTGTGCTGGCTTTGTGTGCTCTAATGCATTGAGAGAATGTCACCCCAAATTCTGCAACTTTTGAGTAGTTATGGGTCAAATCTGCACAGATCACAACAATGGCTTATCACACATTGGACTTGGGTCCCGTACCTAGAGATCTTGTAGATTATTGGAGGTTACTTCTATTAATAGCCCAACACACTATTAGTTGTTTTATTAGTAACATCACACAATATTATAATTTTCCAGTGAAAGTTGCGATTTTTAAGAGTTTGGGTCATGGTGAGTTTTAAGAGAGAAGGGAGTACATGAAATATCATCTCATGAGCCAGATGTTGAACCATCTGGATTTCTGAATGGTCACATACCAAATTATTTTAATTCTGTGTATCTCAGAAGTGCTTCATGCGTGACAGTATTTTGGGAAGCTTTTGAAGGAGATATAAAAGGTATCTTATGAATTGTCTTATGGTTGCCATAAACTAGAACCTTTCTGTCAAAGTATATGGGGCATGCCTGTTATGAATGAATGCATGGTAAAATTCCACCACCGATTTTCTGGCAGTTGGTGGTTTGCCTCCCACTTTAATCTGGACAAATTCCTTCCCCCAAAAATGCCGTGCCTAGGCCAGGCGAGGCAGCCAATCATGGCCTTCCACGCCAAACAGCTGGTCGAAATTGCCCCCTGCGGCCAGGGGTTTGGAACTCCGGCCTGACCGGAACTGACGGATCGGTTCTCATAGCCGACTTCCGCAGCCAATTCCGTGAACCCTACCCTTGTTCCATTTGGGGAGAGGGAGAGCAGAACTGCAGGACATGGGAGACATGGATGAGAGATTCATTCACAACACCAAGGAGGGGGGAGATCACAATTACTAAAGGAGGACATCTCCGTTGTCCAAGAGCAGTTTATAATGAATGTTTTGTGAATTTTTAAAACTGCACAACTGGTTTGGAGAAGGGTCCTGATCTGAAACGTCACCAGTCCATTCCCCCGCCATATGCTGCCTGACCCGTTGACTCCCTCAGGACTTTGTTTTGCTCAAGATTCCAGTATCTGTAGTCTCTGTGCCTTAACATTTGAAGTTTGTCATAAATCTCTCAAGTCGCTCAACAACCAATAATGTCAGAAACTGCATCAGGACTCTGGGTGGAAAGGGAAGACAATCAATATAAAGAGGAGAGGGGGAATGGTGAGACTTGGGTCAGTGCGAGGGATGAAGGGCGACAATTGGACCAGAATTAGGCCATTCAGCCTGTCGAGTCCACTCCACCATTCTATTGTGGATGATCTATATTTCCCCTCTCAACCCCATTCTCTTGCCTTCTCCCCGTGACCTTTGATGCCCATACTAATCAAGAATCTATTATCATTCTTCGCTTTGAAAATACCCAATGTCTTGGGCCTCTGCAGCCATCTGTGGCAATTAATTCCACAGATTTGCCACTCACTAAAGAAATTCCTTTTTATCTCCATTCTGAAAGTACGTCCTTTTATTGTGAGGCTGTGCACCCTGGTTCTAGACTCCACCTTTACTGGAAACATTCTCTCCATGTCTCTTCCATCTAGGCTTTTTATTATCTGAAAAGATTGAGCTATGTTGGGGATAGGGGGTGGGTGGAATGTGGAGGCAGACTAAAATAAAAGGATAGAGTCAGGCAGGGGGAGGGGAAGGTGAAGACAACTAGGTGGATGATAAACAGGAACACAAAGGCTACCAGTCCTTCTATTTGAAGTCTAAAAGCTATTAAAATTTGTGGCACTTCTTCCAAAATTTAGAAAAGTATTCATATTCACTAATTATATATTAGTTTAACCCAAAGGTTCAAACAAAACAAGCTGTTGGAAGGAATAAGCAAGTGAAGCAGCAAAGAAATGGCTGGTGTTTCAGATCCAAAACAATAACTATTCCTTTGCTTCCACAGATGTTGCCTCACCAACCGAGTTCTTACAGCAGTTTGTTTTTTTTTGCTCCAGATTTCAGCATCAGCAATCCTTTGTCTCCTCATCCACTGTTTCCTAACAACTACAACCAGATAAAAATCACTAGACTGGTGATTGTTCCAATGGTCTGTTTGTATCTAAATGATGCCCACTTGGTCTTCCTGTATGGAGGAAGTACATGCTGCTGATATTCAGACTCTGGTGTGTGTGTGTGTGGGAAGGAATTGTATTTTTGCTTTTACAGAAATGTCTTTTTATCCATTACTGGAGTACTAGTTTTGTGGTATGTGTGGAGCTGAATCAGCAATTGAATCACTTTTATTCTAAGCTTCAATTGTTCTATTTCAGCTGACTGGCTTAGTTTAGCTTGGTCACTTGACTCTTTTAGGATCATGTTCGATGCACATTGTAAAAAATTGTTTGGGTTTGGCCCAATGTATTTTATGCACTCGTGGAAGAGTCTAGGACCAGAGGGCGCAGCCTCAGAATAAAAGGCCGCAACTTTAGAAAGGAGAGGAGGATTTTTTTTTTTAGACCAAGGATGGTGAATCTGCAGAATTCACTGCAACAGATAGATGTAGAGCTGAGTCATTGGGTATTTTTAAAGTGGAATTTGACAGGTTCTTAATTAGTGAGGGCATCAAATGTTATGGTGAGGGCAGGAGAATGGGGCTGAGAGGGAAAGGTTGATCAGCCATGATTTGAAATTGTGGAATTGACTGGGCTGAATGGACTAATTCTGCTCCTATGACATAAACTTAAGGATTTTAGTAATATCGCTCTCCTCTTGCTCAGTTCTTTTTTTTATCCTCCAAGTGATTGACGTTTGAGATTGTTATGTCATAAATGATAGGATCAGAATTATGTCAGTCAGCCCATCACGTCTACTCCGACATTCAATCATGGCTGATCTATCTCTCCCTCCTGACTCCATTCTCCTGCCATCTCCCCATAACCTCTGGCCCCTATATAATATATTTATTTTGGAGCTTGAATTTGGAAGGATTTGTGTAATTTTGGTTTGGATTATTTAATACTTATGCAGACCTCCAAACTGTGTGCCTTGGTTCTATAACTACTTAAGCTGCTTGTTGCTGTTTCCTATTGCTTCAATGATAAACCTTGACATTGTTCCCTTTGTTTCTGTGCTTAGTTCTTTTTTGAATTACCAGTTTCTAGGGAAGTGCAAAAGCTTTGTTTTCTGATAAAGAGATGATATTCAACTCAAATTCAGTGACTGTACCATGAGATTATTTGCTGTTTTTTTTGTTTGTTTTTGTTTCATTGTGGCTTGGTGCCATTTAAAAAATCCTTACAAATTACAAAAAAGATAAACATGGTGTAAATGAAGATTTGAAGAAATGTAATAATTTGACAGAGGACGTTTCTACCTGTATTTCCCTGGATTTTAAAGTAAAACTAATTTCTGGTGACTTTTTTTTTGTCACAAATGATCCCAGGACTGTTTCAATGAGTAATTCAAATTTGAATATTTTTGCTTCAATAGCACTTTGCATTAAAAAACACTTTAAAAAAACAAACAAGTTGTTCAAGCAGTCAAAGATTTCTCTGCATGCGTGGCAGAACACTCGTACCCTCTGACTAGTCATGTATTGAATCCTCCTTCCTAGAATGTATGAAATGGAACTGTCTTCCATGGCCAGACTTAATTCAGCTATGCCTTTATTGATCTGCTGAAACAAAGCTGCTAATTGTTTAAACATGAAAGTATTATGCACAATCTAAATTTGTTAGATTATAATTTGTTCCTTCCATAGATAGTCTACATTTTTAGTTCAATAACCCGACTTGAACGAGGAAGTGAAAATTTGTGACCTTGAGGCGTGATAGAGATATCAATGGAAATACTCTTTCCTGATTCATACTAATGATAGTTATTGACTCACTTAATCAAGTCACTGAATTTTCACCTTGCTGGAATGTGGATAATACCTCATTTTTGCTATTGAGGGAGCGTAGGTTCACTAGGTTAAGTCCCAGAATGGGGGGGGGGGGGGGGGGGGGGCTGACGTATTCTGAAAGAATGGACCGACTGGGTTTATGAGAGGATGAGAGGGCATCTTATTGAAACCCATACAATTCTTAAAGGATTGGCTAAATGCAGGAAAAATGTTCCCGATGTTGGGGGAGTCCAGAACTTGGGGTCGCAGTTTAGGCCATTTAGGACTGAGATGAGGAAAAAAAATTTCATCCAGAGAGTTGTGAATCTATAGAATTCTCTGCCACAGAAGGCAGTGGAGGCCAATTCACTGGATGTTTTCAAGGGAGTTAAGGGCCTGTCCCATCAGCATGCGATGGCATGCGTCTAGCATGACCAAACGTGGTCGCTTGAGGCGTACGGCCATGCAGGGCCCGTCCCAATTCGAACCGCGGAGGCGTATGGAGTTGTGCGGGGCTGGTCCCGACATCATACTCACCAGTCAGCTGGGCAGGAGGCGGGCCGACTGAATTTGGACGTCGCATGGCATCGGGCGATGACGTCATCACGCAACGGCACGCCGGTGGTGACGTCATCGCGCAACGCCACGAGCTAGGCGTACGTCGTCAAGACGTTGCGGACAGCGTCAAGATGCTGCGTATGATGTCGAGGCGCTGCGTACGGCCTCAATGCGGCTGCGGGCCGACAGGCCATTGTCGCATGGGATTTTCAGACAGTGCAAGATTTGGAGCCTCCATACGCTTCCGCCGATCGAAGTAGAACCGGCCCCGCGAGGCCATACGACTCAAGCGACCACGTTTGGTCGCGCTAGACGCATGCTATCGCATGCTGATGGGACGGGCCCTTTCGATATAGGTCATGGGCTAACGGAATCAAGGGACATGGAGAGAAAGCAGGAACGGGTTACTGATTTTGGATGTTCAGCCATGATGATATTGAATGGTGGTGCTGGCTCGACGGACCGAATGGCCTACTCCTTTACCTAATTTCTATGTTTCATGATGTACTGTTTATTGTACTGAGAAATGCAAAACAAAAAAAGAGTGCAAAGAGTAAGAATAGTTAACTTTGTAAAAATAGATTGTCATGTCAATATTGCTTGAACAACTAGTAACTTACTTTCCCCCATTCTGTAATTGAACTAATTTTCAATTGATTAATTCTCATTTTGTTCCCATTCATCTGTTTCCTGCACTTTTTTTCCCTGAAAAGTTTATTGTTGACATTTATTATCGCATGTATTGTGCAAAGCTTTTTTTGTAATGGAGAGTGTATTTCAACAATCAGACTCCATGTATATTTTGATCCTGGATTTCTGGTACAATGTGGCAGCAGCTCTACTAGCTACGCCACTCTGCCACTCCTTGAATACAAACAGTGTTACCCCTGCATTACTGCAGTTTGGGTAATAGAAATTTGCCTTTCGGGAATTCACAAATCACCTCCAAAAGATTTGAGTTTTGGAATGAAAATTCATTCTAACAAAATTTCCATGAGGGGGGTAACAAATTAAGTGAACACAACAGAAAATAAAATTGTCTATTTTTTGTGGTGTGTTGACATTGTGGGAATTCGCAACCCGAATAGTATTCTAGGAAGACAGCTCTGTGGATGTACTGTAGAAGGCTATAACTAAAACCCCTGTCTCACGGTGCGAGTTGACACACGAGGTACCCAGAGTTAAAACTTGTGGTAATACCGTACGATTAACGTAGCTGTAATGTCGGAACTCGTGGATGCAACTTAGAGACTCGTGGCGCTAACGGCAGGTACTCATGAAACTTGTCAACTCTTGGGGGAAAAAAAATCAAACATGTTTAAAGTTTTCCACGAGTCAAATGTACTCTTGTGGTTAGGAATTGAAACATTTTAACTTGTTGTAAGAACGTCGTGGCCCGTGCGTTTACCTTAGTGTATCGTGAGTCTACCGTGGAAACTCTTTAACTCAGCGGGCAGGCAGCAGTTGATTGTCACTCCCTTCAGTTTCCCAGGGGGTCGGGACGGGACTGGAGTTGGGAGGGAAAAGTGGGGTGGGGGGGGGGGGGGGGGGGGGGGGGGGGAGGAGGAGAGAGGGGAGAGAGTAGAGGAGAGGAGGGGGAGACAGATGGGGGTGTCTTCATTTCACTTGTGGCGGGTGTCTGTCACTGAAACAGGCAGGTGAGATTTCACATCCACCGTGTGTGTGTGTGTGTCTCTCTCTCTCTCCCTCCCTCCCTCCCTCTCACACAGGCTGAGAGACTATGACTTTGTGAGTGTACGTCTCTTTCTCCCCCTCTCCCACACGCAGTAAGACCCAGGTACTGTGCTCAGTCCGTCTGTGTCTCCCACATACACAGTAAAACTGCTTTGTGTGTGTATATATACGTCTCCCCTCATTTATCTCTTTCTCCCTCCCCCCCCCCCCCCCCTACCACTCTCTCTTTCTCCCCCCACACACAATAAGACCGATGTATTCTGCTTAGTCTCTCTTCCCTCCCACACACACAGATAGACCTAGGTCCTGTGTGCTTTCTCTTCCCCCAGTCACCCCCGAAGTACATCACACTGCCTCTGTGCCTCTCTCTCTTTCTCCCCCTCTCTCCTTCCTACACAGTCAGAGGTCCACACTGTCTCTGTGACACACACACACACACACACACACACACACACACACACACACACACACACACACAGCCCGTTGTGTGTGTGTGTCTGCCTCTGTCTCTCTCTCTCCCACACACACAGTTAAAGGTACTCCACGCTGCCTGTGTGTGTGTCTCTCTCTCTCTGTCCCACCCACACACACACAGTCAGTCAGGGGAACTCCACACTGTGTGTGTGTGCGCCTCTGTCTCCCTATCATAGTCAGAGTGAGGTACTCCCCTTGCAGTCTCTCCGCGGCCATTCCAACTGCCCAGGCAGTCATACACGACTCCGGTGGTGGGCTCCATGCACAGCTGTTTAACCTGAATCCCCCCCCGCCCACAGTTGATTGTCGCTTCCTTCAGTTTCCCAGGGGGTCAGGACGGGACTGGAGTTGGGAGGGAAAGGTGGGGGGGTGTGGACGTGGACGGGTGGCTTGGTTGGCGGTGGCCCATGGTGTGGCAGAGCCGACGTGCGAGCTGATCTGGGAACTGCTGCTGGTCCCGGGGCACGCAGGTGACCTGGGCGCTACTGCCAGTCTCCGGGTTGTATGGCTCTTTGATCACTAAAAGGTTCTAAGACACATCCCTGGCATTATCAAATGAAGATTGGCATTGTCAAATAAAGGTTGACGGTAAATCACAGTAAAATATATTGACTGCTGTACAATCATATGGAGCTAAAAGGTTTGAGAACAACTTTTGCAACCAAGTATTGTAGCTCCTTGAATATAGAAAATTTGTGGGGTGGAATCTTATCAAAGCACAGAACCTGTGGGAAAGCATTCAATGATGATTAAAAATGTTCTTATTTAAATGTAAGCATTCCTTCCTTGTATGGTAGTGATGCAATCCTTTCTCTAGGAGGGAAATGTTTGCTGTACCTGTGTTTCACCATTCTGTTTCAACATTGGTTACCCTGTTTCATAATTTTGGATTCTTCCACAAAAACAAACTACCCTTTTCTGTAACTACCTTGTCATGACTCATCAGGAACATGCACATTTCATTCAAGTACCCTTTGCTCTAGGTCCCAGTGAATACAAGTCTAGTCAATCAAGCTGTTCCTCTGAAGCCAATTTGCCTGTTCCAGGTATTAACTTCCCATTTACCAGATCTTTTCCCATGCACTTGGGTAACATCTCTATATACTTTGTCAGAATTTATCTTCCTACCCAGAATTTTAATATGGCGTATTGTTATTATTGGACTATATTTGACCCAGGGTAGTACAAGAGCTATTACAGTATGTGGTTAAAATCTTGTGGAGATTTGAGTAAATGCTATAAAGGATACAAACTAGTAAAGTAGTAATTGGTTTAGAACGGAGTTTTGAAACTTTACAGTTAAAGATGTGTATCAATGCATTTAGTGGTAATTTCCAAAAGAGGCTGAGCTCGATAACTAATATTTTTTGGTTCTGAACAATAAAAGTGGTTAAAATCTTTGGAAGGACAGAAAATTTGAAATAAGTCAGCTCTTTAATTTAAGGATTAATCCTTTTATCTGCCATTCTTGGAACAGATTTCCCATCCCCATTATGAATGTTGAGATTTAATGTAATCAATGTAAAATAACATTGGCAGACATCTGTGAATGGAAGCTAATTCAATTGGAAGTGACTACTTGGACGTGGCAGTACTCAATTAGATCATGACTAATCGTTGCCTCGATGCCATTCAAAATGTTTATGCTGAGATAGGATCTAGAAACTGCAATATAACCCATGGGGCTAGGTGCAGATAACAAAGGCTTATTTTAAGTATAGGATGATAACTCAAATTCACATGGGAAGGTGCATTGACAACCTACAATAAGATCAATGTATGAAAGAGTTTGCTGCAGGTGTATGGCAGTCAGGATGGATTATGTTGGTAGAATTAATGAGTTACTGTGTGGAAATTTGGCATAAGAAGAAATTGAGAGATACAGGAGAGCTCTATTGATAACTTTTCCCAAAGCCTGCCTACTATGTAATAAGCTATTCCAGTCTTAGTGTAAATTCAAGAGTAAATATATCCCAATTGCCATGTGCTTTATTGAGTTGTAATGTTTTAAAATATTATATCATGTAAAGTTGCACATGGTTTATCAGTTGATGCAAACAAAATGTTAGTATAATTTTAGTATAATGCTGTTTCTGATCACTCACTATTTCAGCGCTGTCCTTTTTACTGTGATTGCATTAATTCAGTATTTTTGTACTAAAAAAAAGATACAAGGTGGCTTTAAATTTAAGATGACCAAGGGAGTTGATGGGAAAGGGAAAACCTTTGAGCCCAGAGCAAGGGAATGTAGCATTAAAAGTAGAATTTGGCTGTTCATGGATAATACAGGTAGTGCGTTACACATATTTGCGTAAGAATGGTTAAATGAAAATTTCAAATCTGGGATTGGTCGAATTTGAAATCTAGGATTGTAGATTTTCAGAGGATTTTTAGGAATATGAAAACAATGCATGCAAATCAAAAGGTACAGAAGAACCTAGTTTAGTTCTAAACTAAACCATAATTTGAATGATTTGATGATACGTTTACTAGTTTAGCTATTTTTGTGCATTTAATTGTTTGGACTGGTGCAAAGCCTTTATTTTCAAAAATTCTAATTTTGTAAATCTGAGAAAGCTACACTTATTTGTGTTAACACGGTGCAAAGATTTGTTATGATTGTTTCATTGGGTTCAATTACATATACACTTAAAGGCAAGTCTTGTCAGATTGTGCCATTAATTGATGAATTTGCTATAATCCTATAAATCTAAGTGTTGCCATCTCAAATATATTTGGTTTATTGATAGAATGGATGATCATGTAAGAACTTGATTAATCATTTCAATTTTTGTTAATTTCAGCAAATTTCTTCGTGGCTTACTGTAGCAACTTTTAAATATATATTCAGAAGAAGGAATGTAAAACGGCTTGTATGACATGGGATAGCGGCAGATCAGTGCTGAGAAATAGCTTGCAAAACAAATTGGAATTTGTACTTTGATATCTAATAACATTTTATTGTTGGAATAATGCACTACGAGATTATGGTGGATTTAGATAAAATATATGGAATTCTTTTCATACAGTTCAAAGACCTGGTAACATGGTAAAGTCAAACGGGAAATATGGGGCAGTTGCAGAGTTATTTTGCGCAGTTTGATCTGGAACTCTGCAGGTGTAAATGGTCAGTGTTTTTTTAATAAATAAAATAGGCACTGAGGGGAACATTTAAAATGCAGGGGGGGTAGGAATGAGTAGAGGAATGGAACTCAATAAATTCTGCCATAGGGAATTAACCTGGACGTTCTCAGCTGAATGACTTAATGATTCAACATTTCCAAGACATTTACATTATGCTGTACTTTGAACATGTCAAATTTATTTGATTATTAATTTTAAGTCTGAAATTGGTTTTAGTTACCCAAAGACATTTCCAAAAATGGAGTTGAGTTACAGTTCAGCCATCATCTCATTTGTTGAATGGACTAATTATAAGAGTAAACTCTAATACTCCTGATCATGTGTCGCTCCATTTGACCAATTTATTTGGGGGAAGGGTGTTTTGAAGAGGAGGTGCCATCAAGCTTATTGGTCTTCTGCAATTGACATTTCATTTTCTGAATGTTTAGCATCAAGAGATGCAAAATTATATAAAAGTGACATGTATTTTGACAGTCTTTTTCCCTTTGCAGCATTGCTATCAATACATTTTGATTTGTTGTCAATACTCATTTTAGCTTTAATGTGCTACAACTTCCAGCAGAGGGCTAGCTGTGCACATTAAACCCTTCTGGAGAGTGTGGAAAGATTAAATTAGTTGTATTGTGACCAAGGCATCGCACATTACTGACTTTTGGATTCCGAAAACAAACCTGAGTTTTTTTTCACTTGAGTAGGACACTAAAATATTAGAAAACAATCTGTTTCTCAGAAATCTTTTGGAATGATTTGTGGTTAATTTTTGAATTTCATCCCTATTAAACATTACCATCTTAGAACATACTGCCTTTAACACTAAATAATAACGCGAGGATGAAATTATTTTAACAATTTTAATTATTTCTTCCTTTCACATCAAAAATCATTGCAGCATGATGAAGCAGCGCTGTGCTGTGCTGTTAGCTATTGAGAGAAAAATTAGGTTCTATTTAAACTTATAACATTTTAAAATCCTGTTAATTTGATAAGATGAAATTCAAAAATATTTTGAATTCATTACTGCTTAAAGTTGTTGTGTGCGTGCCATTGAAATAAACTGTCAGGGGTGATAGTGTTGTCATCTCTTCTGTTCTCATGTCACAAGCATTTGATAGAATGCAGGTAATAATTTAAACTTGAGTAAACTTGACACATTTACAAAGCACTGAGTAAGATATAAATTCGAACCCACATCTAGCGTCAGCTTATAGTACTTCACAGGTAATGAGATATGAACAATACAAGTGCACAACCTTTTATCCGAAAGCCTTGGGACCAGGCACTTTTCGTAATTCGGAATTTTTCGGCTTTTGGAATGGAAGATTTTTAGCGTAGATTTTAACGGCTGGCTCAGTGGTAGAGTGCTCGGCTCATATCCGCAAGGTCGCGAGTTTGCGCCTCGATCCCGGCAGTTACTCGATCGCGAGTTTGAGTCTTCAATGTAGTTTTTTCTTGCAGAATAGGAGAGAATAGGGAGGGTTAGGCTGGGATCATTCTCTGCGAGATGATCTTAGTGCGGGAGACAAGTGTAGGAGAGGTGTACTGACTGTGTGGGCAGAACGTTGGAAGTGATTGCCCACCATTCTCAAAAGCTGCTGTGTCTCCCTGTCCCTGGGATAGCAGGGGCGATCAAACAGCACAATACCCCCCTCCCCCTCCAACTCCAGAGGAATCCGCTCCCCGATGGGCCGCTACGGCGACAAGTGGCAGTTCGCCCACAGCCCGAGCTGCGCCACCCCAAGAACAAGACATACCTTGCACACCACACACCATCAGCTTCTGCCCCTCTGGAGTTGGAGCGGGGCTGGGCTGGAGTTGCTGATCTGGGATCTCCGTGCTTGCAGTGGGCTTGGGGGTCGGTGTCCGGATGAGGGGGTGCAGCTTGGGCTGTGGGCGAACTCCCACTTGTCGCCGGAGCGGCCCATCAGGGAGTGGCTTCTGGTAGTCCTGATTCTACCGTGGGAACTTTTTAACTCGGCAGGCAGCAGCAGATTGTCAATTATTAACCCTCCCGCGCAATATACCCTCACCTTCTCTTTTATGAATGGGGATTTAGTTCCCCTTTCTTCGAGGACCGACCGGAGGTTCCTCTGTCACCTCTGCGGGCCGCCCTCGGTGAACGTCTTCAAGGACCGAAAAAATGTCCACTATTCGGAGCTTTTCGTTATTTGGAATTTCGGATAAAAGGTTGTGCACTTGTACTGCAATTAAAAAAAAAATATATTCTAAACTGTATTCCCAAATATGGAATGATCATCTACTATATCTGTTGTTCAAGATGTGGACTCTTATACAACGGCGAGACCAAATGTAGGTCTGTCAACATGCTCATAGATCTCTCTCCACCTCGGGTACAGTCATATTCTTCCTGCGGTATGATAAATACAACTATATGCAGTACTCTGGGCATGACCTATCCAACCTTCTGTATAGTTCTAAAACACATTTTCTGTTTATGTATTTGAGCCAATTGTCATTTAATGCAATTAGTCAATGTCCCAATGTGCCACTTTATATCCATGCCTATCACTCTTGCTACCTTTGAGGACATTTTGATGCGTTGTCCAAATTTCTCTTTACTTGCCGTTCTTGGTTTTCTGTGATTTACTGTGGTAATTCTTTGCCTTGTTCACGTGCATAACCAGGCATGGATTTGAATTAAATTTGCCAGTTTATTGTCAACTAAATCATTCACCTGCCAGCCTTGCATCCCTGGAAGAAATTGTAGCAAGGGTGGAGAAAGCTGAGAAGAGGCGGGGTGTGACAAGCCTCGCAAGTGATAATTGGCTGCAGATGAAGAGAAGCATTTATTGGCAGATGGTGGACAAAGACCAATTAGTCTGAAGAGAGGTCCCAACTTGAAACATCGCTTATTCATGTCTTCCAGAGATGCTGCCTGACCCACTGACCCATTCCAGTATTTTTTGTAAACCAGCATCTGCAGTTCTTTGTGTCTACATTAATTTGCCCGAACCATTGGCAATGGTCAGCAGTGATTGCTAGCCAAACGGAACCTTGCATTTGAAGATACACAAAATATTGGGGTGACTCAGCGGGTCAGGAGGCATCCCTGGAGAAAAGAAACGGGTGGCATTTCAGGTAGACCCTTCAGTTTAAACCAGCATTTGCAGTTCCTTCCTACACATTTTGTCGGAGCCTTGCATTCCACAGATTAATGCTAAACGGACAGACTGCTTGCCCTGGCCCTTTCAACATCAGCCAATAGACTCCTCCTCAAGGCTAAATAATTAATTGCTGCAAGAACACCAGCGAAGGGCAGGAGTTTTTAACCAGGCTCTTGGCACAAATGGAGAGGTAGCTGTTCACAACAGCATGTATGCAGCAGCACAGAGTGCGAGTTTGTGCCAGATTCTCAGCACAGTCCTGTCAGTAACAAATCTCTTTGTGTAATGTTATAGTGACTCATTTCAGCGCTGATTCCATTAGTGTTCTTGTTCCTGGAAACACCTAAGTGCTGAGAGAGTTCCCAGTATCTGTGATAAATGTACTTAAACAGAAATTGTTTTTAATTGCAGTTTTATACGTTGTTTAATTTTGTTTTACAAATTGTCTCTGGTTTGTACTGGAGTATAATTTCTCTCAATTTAAAAGTTGCACCATGGTGGAAATGAGCTAACTTGTCTTTTGATTGCAGTGAGGCTCTTAAACTAAATTTGATACTTCTATTTTATAAAAACATCGATGTTCTTTGCTGGACTTGGCCAGTGGCGCTCCTATCCCACAAATGAATTGAAGAAAAATGAATTAAAACCTGGCTTTGTGTGACCAGGAAGTGGCATTTGAGTTGAGGGTAGTTTATAGTAAACATAGAAAATGCTAAAAATGCACAGCAAGTCGGCTTCTGTGGGAAGGGAAGTAGTTACATTTCAGAATTAAGATCCTTTATCAAAAGTGTGAGTATGAGGAAAATTAATGGAATGGATTGACAAAGTATATATTTTCTAAGATGTGGCTATTGTTGCCTTAGTCATTCTGCTGTTTAGGGCTCTGTGGTTGATATATCAATGAGAATAGTTCGAGAGAAAAACGGACATGTAAAAGCTGTGAAATACAGTTAAGAGCAGTTGCAGAGACTGAAAATTAAGATGAATTACCCAACAGATCAGGTACTATTGCGGAGAGGAAAAACTGAGTTAATATAGCATGATTACAGCAGTACTAACCAGTTCTAATACAGATTTAATTTGTGAGCAAAAGTGTTTCCTCGTCTCCATTCTAAATGGCTTACTCCTTATTCTTAAAATGTGGTTCCCTGATTCTGGACTTCCCCCAACATCGGCAACATGTTTCCTGCCTCTAGCGTGTCCAAACCCTTAACAATCATATGTTTCAATGAGATACCCTCTCATCCTTCTAAATTCCAGCGTGTACAAGCCCAGCCGCTTCATTCTCTCAGCATATGACAGTCCCGCCATCCCGGGAATTAACCTTGTAAACCTACACTGCACTCCCTCAAAAGCAAAAATGTCCTTCCTCAAATTAGGGGACCAAAACTGCACATAATACTCCAGGTGTAGTCTCACTAGGGACTAGGGCTCTGTACAACTGCAGAAGGACCTCTTTGCTCCTATATTCGACTCCTCTTTTTATAACGGCCAACATGCCATTCTCTTTCTTCACTGCCTGCTGTACCTGCATGCTTACTTTCATAGACTGATGAACAAGGACCCCTCCAGATCCCATTGTACTTCCCCTTTTCCCAACTTGACGCCACTTAGATAGTAATCTGCCTTCCTGTTTTTTGCTACCTCACATTTATCTGCATTAAACGTCATCTGCCATGCATCTGCCCAATCCCCCAACCTGTCCAAGTCACCATGCATTCTCATAGCATCCTCCGTACAGTTCACACTGTCACTCAGCTTTGTGTCATCTGCAAATTTGCTAATGTTACTTTGAATCCCTTCATCCAAATCATTGATGTATATTGTAAATAGCTGCGGTTCCAGCACCGAGCCTTGCAGTACCCCACTTGTCACTGCCATTCTGAAAGGGACCCATTAATCCATACTCTTTGTTTCCTGTTTGCCAACCAATTTTCTATCCATGTCAACACTCTACCCCCAATACCATGTGCCCTAATTTTGCCCACTAATCTCCTATGTGGGACCTATTCAAATGCTTTCTGAAAGTCCAGGTACACTACATCCATTGTCCATTTCCTAGTTACATCTTCAAAAAATTCCAGAAGATTAATTGAACATGGTCCGGTGGGGGAGGGTGGTCCGGGGGGGTGGTCAGGGGGGCGGGGTGATGGGGGGGTGGTCGGGCGGGGTGTTGCCGGGTTTTCGTCCCGGAGCCGCGGGTCGGCCCCGTGTGTGGGCGCTGCCGACCTACAGCCTGTGACAGTGCGGCCCACAGGGGCTGAAGGCAGCCGTGGCCGGACAGTGCTGACCGCGGGGGGAGAGTGGGGGCTGCCCCGAGGGATGTGCTCCTTCGGCCGCTTACACCTTGGTGCTCGGGTTCAGAGCATTTGGTTCAGAGCGCTCAGTCACCCTCCACAATTAATCACAGTGCAAAAATAGACCATCTCGGCGTTTTTTAACAGGAAAGAAAGTATGCATTTCATGTGTTAACAGTGTATGCTGAGGCTTCCATGTCCTCCAGACGGATTGAGCTGCTCCGTGCGTCACGCCCTTTGACCCGATAACCTTGCGTGCAACCCCCCCAATTCCCGTGACACCCAATGTAAGCTTGATGCACCTTATCTTCCACCTGGGCACATTATTCCCTTCAGGGTTTGACATTGAATTCAACAATTTTGGATAGCTTTTGGACATATATTTTCATTTGCCTCACAACAGGACAGTTTAGCTGGAAGGTTATCCATCTATATTATTAATCCAGTTTTTCACTCATGCAGGAGCATTTCCTGCAGTCTTTTTGGTATTGGGTCTCATTGATGGCAATGATCTGTGTCTCCTAATATTTAGATTTCCACGTTTGTATTCACTCTCCAGTTACCTCCATAAATCTGTCAACCAGATGGCTTCATAGGTAGTGAAATCTGACTAGTGGAAGCTGCAACATTTCTGAGACATGAAATATTCACAGCATTACCGTGTTGGGAAATAATTTATTGGTAGGACAAAGTTCTTTGTTAACTTTTGCATTGACAACGTGAATTATTATTTATGCCCAACTCCCGTGGCCTGATCGTGTCTCGCTATCTAATGGACAGAACATGAAAGCTAGTGTCAATGCATTAGCTGACTTCTTATGACTGCTTAGTAGTGGTACATTACCAAATGCCCTGACTATGAATATACAATCAAGTTTCTGCGCTTGAATGTCTGTTTTTGCCTGTATAAGACGGTGTCCTACTTCACCCTTTATTCCGAATGAATTAAAACACATTGATGGATTGTGATGCTGAAATGTTCAGGTAGAGGCTTTGGGCCATTTTGCAAAAAGTTCACATTTGCAATCTGAGACACAAACAATTTAATCAATCAGTAACTTTATTTATTCAAATATGTGAGAGGAAACGGTCTTGTGATTTTGATTTTACTAGACTAAGTGGACCCGTTGGGTCCCATGTTCACACGGGAGGGCTGGTCCCCCGACGCAATATTCCACCTCTCCACCAATTCCAATATTTGTGGCCAGTGGGGGGGCTTTCTGGAATGCTGGTATGGGTTCTTGGGGGGTGGCAGCTCAGTCCCTCAAGCCTGATCTGCTGGCAGCTAACTCACGGCTGGTGGGCTGGCAGTTGACTCATGACTATTCCTTGAAATTCCATTTCAAACAGGGTGCAAGGCCACCAAATTCAAATCCATGTTCCTACCATTTCAAGCAGGGTGCAAAGCCACCAAATTCAAGTGCAGTTTCTTACCACTATGAGCAGGGTGCATGGCCACCAAATTCAAGTGCAGTTTCATTCCACTTCAAGCAGGGTCGAAGGCTACCAAATTCAAATGCAGCTTCATACCATTTCATGCAGAGTGAAACCACCATAAAATCACACAAAACACCAAACTCACAGTTCAGTAGACATTCAGTGTGTTCAGTTGATTCACAGCTCAGACAGTCATGACCTCTCTCTCCCCCATTATGCATAGACTGAGCCACACCCACACTTTTGGGTTTTATAACCCCTCCCCCTCCCACCAGAAAAGGTGTGGCTTTCAGGGCGTGATTGACAGCAGAGAGATTCTCAACATTTTTTAAACATTAATAACATTTATTTTTCATTGATGGGAAGAATTCTCTGCACCTGCTCAGCAGAGGGGGGACTGAGTAAGATGGCCAAAAATCACAGCCGTAAGTGGTAGCATTTTATCTTAAATCAATATACAGTGCAAACAGGAAGTAAGTGCATTTGCAGTAGTGCCTTTTAACTTCAAGCCAAATTACCCAAGCCGCCATTTGCAGTAAGTAGTGACTTTCAACTTCAAGCTACACCCAAGCCACCATTTGCAGCAAGTAGTGCCTTTCAACTTCATGCCACCATTTGCAGTAAGTAGTGCCTTTCAACTTCAAGCCAAAACACCCAAGCCACCATTTGCAGTAAGTAGTGCCTTTCAACTTCAAGCCAAAACACCCAAGCCACCATTTGCAGTAAGTAGTGCCTTTCAACTTCAAGCCAAAACACCCAAGCCACCATTTGCAGTAAGTAGTGCCTTTCAACTTCATGCCACCATTTGCAGTAAGTAGTGCCTTTCAACTTCAAGCCAAAACACCCAAGCCACCATTTGCAGTAAGTAGTGCCTTTCAACTTCAAGCCAAAGCTCCCAAACCATCATTTGCAGTAAGTAGTGCATTTCAGCTTTAAACCAAAGCTCCCAAGCCACCATTTGCAGTAAGTAGCGTCTTTCAACTTCAAGCCAAAGCACCCAAACAACTATTTGCAGGCAGTGCCTTTTTACTTCAAACAAACCATATTTTCATTTTCAAACCACATTAAGGGTACTCACAGTTGTGTAGACATTTGTTCAGTGTTATTCAGAGCTCAGAGAGACATGACCCTTGGCTTCATCCATCTTGCAGAAACTAAGTGAGGCACACCACTTCCTGGTTTTATAGTCCCTCCCCCTCCCTCCAGCAGGGGCAGCAGAGAACGGTGATTTTTTAAAAAACATTAATATCTCTCTGATTTTTCATCGATGGGAAAAATCTCTTCGCACCTGTAAGGTGTAGAGGGGCTCTGAGCGAGGTGGCCAAAAATGAAGGCCGTAGGTGGCGGCTTTCTGTCAGAAATCGCAGCACAGTGGGCCAAAAGCGGTCAAGATCAGAAATTTGTAATGTATAGAAGATAGATGAATCAAACAGTTTAAATGAGTTTGGGCATCCATTTTTGGATGCCCAAATGTCCTTTTGTAGCCATGTCCTTCGTAACCATGCCATTTAATCCTAATCTCTCTCTGACCAATGTCTTGTGCTGAATTCAACTGTTCACAATTACGGCATTTATTATTATTATTGTTAATATTATTCATGTTTTGGCACCTTCAGACTTGGTTGTTTCTTTGCTGACCTTCCACTATCCAATTGCATAATTCGAGGCTCTAACTCTGAGACAGTCCTGTTTTGTGACTATATGGCTTTAATAATGTTGCAATAACAAATATAAACTATGAAATAGAATTCCGGAATCAGAAGATTCCATAATTTTGCATATTTTTTCCAAGAGAAGCTTGAAAAAAATAATTATTTGAACACAGTTCAGTGAGATAAGTGTTTAAGAAGGAACTGCAGATGCTGGAGAATCGAAGGTTACACAAAAAAGCTGGAGAAACTCAGCGGGTGCAGCAGCATCTATGGAGCGAAGGAAATAGGCAACGTTTTCGGGCCGAAACCCTTCTTCAGTTTCGGCCCGAAACGTTGCCTATTTCCTTCGTTCCATAGATGCTGCTGCACCCGCTGAGTTTCTCCAGCTTTTTTGTGTAACCTTCAGTGAGATAAGTGGTTGGTCTAACTTAAATTTCCAGTGAGGAAATTTGCCAGTACCTGACCCCTGTTGGGATGGTGGGAGCAAGCTAATGTATGCAGAGAACCTTTGTTCGTATAAAAAATGGTGGAATGGACCATGAAATTCCTCGTGTGTTTCAAACCATATTTGGCTAATAAAGTATTATTGTGATTGTGAGCAGAGAAAATTTAGTTGTGAGGTGGTGTGGGGAAGAGGGAGAGGGGTTAAGAGGGATAGTCCAGAGGGTTTAAGAGATCAACACACAAAAATGAGTTGTTTCCTGTTTTACAGTGCCTTCCAGAACAAGGTCAAATGTTTAACATTCACCATAATCTCTTGTTCGAGTTCAGGAAGTCTGACTGCAGAATTTATTTTTTTGGGTATCATTGAGGAGGATCCTTGTGCTTTGGCCAGATGCTTGCTCCATACTTACAAAATGCTCTGAGAATAAAGTAGTCATTTGTAATATTACGAAACTCCCAAGTGTTTAAAATCGTACAGCACAGGTATTTGCCTTTTCACCCCACCTCATCCATTTATTACTTGTGGAATGTTTAAAGTACGTGATAACTACTTTGGCATCCTAAAGGAGTTGGATAGAAATATTTTGAGACAGATATTTAAACTTAATAATGTGGAACCACCTTGTCCAGGTTGATTTTTGCTATATACAGTGCCTCCATAATATTTGGGACAAAGGCCCATCGTTTATTTATTTGCCTCTGTACTGCCCAATTTGAGATTTGTAATAGAAAAAATCACATGTGGTTAAAGTGCACATTGTCAGATTTTATTAAAGGGTATTCTTACACATTTTGGTTTCACCATGTGGAAATGACAGCTGTGTCTATATTTCAGGGCACCATAATGTTTGGGACATGGCTTCACAGGTGTTTGTAATTGCTCAGGTGTGTTTAAATTCCTCCGTAATGCAGGCATAAGAGAGCTCTCAGCACCTAGTCTTTCCTCCAGTCGTTCCATCACCTTTGGAAACTTTTATCGCTGTTTATCAACATGTGGACCATAGTTGTGCCAATGAAAGTCAAATAAGCCATTATGAGACTGAGGAACAAGAATAGAACTGCTAGAGACATCAGTCAAACCTTAGGCTTTCCAAAATCAACTGTTTGGAACATAATTAAAAAGGAAGAGAGCACTGGTGAGCTTACTAATCGCAAAACTTCATTCATTTTCATTCATTATTCATCCATTCATTCAAATGAACTGGCAGGCCAAGGAAGACCTCCACAGCTGATGACAGAAGAATTCTCTATAAAATAAAGAAAAATCCCCAGACACCTGTCCAACAGATCAGAAACACTCTTCAGGTGTGGATTTGTCAATGACCACTGTCCGCAGAAGACTTTATGAACAGAAATACAGAGGCTACACTGCAAGATACAAACCACTGGTTAGCTGCAAAATTAGGATGGCCAAGTTACAGTTTGCCAAGAAGTACTTCAAAGAGCAACCTCAGTTTTGGAAAAAGGTCTTATGGCAGATGAGACAAAGATTAAAGATGGCAAGAGTAAAATATGGAGGAGAGAAGGAACTGCCCAAGATCCAAAGCATACCACGGTGAAACACGGTGTTGGGGGTGTTATGGATGGCATGTATGGCTGTTGAAGCTACTGGCTCACTTATCTTCATTGATGATACAATTGCTGATGTTAGTAGCATAATGAATTCTGAAGTGTATACATGCATTCTATCTGCTCGTTCAAACAAATGCCTCAAAGCTCATTGGCCGGCGGTTCATTCTACAGCAAGACAATGATCCCAAACATACTGCTAAAGCAACAAAGGAGTTTTTCAAAGCTAATAAATGGCCAATTCTTGAGTTGCCAAGTCAATCGTCCAATCCGACCCAAATTGAGCATGCCTTTTATATGAAGGGAAAACTGAAGGGGACTAGCCCCCTAAAGATGGCTGCAATACAGGCCTGGCAGAACATCACCAGAGAAGACACCCAGCAACTGGTGATGTCCATGAATCGCAGACTTCAAGCAGTCATTGCATGCAAAGGATATGCAACAAAATACTTAACATGACTACTCTCATTTACATGACACTGCTGTGTCCCAAACATTATGGTGCCCTAAAATGTGGGGTGGGGGGGGGGATTGTGGAATGCAGAATGCAGAATGCAGAGGCAGATAAGTAAATGAAGGGTCTTTGTCCCAAACATTATGGAGGGCACTTACCAGTTTTTATCGCTTGTTTGGCATGAGAAGCATTGAACTTGAAGTTTGCATACGAGCGTTTTTAACAAAGTTCCCCACCTGTCAAGGGCAGGATGTTGTTATTTAATCTATTGTTTGATCCTGGTTTCTGCATTTGAAGGTAGAGGATTTGTTAATGCATTAGGTGACTACACTATACATGTTCTGTTTGGATCTTGTCAAGATTACTCAAATGCTTTGAGGCTCGTAAGAATCTCTGACCCTGGCATCATCATTTTCAATACTGAGAATCCATTACGTGTTGATCTATCAGCAAATTTGGAACTACTCTCTACTTCTAATAGAATCACTTCCATAGGCCTGTTTTTATTTTGACTATTTAAAAAAAAATCAAAAAAAAATCGAAGTATGAGAAACAGTTTAGTCAGAAAATTCATGGCTATGTTATGGATCTATATTTTCATTTTTGGTTGTGCTTTGTTCATGTATTCACAGAATTACCAAAGGTTTTAAAGTAGACATTGTTAAATGTTCAACCAAGCCCTACAAATACGTTGTTTTCTTGGCAAAGTCCCATGATACAAAAAAATGGCTGAATAATGTTTTGTCCACTGAAGCCAAGAACTTGAATTGAATCTTTATATTCCACAATGCTGTTACGATAACGTTAGTAAGATGTAGTCATTAAATGTTGACATTTATCAGCCTGTAATGGGTGATTAGGTTCTCGGAGATAGCAGAATACCCAGTGGACCTTTGGTGTACTAACACTTGTTCCACATTTTTCTTCAGGGAAAAAAATCATCTACCGTACATTTTATTTGCTCTGCATCTCCAGCAGTGGTTGCAGAATTCATGTCTGTTTCAAGATTTTATGAAAAGATGACCCGCATTTACAGCAGTTTTCATTCTATTCAGGACATTGCAAAGTATTTAGTAGGCATAAAGTGTAGTCATAGTTGCATTATAGGAATAGTAATATTATGTTTTAGCAATCAAAGGGAATATATTGATTAATTTCTGCTGCATTTCATAATGTAGGTATGGGAATACGCACGCCAGCCTGGCAGAGCAATGGGCGCCACGGTTAATCTCTCAACTAAAAGACTGCAGCTCCTAACAGTGCAGTATTCCTTCGGTACTATTTGAAAAGTATCAACCTAAATGGTTTTTATATCTGTTTAAACCAAGTAGTAGAGTCAACTACGTTTTTTATCGCGGGCATCAATGGTACCACATGGGCATTGCCTGACAACGGGAACATTTAATTTCTATTCTGCTGTATTCTAGTAGGAATATGTTAAAGCAACAAATGTGGAATTGGTTGCACTACAGCTAATGTGGCTGCTTGTGCACACTTGGTGATATCTACAGTATTAAAAAAAAAAGACTTTAAAGGCTCTCTCGGTATTAACAAGCCCAGAATGAACATGTAAACAAGGCCCTAGTTTGCTACCAGTTGGATTATAGTTTTTTGCTTTTTACAGATTTCTCGGAAAATCGTGATATTTTTAATCTGCTTGCAGTTCTCCATGTTCCAAGCAAAATTTCTTATACAGTAAACTACTGCTTATCCAGTATCTTCAGAAATCCTAATGTTTTGGCACCGGGCTCATGTAATTAGCTGCAGAATTGCTTGGTGTGCAGGCTACGTGTCTAGCCGGAGTCTGAAGTGTGATCCAGGGTCAGGAATGCTTCCATGTTTCAGCTTATTTGAGTAACTGAACACTATCAGAGCTGAAACTCGGTGTTCTGCTTTCCATGCTCCCTTTAAACTCATCTGGTACAGTGGAAATTTTACTGCTCACTTTGAAAATATAGTGAAATAAAAGAGAAGTGCATCCAATAGTCCAGAAAGTCTGCCAATCTGACACCACGTACGTCCCAAGGGAGCCAGTTATTGAGTGTGCAGTAAAGTCTGGACATCAATGGATATAAACATAGAAACATAGAAATTAGGTGCAGGAGTAGGCCATTCGGCCCCTTCGAGCCTGCACCGCCATTCAATATGATCATGGCTGATCATCCAACTCAGTATCCCGTACCTGCCTTCTCTCCATACCCTCTGATCCCCTTGGCCACAAGGGCCACATCTAACTCCCTCTTAAATATAGCCAATGAACTGGCCTCAACTACCCTCTGTGGCAGAGAATTCCAGAGATTCACCACACTCTGTGTGGAAAAAGTTCTCCTCATCTCGGTTTTAAAGGATTTCCCGCTTATCCTTAAGCTGTGACCCCTTGTCCTGGACTTCCCCAACATCGGGAACAATCTTCCTGCATCTAGCCTGTCCAACCCCTTAAGAATTTTGTAAGTTTCTATAAGATCCCCTCTCAATCTCCAAAATTCTAGAGAGTATAAACCAAGTCTATCCAGTCTTTCTTCATAAGACAGTCCTGACATCCCAGGAATCAGTCTGGTGAACCTTCTCTGCACTCCCTCTATGGCAATAATGTCCTTCCTCAGATTTGGAGACCAATATATTGCATTGTTACTGGTTGCGTTGCTTAATTTAAAGGGGGTGCATATGAATGGTGCATGGATTGAACTCGCTCGTTAATGGTGATTTATTAGGGCAGGACTTGCCAAGCTATTCTCACCAATGTCCTGGTTTCCAACTCCTGTGTTAGCTAAAGTCAGAGGTTGCATCTCCTGCCTGGTTCTGGCAGTAAATACATTATTCTGATCTTCAGTCATTTAGGAGTTGTTACTCTAGAGCAGGGGTCTCCAAACTTTTCAGCATGAGGGCCACATTATATATTTTGCACATGTTTGCAGGCCGTAGGAAAAAACAAAGAAATATCAACCGCTCGTTCACTCACTCACTGATCGCTGTTGCTGACCTTCACTGTCTTCCCGGCACCACCGATGCTGCTGCCGCCGACCCGTATCTTTATTCTAATCTTCCACAGGCCTCCACCAACGACTCCGCCGACCCTCGCCTCTCCACCGGCCACCAGCAGGCCAGAGCCGTCGCCTCACCAGAGTTCCACTCAGCACCAGGCCCACAATCTCCATGATGCAGACAGCACGTGATCTGGCTCTGCTGGGTGCTAGTGCTCCTCCCCTCGTACCGGGAACCTCAGTGGTGATGGGTCTTCCCCTTCCCCCTTTTTTTCCCAGGTTACCCCGACCACACATCATCCGCTAGTGGCCCTCCGGTAAGCTCCGGCAGCACTGCACTCCTGGGCATTAGTCACGTACAACTAGCGGTAACCTGTCAGCAACTGCACACAGCAGTTGTCAACAAATTGATACCCTACGGCAAACTGATGTGTAAGTTCCCGCGCTACCACAGAACCCGCTAAATAACCCACTGCACGGAACGTGTTAAGAGCTTGTTGCGGGCCGGATAAAATCTCGTGGCGGGCCGGTTTTGGCCCGCGGGCCATAGTTTGGCGACCCCTGCTCTAGAGAAAGACGAGTAGCATTCATTACTTTTATTGTTAATAACTTAATTTTGAGTGAATATGTGTTTTCTAAACATTTATTATAAAATTTAACCTTGTCCTTGGTATAACTTTAAAAACAAGACTGATAAACATTTGCTGACAGAAACTGGCAGCCTTTTCTGAAGGATTCTGTGAATGCTGCACTTGGTCTTTGTTGAGACACAATTCATATCTTATGCAACCTATTTTGCTGTTTCTGCAAACAACCGTCTCTCTCCCCCATGTATCGTATTTCTCCTCTTTTCCCTGTGCCTAACTGTATGTGCACCCATTTTGCATTTTCCTGTTTGACCGAGGGCAGCACAGTGACGCAATGGTAGAGTTGCTGCCTTACAACGTTGCAGCGCCAGAGACCCGAATTCAATCATGACTATGGGTGTTGTCTGTACAGAGTTTGTACGTTCTCCCCGTGACATGCGAGATCTTCGGTTTCCCCACATTCCCAAGGCGCACAGGTTTGTAGGTTAATTGGCTTGGTTTTAGTGGAAATTGTCCCTAGTGTGTGTTAATGTGCGGGGTTTGTTGGTCGGTGTGGACTCGGTGGGCAGAAGTGCCTCTTTCCGCGCTCTATCTCTAAACTATAAACAAAACTATAAACAAAACCTAATATTTCAACGCAACTTTGCATTTTACACCCCCTCTACTTTTTATCTCACTACCTTTTTGTCTTTTCATTTCTGACCCTCGTCCAACCATCTGCCTATAAACACCCCCCCCCCCTCACCTGTATAAATCTATCACTTACAGGTTTTGTGTCCCACTCTCTCCTTTCTTCCAGCTTTCTTCCACCTACCACAATTCATTCTGAAGTAGGGTCCTGTCCTGAATTATTACATATCTATGTTCTCCAAAGATGCTGCCTGACCTGCTGAATTACTCCAGTTGTCTTTTTTTGTAAACTGGCATCTGCGGTTCCTTGTATGCCCATCAATCTAAGTGATTCCTTGTTAAATTAAATTCCCATAGCAACTATTTTTATCTTGGCCTCCCACAGTGAAACTGCCAGCCTATGTCCTAAAGAGACATTGGTATCTGATTACTGTCAGGAGGTTACATGTAAACAGGTTTTTGTTTTGCAAGACTGGATCTTGTTTGAATGTAATAAGATATATGGGAGATCATTTATGGACCTGTACCCATAATCAATGGCTTGTGTTTAAAACAATGTAAATAATGTAATTTGTTTGGTTTGCTAAATCAAATGCTAAAGATGAACAAGAAACTGATGGGGTGGGGGTGTGTCCTTTAAGTGCTTATATTCACTATTGTAGGAAATTATTGTCACAGAAGATTTCTGAGTCGCATTATTTTCATGTAGAAGAATCAAAATTGTTTCCCATTATTCAAAACTCAGCTTAATATGGGTAGCCACCCAAAACTGCACATTCCTTGAGTTCTTTGCTATGACATATGAATTATTTTAAAAGCCTTAAATTTGTTGTAGAATGGGAGTGGGTTGTTTTGAATATATCCTGAAGAATCCCACTTGATAATGCTGGATTTGCTTCAGCTTTGAGTTCCTGGAATCTTCAGATAATTTTATCTGGTCTGACTATTTGCTCATGGCATTTTTCAGTTGCAGATATTAACAAACCATAAATATTTAAATGAATCTTGGCCAAATAATATAATCAGAAATATATTTTAAGTCTGATAGATTATCACCTGGTTCCTGGTTTTATTTTTTCGTTTGTGAGATTCACACTTTCATTCTGTTGGGAGCTGTTGTTGAGCCAATGATAACCAACCTTGGATTTTAAATGGAATTTCAAGGCTCTTGGATGAATTTAAAAGCAAATTCTGCCAATGTTGAAAGTCTGTAATAAAGAGAGTTCTGGAAATAGTCAGTAGGTCAGACGGGGTTTGTGAACAAAGAATTATATAAGAATGTGAAAGATAGGGAGCAGGAATTAGCTGTCTGGCTCCTCATGTCTGCCCTGCCATTCAATGTGTGTATCATGATCCATTTATCTCAGACTCTCCTCCTTTGCACAAGATCCTCATGGCTTTTAGTCCCCGATATAAAAAAAAAACTCCAACATAAATACTAATGACAGCTTCCATTATTCCCTGGGATAGAGAATTTTAGAGATTCACTATTTCCTGTAAGAAGAAATTTCTATATACTTTGCTTTTACTTGCACAAACCCTGATGAAACTGTCCCCTTGGTTTGAGAATCTCCCATTAATGAAAACATCTTTCCCCTCGGTTCCCCTGTAAATCTTCCCTTCTTACCATATGCACTCTAGTTTTAGACTTCCATATTCTGGAAAAAGATTGACCTCATCCCCATCCTTCTAAATTTTATGTATCTATCTATCGCCTCTGCTTCAGGGAAAGTTCATGATCCAGGGGGGGAAAGTGCTAGCCTTCCCAGCCTCTCCTTATAATTGATACCCTCCAGGCGCTTGTGGATCTTTTCTGCACCCTTTTCAGTTTGATGACGTCCTTCCTATAGCTGTGTGAGCAGAACTGCGCAAAGTACTCCAAGTGCAGTCTTGGCATGAACTAGAGGAACAAAGGTAAGGCGGGGGAGTTGTAAGGATAATTAAGTTGTCATAGGAGACTTTAACTTTCTTTACAAGACTGGGAGTGGTAAGGGTTTAGATGGGGTGGAATTTGCTTGGTAAGTTCAGGAAAGTTTGCTCAGGCTATATATAGAAGACCTATGAGGGAGAGGAAATAGCTTGACCTTAGGGAAATGGGGCAGGGCAATTAATTGGGAGTGTGCTTTGGTCTCAGTGGCCAGAGCATAATTAATTTTAAAGTCATTGAAAAGGACAGAACTACCAGTTAAAGTTCTAAATTGGGGCATGCCAAATTTTGACAGTATCAGACAGGAACTTGCAAATGTTTTACGGATACTATATTTTGGATCGTTCTATGCTCAGTAAACTTTGTTGTTTGAGACTTTGTCTGAGGAGAAAAGCCGAGCATTCAATTATTTCATTGCACACAGAAGTTTGAGTTTGCAGTGTATATAATTTATATTGCAGTCACACGCATAGTGTACATTGAGAGTGTGATATTGTATAAATATTTGACTGAAGGAAGTTTCTCACAATTTGTTCAATATGTGACTATAACTATCCAATAAAGAAAAATTTAATGTCTTGAGGTTATAATGTTGAACATTTTGTTGAAATGTTTATCACATCACCCAGTTTGGGAATGACCAAGATCGACAAATTTGTGGTCTTTAATCAAAAGCTAAATGCATTTCGTTGTTTCTGTACTGTACACTGACAATGACAATTAAAATTGAATCTGAATCTGAGTGTTGATAAAGTACTTCGCACTGGAGAGCATCTATAATTTTATGTTAGCAATGTCTTGTGGCATCATTAATCCACATCAGGTGGTGTTTCATGTTTGCATCATTTTATTTATTTTCTATCCCATGATGTATGGCATGGTTGCAGTGAAGATAAACAATACATAAAGATTTAAAAATGAGTGAATGAGAAAGCTAATTTTCTGAATTTTCTTTGTTTTTAAGAGGACCAATGGTGTTAAAGCTATGATTCCAGGGACTTTTTAAAAGCTACCAATCAAAATAAGCCAACTACTAGGATGAATAGTTTGTGGGTAGACAAAAATGCTGTGGGTGAGGCAGCATCTATGGAGCGAAGGAAATAGGCGACGTTTCAAGTTGAGACCCTTCTTCAGACTGATGTGGGGGTGGGGGCGGGAAGAAGAAAGGAATAGGCGGCGACTGTGGGCTGTGGGAGAGCTGGGAAGGGGAGGGGAAAGAAGGAAAAAGCAGAAATTGGAGAAGTCAGTGTTCATACAGTTTGGGTGTAAACAACCCAAGTGAAATATGAGGTGCTGCTCCTCCAATTTATGGTGGGCCTCACTCTGGCCATGGAGGAGGCCCAGGACAGAAAGGGCAGATTTGGAATGGGAGGGGAAGTTGAAGTGCTGAGCCACTGGGGGATCAGGTTGGTTATTGCTAACCGAGCGGAGGTGTTGGGCGAAGCGTTCGCCAAGCCTATGCTTGGTCTCACCGATGTAGAGCAGCTGACACCTCGAGCAGCGGATGCAATAAATGAGGTTGGAGGAGGTGCAGGTGAACCTGTGCCTCGCCTGGAAAGACTGCTTGGGTCCTTGGATGTAGTCGGGCGGGGGCGGGGGGGGGGGGGGGGGGGGGGGGGGGGGGGGAAGAAGCAACAAGTGTAGCATTTCCTGCTATTGCAAGGTAAAGTGCCAGGAGAAGGGGTGATTTGGGTGGGAAGGGACGAATTGACCAGGGAGTTACGGAGGGAGCGGTCTCTGCGGAAAGCTGAAAGGGGAGGAGATGGGAAGATATGGCCAGTGGTGGGATCCCGTTGGAGGTGGCGAAAATGTCAGAGGATTATTTGATGTATGTGATGGCTGGTAGGGTGGAAGGTGAGGACAAGGGGGACTCACTAAATTGTATTGTATTGACTCCGTCTCTTGTTACGAGTGGGGGGATTCTTTCCCCTTCCAAGCTCTCCCACAGCCCACTGTCTCCGCATATTCCTTTCTTCTTCCCCCCCCACCCCCACATCAGTCTGAAGAAGGGTCTCGACCCGAAATGTCGCCTATTTCCTTCGCTCCATGGATGCTACCTCACCCACTGAGTTTCTCCAGCATTTTTGTCTACCTTTGATTTTCCAGCATCTGCAGTTCCTTCTTAAACAGGATGAATAGTTTTGTGCCTTGCTGTGACACTTGCACTGAGTTCAAGGCAGCAGCTTCATTTCAGTTGAATACATTGATCTATAAACTAAATGTTAACATTTGTCCCCTTCGTCTTATGCATTTGGTATCAAATGCCACATAAAATGAAATATATTACCCATGTGAATTTTCAATGTGATCACAGGTCATTTGCACCAGTTTCCTGAAACAAAAGAAATGTAGGAGAGAAGAATGTTGAGTATATAAATGCATACTTGGTTCATGGAGATATATTAGTTACATAATGCTGAGTTTCAACACCTGAGGGAGGAAGGAAAGACTGGGAAACTTAGTACAATTTAGTTGACTTTGTATGATGGTTTCTCTATTGATTTCATGCTGGTAGAACTTGTTCTTTTGGGACAGAATGTGATTAAGTATGCTAATAATTGACTGCAATCTTGCTGCTGCTCCGTTGAAAACTGGTTCAGCTGATTTGTCAGGGGGTTATTTTGTACTGTAGCAGATTTAATAAAATGTTCTGAACACTCAAAAGGGTTAGGACACTACTTCAAATTCAACATGTCTGTGATTACCATCCTGAGCATCTCTCCAAGGCATTTCATTTGACAGCTGTAACAGCTTTCAAGATATGAGTCAGGAACAGGACATGATTTCCGAATGATTTAATGGGCAGTTTTGCCCAGCATATGAAGGCATAAAATTATTGCAGGAGTGCACAATAAATGCATTCATTGACACAAGTGCACATAATAGATGTTCTTTTCTGAAATCAAGCAGTGGGTGCAGTAGTAAGTTCTTGCTGCTTAAGAGCAAACCATTCGGTCCTCTGCTTTTCTTGGCTTCTGAATTTTTCTATTCTTATTTATTCTATACTCTTTTGTATGTCACTGTGTTAAATCTACAATTGCCTTTCTTTAAAATATTCCATTCTGGATTACAGCTTGCTTTTTAAATATTTTATCTACTAATGTCTGTGGCTGGCAGTTACCCTCACTTGTGCCATTAGAAACAGTTATAGGGTGATTATATCAAAAGTACTGTGATTTAACTTGAGTCTGGTCTTGCGGCAATGTCCCAGCTTCAGTCCGCTCAATACTGAAGTTTGTCATTCATTTCTATAAAGCTGATCTCTTTGATATTAAAATGTAGTAGCTAGAGTAGAAAACGGCCGATTTTGGAGCTGAAATTTGCCTGTCAAGTCGGGGTTACCGTAAAGCACAGGCACCTAAATTTTCTGCTACTTGGAGGAAAGATAGCCTTTTTCTTACACCGGGAACTGAAGGTAAAAACAGCGGAAGTTGCAACAGCAAACATTGGCCGTGGTCATTTACAGCACTGAGATCATCGGGAATTACTGTTTTGCATGCTATCGCTGAAAATGATACCATACAAAAGTACAATCAAAACTTAACATAAACAAATGCAACAAGTAGTGCAAAAAGAAAAATAAAGAGTGCAGAATGTAGTCCTACAGAGCAAGTACAGGTAAGAAATCTGCCTGGGCTGCAATGAGATAAGTTGGTAGATAGGGACTACATCCTCATCTTCACTACATCCTCAGCTTCAGAGCTTCGATAGCCTGATAACTAAGGGGAAGAAACTTGTTGAATATGGTGAGACATTTTCAAGCTTTTATATTTTCTGCCCGATGGGAGAGGGACGAAGAGAAAATGACTGGGGTGTGAGTGGTCCTTGATTATATTGGTTGCTTTCCTGAGGTAGAGTGAAATGTAGATAGTTCATTGGCTCGGATGATACAATGATACAATTTATTTGTTGTCATTTGAACCTCATTGAGGTTCAAACAAAATTTGGTTTCTATCAAACCATAAACACATGCAACAAGTAGTTGATGTTGGTTTGCATGCTGGATGGGGCTACACATTCAACTCTTTGACATGTTATTGTATGTCTGGGCAGAGCAATTGCCAAAATCAGGTTGTGATGCATCATGAAAGGATGCTTTCTACAGTGCATCTGTAAAATTGGTAAGAGTTGGAGACACGTCTAATTTTCTTTAGTCTTTTGAGGAAGTAGAGGTGTTGGTGTGGATTCTTGGCTATCGTGTCAATTTGACCAGGATAAATTGTCAGTGGTTTTTATGTCCATGAACTTGAAGCTCTTTACCATCTACTCATCGCCTTCCAGTGAGCTGCATACAACAATCTGAAATTGTTAACTCTCTCCTTTGTTTTGCTAACATTGAGGAGTGCTTGTTGTCTTAATACCATTTTACCAAGCTCTATATCTCCTTCCTTTATTCTGCCCCATCATTGTTTGAGATCAGGCCCATTACTGTGGTGTCATCTGCAAACTTGTAAATGGAGATAAGGGCCTGTCCCACTGTACGAGGTAATTCAAGAGTTCTCCCGAGTTTCCTCTGATTCAAACGCTGAGATAGCCGCTCGTAGGTATTAGGGGCTCTCGTGGACATTCTTCAACATGTTGAAAAATCTTCACGAGCTTACAGCGTTTCCAGAGTACCTGCCGTCCCGAGCTCCGACGTACCCCCTACGTACATTCTACGTACTTACCAGGAGTTTGATTTTTTTTTTTTAACTCGGGAGAGCTCTTGAATTACCTCATACAGTGGGACAGGCCCTTTAGGATAAAGTTTGGCCTCACAGTTGTGAGCATTTAGAAGAGACAATAAGGACATGAGAATGCATCCTTGCAAGGCACCCGTGTTAATAATTATTGTGGAGGATGTTTTATTTCCTATCCTTGCTCATTGTGATCTATGGACCAGAAAGTCAAGAATCAATTACAGAAGGGGGTGTCGGCCCTTGGTCCAGGAATTTGAGCATGAGTTTGGTTAAAGCTGAAGCTATGTCATAAATCAGAGTCTGATGTAAGTGTGCTGCTTATCGACATGTTCCATAGATGAGTGAAGAACCTTGGAGATAGAAACATAGTAAAATAGGTACAGGCATAGGCCATTCGGCCTTTCGAGCCAGCATGGCTGATCATCTAAAAGCAGTACCCCATTCCTGCTTTTCCTCCATATCCCTTGAGATAGAGGCTGTTGTGAACTTGCTGCAACGGTAGATTAATTTCAGTGGATCTAGGCTGGTGTTAATGGACACCATGACCAGCCTCTCAAACTCTCTGATGATGGATGTCAGAGCCACTGGGTGGTCATCAAGTCACACTATATTGGTTTTCTTTGGCACCAGTATGATATTGGTCCATTTAAACCAGGTTGGAATCTCAAAATGAGTTGGAAGAGGTTAAAGATATCACAAACACTCATGTGTAGGAATGAACTGCAGATACTGGTTTAAATCTCCAGAGATGCTGCCTGTCCCGCTGAGTTACTCCAACATTTTGTGTCTACCTTCACAAACACTCCTGCCAGCTGGTCTGTGCAGGGACTCAATTCTGACCATTTGCTTGCAGATGTTCTCTCAGGGAGGCTGATCTGATATCTACGTTGGTGACGGTGGGTAGACACACATGCTGGAGTAACTCAGCGGGACAACATCCTGATGACAATGGGTACAGGTACTCCTGAGGCCGTCGGGGCAGGTGACATCATTCCACTAACCTTCTATTCAAAGTGAGCTCACTGGGGAATGATACATAGTAGCCATCGATAATACCTAACAGTTTGTAGCATGCAAGCCTTGCCACAATCGATCGGTGCCCATGTGGTTATCCTATGACTATAACTTGGTCTGGAATTCTCTCTTGGCGTTGTTGATGACTTTGAGAGGGTTGTGTATAGATTTATTGGGCCACTTATGATCGTTTGGACAATATTTTCTCAAGTACAATTGGGGGAAAAAAGTTTAGTTGAACTTAGTTTTGTATTCCTGGCTTTACCAGCCTTGCTTTATTAACAGCTTGTATTGAGGCAACATGTTAAAATTCATATGGTTTCTCATTCTTTCTACTGAAATATATTAACTTTCCATTAAATTGCATTTGCCCATGTACTTGAGGTTTGTTAGTACTAGAGGTTTGTTACTACCCTCCACATTATGATTTTGAGAGAGTACAAGCTTGAGATTAGACCCTAAGCAAGGTTTCCTTTGAATGCATTGAATACATTTTCTGTATGCCTTTCAGTACTTCCACCATCAAAGAAGCATGTAACTGATTGTTTTCTCTGGTGTATAATTCACAATGTCTGTCAGTCTGTATTTGCACTATTGTTGCTTAGAGCATTAATAAATCAGTACAAATATCTCACAGACTTCACAAAAATTCCAGAATTTAAAAAAAACTTTCTCTGTATTTTTTATATTTAACTGTATCCCTTAAGAGTCAGCTTTGGAAGATGGACTTGTGCACAAATTATCAAAATTAGTTTCATAAAAATGAAATGTTAGGAATAAAAATAGAACAGAGCAACACAAGTAGATGCTGGTTTACAAAAAGGTGTTGGAATAACTTAGCTGGTCAGGCAACATCTCTGAAGCCTGAAGGTTCCTGACCGAAGCATCGCCTTTAAAAATAGAAAATGCTGGTGATACTCAAGCCTGACAACAGACAATACCTCTATACTCTCAATCCCTCCCGCTCTGTAAATTAAATACCATTTTCCTACTTTTCTGGTTTTCATGAAAGGTCGTGCAAATGTTAACCCCCCCACCTCCCCTCTGCTATTGATTACTGTTGTCACATCTAGCCGTGATTGTTGCGAAGCATCTGGTTTGCCCTCCGCCTACCACTTTCTGTAAATAGTTCATCTAAAACTACTTTGCCTGCTGTTTCTGATACTGTTCTTCCATTTACTCAACTTCCTCTCAAACCTTTTCCTTTGATTTCAGTCCCTTGTGATTTTGAATTATCCTTCTATTGGCAATCATCCTTGTAGATATCTGGGCCCCACACTTTGGAATTTGGAATTACAATTCTAAATTCTAACAAGCATTGTCTTATGCTGTGGATTATTTAATCTTTCTTGGTTCAGCATCTGCTTTCCCTTGTGGAGCATTTTGAGTTTTTTTTCCTGTAAGTACAACTGCACAACTATTTGTGCTATTGTAATTATACGCACAAGAGCATTGTTCCACCATTTTTACTATTTCCTGTACTATAATGAAGGTGTACCTGAATGAAAGGTGTCTCTTGTACATGCTGGGAAATTTTGTCCCAATCCTCATCTCTGTTAAATAATTGGTTGACAATTTAGCAGTTATGGTATTCGGAGTGCTTTTATAGTCATTGTTTAACTGGCTTCCCTTTACATTTTTAAAAACTTGCTTATATTTGAGGTTTTTCTTTTTGTAAGAATGTGCATGCACATAATAAAAGAAGTGCATCACTTTTAATTGCAGAAAGCCAAGAATAAACTCACAGCTGGTTGCACAACAAGTAGCACAGCAGTATGCAACACCTCCACCTCCAAAGAAAGAAAAGAAGGAAAAGGTAGAAAAAGATAAGCCTGACAAAGAAAAAGAAGTAAGCTCAAATGCAAGCAAAAAGAACAGCAACAAAAAGATAAAGTAAGTGTTATTTTTGAAACTCTTTTGTGCACTCTATTTCTGATCTGAACTGTCTTCCCTGTAATTCAGTAGATCTCAAGGTTAATTCAGAATTTAAATTTAAAAGATTTTTTTCAAACAATGTTAAACTCAGTCATACATTTAAAGCATTCTAGACCAAGTGCAGACCCGTTGGGTCTGTTTCCCCAATGGCGTTTGCGGGGGGGGGGGGGGGGCGTGGTGGTGTGAGGAGGGGAGGGAGGGGAGAGGAGGAGGAGGATACGGGATCGATTTGGGAGGGAAAGGAGAGCGTGGTAGGGGGTGAGAGAGATGTGGGGGAGAGGGGATGGGGAGGGAGGGGAGGAGGAGAGGGGTGGGGGTAGAGAGGGGGAAAGAGTGGGGAGGGAGAGTGGAGGGGAAGGGGGAGAGAAGTGGGGAGGGAGGAGGAGAGGGGTAGGGGGAGTGATGGAAGAGGGATAGGGGAAGGGGGCGGGGGGGAGAGGGAAAGAGGGAGGTGGGGTAGAGAGGGAGGGGGAGAGGGAGAGGGGAGAGGAGAGAGAGAAGGGGAAGAGTGGGGAGGGGTTAGGGGTAGAGGGGGTAGAGGGGAGTGGTGGAAGAGGGACAGAGGGGTGGGGGAGAGGGGAAGGGAGAGGGGTGGGGGAGGGAGAGGGGTGGGGTAAGGGGATAGAAGTGGAAGAGTAGGGAGGGGTAGGGGGAGTGGTGGAAGAGGGACAGGGGGAAGGGGGTGGTGGTAGAGAGGGAAGGGGGGTGGGGGAGAGAGGGAGAGGGGTGAGGAGAGGGAAACATAGAAATTAAGTGCAGGAGTTAGGTATGTTACAAAACCTACCCGAATCGTCGATGAGAATCTGCCCCCAGGCCGTGTGTGTGATTTTTTGGCGCTGTTTAGAGGGGGCGGGTTTAAAACGCGATTTTTACTAGGCTGTTGCAATCGAAAATGTTCAGCCTAGTAAATCATTAACGGAAAATCGCTGAAAGACCCCGTCGCAAAAGGTATTATTAGTTTTTATGGCCTTGTATATTAGTTATAGTAGTTTAAAAGCCACTCTCTCAACCCGCGACCTCTCGCAGCCCCAGGGTTTTATAAAGCAAACAATTAAAGGTATGTACCTTATTTTTACATTAAAAGGGGCTTCTTAAGAACCCTGTATATAAAGTTTTCTATAGCGAATAGTTCATTTTGGGCTCTTTATATCCCGCAGTATTTTTCTGGGCGTTTGAGGGCACAAATCTAGCGCAATGTGAACGTTCTAAACCAGCGCGTTCACAGGATCCCACTAGAAAGCCGATTTAAATTGACTTTAATTTACAGCAATTGAACACTAAATTCCTTCCATTTGGCCTATAAATTGATCTAAATGAGATTTAAAAATCATGTTTTATTGTGAATTATTTGTGAATATTATTTGGACACTTAGGTTATTTAAAAATGTTAATCATTTATTAAGAAATGGATAGATGTTTAGATCTAGTAATTGAAGTTTGAAATTAGCTACAATTGGGTAACTAACTAATTATATGCTTTAATTTCAGGTCCTCCAAGTAAGATTATTTTATATTTGTTTCAGAATGGTTCAATCTATGATAACTGAAAATTTCATTCAGTTCTCTTAATTTTTAAGAAGGTTATGGGCTTTTGACTGTCCTCGATCACAGCTTTTTTGTTATGTCCATAGAAAATCAATAGGGAACAAGATGCTAATTTCCGGGTATGAAAATGGCCATAACTTTTTTATTACTTGAGATATGAAAGTGAATTAGGTGTCAAATTAAACATTGTTATGCTTTATCTGATGGGATATATTGCAGACTTGATTTTTTAAATCTCAAAATTTTGTAACATTGCTACAGGAGTAGGCCAATCGGCCCTTCGAGCTTGAACCACTATTCAATATGATCATGGCTGATCATCCAGCTCAGTATCCTGTACCTACCTTCTCTCCATACCCGCTGATCCCTTTAGCCACAAGGGCCGCATCTAACTCCCTCTTAAATATAGCCAATGAACTGGCCTCAACTACCTTCTGTGGCAGAGAGTTCCAGAGACTCACCATTATCTGTGTGAAAAATGTTTTCCTCATCTCAGTACTAAAGGATTTCCCCTTTATCCTTAAACTGTGTCCCGCTTGTCCTGGACTTCCCCAACATCTGGAACAATCTTCCTGCATCAGACAAATGCAATTCAGGACTTTTCTCTTCACAAGCAAAGTCAGAATGACGGTTAGTGAAGAATTCAAATAATCGCTGAGCGTTCTCTATGGCAACAATGTATTTGAGCATTGGGCATTGTGACATCACACGATGGAACGTTCACTGGGGCTGTGGCTCCTGCAAAGGCATATGTAAATGATTCCATTCCGATTGGACATCTGTGAGCATCAGGCATTGTGACATCACACGATGGAACGTTCACCAGGGGCTGGGGCTGGTGCTGCTTCTATGGGTGAGAAGCCAGTTTATTTTTGAAATATTGAGGTGGTGGGGGGTGAAGGATTTGATTAAAAACGTGTACTTAAACACGACGAAATGTAATGAGGAGCGGATACTTAGAAAGAAAAGCGAAATCTCTACCGAAATGGAAAAGATGTCGGTGATTCGGCATCTGGTGTCGGAGTTGCAGGGAATCAAAGGAAGAAACGCGGCCGGAATTCGAATAATCGCTGAGCGTGTGTCGTCACACACAAAGATCTTGTAGTGGAGAGCTCCGCTATAAGATCTTTGGTCACATACTAAGCACGCACCTCCACAAACAGATGAGCATCTTCTTGAATGGAGAGCGCGTGGCCGCCTCCACAAACAGTCACACACACTGTGGACCCGCCCCCACAAAAAATATTGTGTGAGGAAGGGGAAGAAGAAGAGGGTGTAAGGGGGGGGGGGGGGGGGGGGGGGGTGGTGGGAGAAGAGGGGGGAGGAGAGGATGGGGGAGAGGGGTGAAGGGGGGGGGGGGTTGCAGCGTGCATGAGTGCATGAGAGAAGAGAGAGAAGGGCAGAGAGAGAGAGAGGCTGGTACAACAACAAAAAAGCTGGATAAACTCAGCGGGTGCAGCAGCATCAATGGCCCGAAGGAAAAGGGCAACGTTTTTGGCCGAATGCCTTCTTCCGGGTTTAGGCCAAAAACGTTGACCATTCAATTCGCTCCATAGAGACTGCCGCACCCGCTGAGTTTATCCAGCTTTTTTGATGTCTACCTTCGATTTTCCAGCATCTGTAGTTCCTTCTTAAAGACAGAGACTGTGCACGGTAAGGGAATGAGGGGGAAGAGTGTGGAGGGAGGGGAAGAGTGGGATGGGACGGGAGAGGTGTGGGGGGGGGGGGGAAGAATGGGAGGTGGAAGAATGGGGAGGGGGAGAGGGGGTAGCAGGAGTGGTGGGGCTCAAGAGGGAAGAGGGACAGGGGTAGTGGTGGAAGAGGGACAGAGGGTAGGGGAAGGGGTGGGGGAGAGAGGGGAAGACGGGGGGAGGAGGAGGGAGGAGGGTGGGGGTAAGGGGAGAGAAGTGGGAGAGAGGGGAGGGGGAGTGGTGGAAGAGGGATAGAGGGGAAAGGGGTGGGGATGAGAGAGGGAAGGGGGTGGGGGTAGAGGGGGAAGGGGGGGGGGAGAGAGGGATGGGAGAGGGGTGAGGAGAGAGGGAGAGGGGAGGAGAGAAGTGGAAGAGTGGGCAGGGAGGGAGGGGTAGCGGGAGTGGGTGGTGGAGAGGGGGACGTGGGAGTGGTGGAAGAGGGACAGAGGGGTAGGGGAAGGGGTGTGACAGGGAGGGGTAGAAAGAGGAGGGAGGGAGGAGGGGGGGGGGGGGGGGGGGGGGGGAGAGAAGTGGGAGAGTGGGGAGGGAGGGGTAGAGGGACTGGTGGAAGACGGACAGAGTGGTAGGGGAAGGGGCTGGGGGGGAGAGAGGGAAGGGGTGGGGTAGAGAGGGAAGGGGGGTGGGGAGAGAGAGAGAGGGATGGGTGGCAGACGGAGAGGGGTGAGGAGAGGGAAACATAGAAATAAATTAAGTGCAGGAGTAGGCCATTCGGCCCTTCTAGCCTGCACCATCATTCAATATGATCATGGCTGATCATCCAACTCAGTATCCTGTACCTGCCTTCTCTCCATACCCCCTGATCCCTTTAGCCACAAGGGCCACATCTAACTCCCTCTTAAATATAGCCAATGAACAGGCCTCAACTACCTTCTGTGGCAGAGAGTTCCAGAGACTCACCACTATCTGTGTGAAAAATGTTTTCTTCATCTCAGTACTAAAGGATTTCCCCTTTATCCTTAAACTGTGTCCCGCTTGTCCTGGACTTCCACAACATCTGGAACAATCTTCCTGCATCAGACAAATGCAATTCAGGACTTTTCTCTTCACAAGCAAAGTCAGAATGACGGTTAGTGAAGAATTCGAATAATCGCTGAGCGTTCTCTATGGCAACAATGTATTTGAGCATTGGGCATTGTGACATCACACGATGGAACGTTCACCAAGTGCTTGTGCTCCTGCAAAGGCATATGTAAATGATTCCATTCCGATTGGACATATGTGAGCATCAGGCATTGTGACATCACACGATGGAACGTTCATCAGGGGCTGGGGCAGGTGCTGCTTCTATGGGTGAGAAGCCAGTTTATTTTTGAAATAATGAGGTGGGGGGGGGTGTGAAGGATTTGATTAAAAATGGAAAAGACGTCGGCGATTCTGCGTCCGGTTTCGGAGTTGCGGTGAATCAAAGGAAGAAACGTGGCCGGAAGCCGTACATGCAAATGGATCCATTCCGATTGGACGTCCGCGAGCGTCGGGCATCGCGATTGGACGTCCGCGAGCATCGGGCATTGTGACATCGCACTGTGGGAACGAATCGAAAGGCAGCGGTATGGCAGGCGGTCGGATGGGACGAGAGTTTTATATATATACTAGACCAAGTGCACACCCGTTGGGTCTGCTCCCCCAATGGTGTGATCCCCCAAACCAATATTCCACCATGCACCCGTCTCCTCCAATGGAACTGAAGCCGTTCCCAAAAGTAAGATTCCAGCACTGCCCTGCCTCCCTCAGCAGTGGATTAAAAAAAAATCCAATGGCACCTACCCTGCCTGCTGCAGCAGTGAAAAGTTCAGTGTTCCTGCCTTGCAACTTTGTTTCGAAGTGTGTTGGAAGCTGACATGTAAATGGAGAAGCCTGTTTATTTTTGAAATACTTGGGGGGGGGGGGGGGGGGGGGGGGGTGGTGGAGAAGGATTTGATTAAAAACGTGTACTTCAACACGACGAAATCAAATGAGGAGCGGATACTGAGAAAGAAAAGCGAAATCTCTACCGAAATGGAAAATATCTCGGAGATTGAGCGTCTGGATTGGGCGTGGCAATGAATCAAAGGAAGAAATGCAGCCGGCAGCCGTACATGCAAATGAATCCATCCCGATTGGACATCTGCGAGCATCGGCCATTCCGATTGGACATCTGCGAGTATCGGGCACGAATCGAAAGGCAGGAAGGGCGCCGGTCGGCAGTCGGTCGGATGGCCCCAGAGTTTTATAGATGTACTAGACCAAGTGCAGACCCGTTGGGTCTGCTCCCCCAATGGTGTGATCCCCCAACCCAATATTCCACCATGCACCCGTCTCCTCCATTGGAACTGAGCCCGTTGGCAAATGTAAGTTTCCAGCACTCCCCTGCCTCCCTCAATTGCATCCCTCCCCTGCCTGCTGCAGCAGTGAAAAGTTCAGTGTTGCTCTCTTGCAACTTTGTTTCGAAGTGTGTTGGAAGCTGATGTAAATGGAGAAGCCTGTTTATTTTTGAAATACTTGGGGGGGGGGGGGGGGGAAGGATTTGATTAAAAACATGTACTTCAACACGACGAAATGAAATGAGGAGCGGATACTTAGAAAGAAAAGCGAAATCTCTACCGAAATGGAAAATATCTCGGAGATTGAGCGTCCGGTTTCGGAGTTGCGGAGCGTCAAAGGAAGAAACGCGCGGCGGACGCCGTACGGCGGCAGGCGGACTGATTTGAGTTTTATATATATATAGATAGATAGATTCTTGTAGTTACTGTGTAGTTAAATCGGGGAAATTGTAATACGTTCTCTAGAAAGAGTAATATACTTAAATAAGAGCTCTGGCGTAGAAAAACACAAAGACTATACTCTGTATTCATCAAATTTATGGCTGAACACTTTAATTCCACTTTTCTATGCAATTTTTTTTTTTTTTTTGTTTCCCTTAATGCATAAAAATGTATTAATCTTTAATAAAACTGATCATCCAAAGTCTCCTGCAGTGGCAAATGTATTTTATTTGCAACCTTTTGAGGGAAAATACATTTTGAGTTCAGTTCTATAATGAGTGATTCTTTGCACAAAGGCGACAAGCCCTTGTCCATCCAGGGGATACAATTTCTCAGCATCTCCTCGAACTCTATAGAATTTTGTTTCATTGGAATTGAAGTTTGGGAAATGAAAGAGCAAAATTAGGCACATTTTCCATCTGTTGGAATATGCCTGTTACCTCTTTATCTGAGAAGATAATCTAGATATAGTTGCTTACATGCTTACAAAGGAACATTTTTGAAAAAAAACTCCTAAATGCTGTATAATTTCTGTGTAAATTCTTTAAAAAAAAAAAAAAAAAATTGCCTTAACATCAAAAATAACTTCTTCCCCTCCAGGAACAGCTCTCTCTATTCCCCCCCCCCCCCCCCCCCCCCCCCCCATCATCAGGTTTCTGAACAGTCCTTCCATGAGCCACGGTACTGTCCGATTCACCTCTACCCCATTGTAGGCATTGGACTTTGGATATGGAACTGAAGCAGTACTATGCTGAGAACTACATTTTGCACTCTATCTCCCCCTGTTCTCTATCTATTGTACTTTAGTTTGACATGATTGTATTTATGTATACTATCTGATTGGATAGGATACAAAACAAGTTTTAATAGTTGCATGCTGTGCCTTTATGTAAAGGTGTGCAAAGATCACCAAATATGGAATGCCAAATTATATTAGTCTGAAGTAATGCATTTGAAAATGCATCGTTTCTGCATTCTTCTAACCAAATTAAGGGATGTTCTCATAATAATATTCCATTTGCATCCTTGTACCCTTGGAGTCTCTTATGTTCCACTTGTAGCTGTATTTGATGGCAGATATTGGGTCTTTTGTTTGACTCTAGCTGGTTGTTGACTTCAAGTATGCCAGCAGCTAACCAATTATGTGACACATTATTGGCATCATTCTATTATTTTTTTTGCCAGAATGCCAATTAACTTGTAATAACTGCACATACACTCATCAGATATAATTATCAAATTAACCAAAGATTTTGCACATATTGGAACCGTCGTGGAAATTTTCTTTGTTACAGCATGAAATGAATGAGTGTTTTGTACTTCCGGTGGTGCTGGTGCCAGCAGCCTCCACCTACAGCCCGGTATCTTTTTGTTTTTTTGTTTATTTAGTTATGTAAAAGTGTTTTTTTTGGTGTTTTTATGTGGGGGAAGAGGGCACAGTGCGGGGGATACCGTCCTTCAGCCGCTTTCTGGTGAGGACGCGACTATTATTCGCGTCGCGTCCTCGCCCCCCCCCCCCCCCCCCCCCCCCCCCCCCCCCCCCCCCCCCCCCAGCGGCCTACCTACCTACCTGGATGGCGCGGCCTTCCTGCCGGGATCGACCGGAGCTCAGCAGCGGCAGGACAGCGCTGAAACATCGCGGGGCTGGCGATGCCTTACCGGAGGTCGCCGCCTGGAGCCCGGAGTGCTGGACCTGCTGCACCGACATCATGGAGCTGCTGTTTGCGGAGCTCCCAACGCGGGCGGCGCTGATGGACAGCGTGGAGTCCTGCGACTCTGCCCAGCTCAGCCTGCGGACTCAGGAGCTGCAGACTCCGGCAGCGGGAGGCGGCTGATCAGGAGGTCCGGGCTGCTGAGGAGGAGGATGCTCACCGTCGGGGTTCGGCGTCGGCGTTGCACCAGCCCGGCGTGAGGGCCTGAACATCGGGCCACCCGGGGCGGCGACTGCGGGTGTTCGGAAGGCCCCGACCACGGATGAACACGGAGGGGAGGCTGGCTGGAGCCATCCTCACCTTGGTGCCATTTATGTTATGTTGTGTCGTGGACTTTCTGTGTTTGTGCTTTTTTTAAATTGAATTTCAATTTTATTTTTAATGCTTTATTATTTATTTATTATTTATTTATTTTTTTGATTTTTTTTTTATGATACTGCCTGTAAGGGAAATTCATTTAGTTGTCTCAAATTGAGACAATGACAATAAATTTGAATACAATACAATACAATACAATACAAAAATAGGATTGAATTAATGTTTACTGGCAGGGTGTATGCTTACAAATTAAGAATGCCGTGGTAAAATAAATGAAATCAATTTTAGATTCATTTACTGATGGTGCTTATTCAAAAGGTTAATGATTTTGTTTATATAATAACTGACACAATTATTTTGTGGAATTGCATTGCATACATATGTGGAACTAGTATGTGTTTATTTTCAGGCCGAAGATGGAACTTGAAAAGGGACCTCCGAGTGAAATCAACAGTATACAATCTGGGAAAGCCACAACAAAAACTGATAGCATACACACTTCAAGGTAATATTGTAATTTCCTGGGAAATACAGTTGCAAGCTTGCATCATTTTCAGTTTGTAAACTGATATTTGGACGTATAATAACTATTTTAAATGGTTTATATATTTAAAGAAATGGATGACAAATCTTGCATTGATGGTGAATTGAGTATCTTTTGAACATTCAATAACTAATAAGAGAACAATCTCCAGGATCGATCTTGTTCACTTTCATACCTCTGGCTAGCTTTGTTACAAAAATTGATAATGCTAACACATAATTTCTGACGTAGGACAAATTAAGTCGATGTAGAAATTATTGGCCTTTTCCCACAATTATCTTCTATTTTTGACATTGACATTGTTCTATATTTGTAATTTTGGGCATTTCCTCCAGGCTACTCTTCTTGTTACTGACTGGAAAAAAATCAGAGTCCTCTTTATAAATACAGTTCAGTCTTGGCCTACTTTGTGGGCGAATGCAAAACTGCCAAATCCTAGGGAAACATGTGAACACCAAAATGCACAATTATAACGTTTTCTCACCGGGTGACATATTTGCACAACTTGCAGGAATTGTGGATGTACTTTGGGAAATATTCCTTTTCATCCCCGCACCCTTTTCAGGATTAACGTGCCTTTTAAACAGAATGTCTGAAATGGAAATTGAGAAACATGTCATGCATCATTGTGCCTTGATGATTTTGATAAAATGTGCAACTTGACCCTTTCACCTCAAGTTTGAATTTTGAAAGCAATATGTTTATTTAAACATAAATATTTTTGGAATTAAGTATTTGGAATTTAAAACATTTAATTCCACATGCAGTTTATTTTCAGTCCTGTTAGTTTTTTTTAATTGAGTCCAAGTTAATGATATTTTGGTGAAATTCCAATTGTTAATACTGTTCAGAGGGAGAGTAGAAGTTAGATGGGAAATATTAACCATTCCGAGTCCACGAAAGATAAAACACAAATGTATTCCTTCTGATTAGAAAGTAAAAGAATTGTGCTTTTAATTGGACTGATGAAAAATAAAATGTGAATGTTTTGAATGGTCAGATGGAAGATGCATCAGCTTTTTAATCTTTGTATTCTCATGTAATTTTTGATTATTCATGTTTAAATCTTGTGAGTTGGCCTCTGTCAGCTCCTCCAATCCCTCAACCCTCTGATCTCTGCAATCTCTGGAACAGCTTTTTCAATAACACCATTACACTGCTGAACTCACAGTCCTGTCGCTAGCTATCTTTAGACTCTCCCATTTGTATACATTTATCTGCCTATGTACCAGTTTAATTCATCCACAGTCCACACATTGTTAACCAGTATTTTTATTTCTACTATCTTGCACTATGACCAGACGCTAAACTGCATTTCGTTGTACCTGTACTCGTATTTGTGCAATGACAATAAAGCTGAATTGAATTGAATCATCCAAGTATGTGGAGCTCTGTCGATGTGGATGTTTGGCTGGGATTTGAAGCCATGAATCAAATTAAGGCTGAAACTATCACGTGAAACTTCAGGTTGCTTCCTTCACCATGCTCGAATAAACGAGCAGATGTCCTCTCCCTCTCCTTTAGTTCTTTCCAAACAACCCACCATCCAAACAAGGCAACAGGATAGATGGCCAGCCGCCTGAAGTATGGTCCACTGGATTTGTGGTCCCCATTCAGATTTTATATTGTCAATTAAATCATCTTTGCACTCATTTCTCCTCAAACAATTTGTCAGAGTCACATCAGAATTATTTCCAATTGTGTACTGTACCCTAGTCATAGAATTGTACAACATGGAGGCATGCACGGTCTAACGTGTGGCATTTTGGTTACTTGGTCACAGTTAAGGTATTTTGAGTTGATACCTTTTATCATGTTATTGATTAAACAGTGACTGTTTTCAAGTTACATCACTCAAGCCAATTCAGAAATCCAAATCAAATAAAACACCTAACTAAGCAATGGAACTTTATCTGGTTTTAATACAAATCAGGAGTAGGATTATAGCCATTTAGCCGCTCAAGACTGAGCCTACCACCATTTAGTTAGATAATAACTGTTTTCATCGTACCTTAAGCTCTTTATCCCTGTCTGCTCTCAGTAATCTTTAGCCCACTTGCTTATCAAGAATTGATGTACTCCTTAAATATATTCAAACATTCTGCTTCCACTGTTTTTGTGGGAAGAAGTTCCAAAACTCCTGATCTTAAGGGTCAAAGTTGCCTCACAGATTAAATGGGCATTCCTTTATTTTTAAGTGGTGATCCCTATTTCTGGATTCTCCCTAGAGGAAATGTTCACTCTCGGGATCTCATAGTTCAATTAATCCCTCCCACTGATTGAAATATATAGCATGGAATCGGGTCCTTCGGCCCACCAAATATCTTGAACTTCTATGAGGAATTTGTCTGTTTTTCTGTACTTTCAACAATAAGAACTATTTTAAAAGTCAGAATTGTTGCGGTGATGGGTTTGTTTTGCAAAAGTTTTCCATTTGGAATACTTAAAGAAATTACGGACTTAAGGTCCAGATAAAAGACAAGACATTAAATAAAATAAATTACATATAAAAGCACAGTAAATTACTTACAAAAGCACAATAAATTAATACAAAAGCACAATACATGGTTGAAGATCAAGAATAAAAATCCTACCACGAGACAACTATACCAATGTCTCCACAGCTGGGATTGGTAGCGTGTAATGCTAAACCTTATGTTTGATTTTCAGAGTCATTAATCGGGCAAATAAATTTATACATAAGATTTTTTAAAGACGGGTTGTAAAGTATTGACTCCTGCAGCCACAAACATTTCACGCACTACACCATCTAGGTCTCTTAAATAATATTCTCATGGCATCATTATAAGCTACTTTAAGTCTCTGTAAGCTTGCTTTTCTGTAGTTTGACCATAGGTGTGCAGTATAAAGTGGTGTACAACATGCTCTGAACATAGGCAGCTTCACTGTACATCTGTACATTCACTAAACTTGCGTAAGAGAATGTTTGCTTGTGCATACATCATATGGTGTTGCCTATAACTATCCTCATCATCTGTCATTTGTTCTGTAATAAAATGTCCAAGATATTTTACCTTATTACAGACACTAAGATTATTATCAGACAATTTAAAACCAGGAAATTTTAGACATTTATCCTCTTTGGTTCTACAGATCATAACAGCACTTTTACCAGCATTATATTTAATGTCATGTTCCACACCGCACACAGAACATATAGTAAGGAGCTGCTGGAGACCTAACAATAGTGATTTATTTTCTCAAAAGAATGCAATCGTGAGCAAGAAAGTAATTGTTCATGTACAAAATGATAAAAGCCGTTTAAATCCTAGATACGGAATTGTTACTAATTCTTAAGCCCAGGGTTTCACTGAACATTTAATGTTACTTTGCATTAAAATTGCTTTGTCTATGTGGTCTGAAGAACTAAATTGTCTTCAAATTGGCACTCATATTGTATGTTTTATTTTTTTTGCAGGCCCAAACTGAAAAATGTGGATAGAAGTACTGCACAGCAGCTTGCCGTGACAGTGGGCAATGTCACAGTAATCATAACAGACTTTAAGGAAAAAATACGATCCTCTTCTACGTCATCGTCAACAGTCACATCCAGCGCTGGCTCTGAACAACAGAACCAAAGTAGTTCTGGATCAGAGAGCACAGACAAGGGTTCATCACGTTCCTCTACGCCAAAAGGTGAAATGTCAGCAGTAAATGATGAATCATTCTGAGCTTTGTCAGGCTCCAGACCCGCACATGCAATGTGAAAAGTATGAGTGAATACTTTTGACATTTTTTATGTATTCCCTTGGTTTTATATTTTCCTAACAATCATTTATAATGGATGTGCTCCTGAATCTACTTTTTTATAAATCTGCAGTGCACAATTTCCATGTACATTAAGTATTTTTGACTTTATTTATTACGTTTGCAAATTCCACCCTTTCCAACATATCCTTTTTTTTTTGTAAGTTTTGTTGCCAGCAACTTTGCTGATTAGCAATTTTTGAGATGTTAAATGTCTTTAACTGGTTTATACAAAATAAATGGTTGTTAGAAACCAACGTATAGAAACACTGGTGCTTAATACACTGTGAAGTAAATGCAGCATTCAACAGATAAGATTTGGATTGTGCATTCCAGCAGAGAAGATCAAGTTTTGCAAACTGTTGCAATGAAACCTGCCTTGACATCAGGACAATTGACTTTTCCAAAGCAGAAATGGCTGAAGATAAGTATACTCGAGGCAATTGAACAATAAGCTGGATTAGTTCAGTGTTTAAGTTATAGATGTGGGTTCTTCCTTACACTTACCTGAAAGCTGTGTCAGTCTGTGCTGTAAATGTAATTACTCAATAATGTATTTCCCAGCCACCCAGCTAATGTAAAGAAGCAGTGCCTCGTAACTGGCAGCATGATTTTTAACATATTTCATATAGACATGTATACTGAAGCAAATTACCTATGAGAATGATGGTGAGAAGTCAAAGTTCCAAGGTAATCAAATGAAAAATTGCTGTGCCCGTGTTGCTGTTTCATGGTAGCTCAATTTTACTGTGAAGTGAATATCAGCAGCATAGAAATAACATTGATTATTACTGAATTGATAATACACTTTCTGAAGACGGGCACATCCTGAAAATCATATTTTCCATCTTTCAAATAAACTGCTTTAGTTAATCCTGTTTGAAAGAAGCAAATTAGTAATTGTAACTGCAAAATTTGACATGTTCCTTGTTCACTTTCAATTTTTGCACTTGCCAGTAATGTTTGTATCTTTATCACCTCTGATCTCTGTACAGTTAAAGCCTGATCAGTACTGAAATAGTAATCGAAGAATATGTAAGAATCTGATTCGAGGACTTTTATGTGGAATCTCCTGCCATTCCATAAACAATGTGCTTTTGTTACAGGTATAAATAACATAAATATCTTTAACTGTGTATGTAAGCAAAATTGTGGCTTACTATTTTTCTTAAATCTAGTTGTTTCTTGGCTATGTGGGTACAAAAGACTGAATGAAGAATTTAATGGAAAATAATGCAGGCTTTTTTTGTGCACTCCCTCGTTGACATTTTTTATGTCAGATTTTAAAACTATCATAATTGGGTTTGAAACTTCCGCTTTGGTTATCAGCTCTCTTCTTTACTCCAAGCTGTAAAAGGCACAGGCTTCTCACATAAAGCGGCATAGTTTAATAACGGAAGTAATATTTCCTCAAAGATACATAGCGGTACAGCATTGTTGAGAGAAATCGAAAGAATGCTAATGCCTATATGATAGTATGGGTGTGTATCAGGATTAGTTAAGTATTCCAGAGAATGTTACTATAAAGTCGAATTGGCTGTTGTGCTTGCCATATTATACCTGACAATTGCATGCCAGCAATACAGAACATTGGAACGATATCTACTAAACATTTTGTGATATTGCTTCCACATCAATCTAAAAAGCCCAATGAGATAAATAACTCGGCACTACCAATGAAGTTTCAAAGAAGAGAATTATTCTAAATTTCAGTTAACAAATATAAGCCACTTATTTATTACCATAGTGGCATTTGTTTTTTGGGATTAGAATCCATTTAAATGCTGCAAAGTATATGACGCGTATTAAATGTTATCATTATGCTTTGTATTAAAATTACATTAATCATCAAATATTCTTATTTTTGGTCTGACATCATAATGGGAAGAATTGCCCAATGTTCTTTAATATATTAACTCCAAACTCTTGGGGGGGGGGGGGGGGGGGGGGGAGCCGGCTTTGTACAAGTTTTACAGAATGCAAGCCCCATGTAACAGTTAGTTCACTGTTCCCTTATATTAAAACATGTATAAGTTCATATTGTAATTTATCTTTGTATAGAATGATGCACTTAGATTTTGCAAACTTTACTGATATTTTTCTTTCTTGTAAATTGTATCTCTGGATTTAATACTTCTGTGCAGTGTTAACACTTGCTTGAAATAAAGTTTATTCCAACTGCATTTAGAATGTTTAAGATGCTTCACTTAGTATTTCGATTCTAAGAAGGTGATAAACTTAAGGATAAATTTTATTTAAAATGTGATGGCCTTCACGCAGGCATATGAACACTAGCTGTACAGATAATTTAACTGATCAGAGTGGAACATAAAAGGTAAATGCCACTCTGCTGGGGCAGGCATAAACTGAATGCAATTTTCACGTAATGTAATGAACCCTTATTCTATTGGAAAATTATTTTCATTTAATTAGGTGCTGTTCTTTGGGGTCATAGCCAGCTATCTTTGTGCTGCTTAGCCTAGTTTGGTTTTTTTTAAACTTAGGATCTGATTGCTTTTCTGCAGTGCCTCCTTAATGGAAACTACACAGCCAAATAGGCATGTCGATGATGACTTGGAAACAGGTCACTATTTTAATGTTGTATTCTGTAGACTGAATTGGTGCACAGTTTTTAAAGAACAGTCTTTAAAGTAACAGTAATACTGCAAGTTGAAATTGGTAAAGTGTTTAAACCTAATGAGCCACTTTCAAAGTTAATACAACTTGTATAAAACATTTCTATTTCTAGAAACATTATTGGAAAGAGTGGCACTTCATCTGCCTTACCAAAAATATTTCAGTCTACTTTTATAAACTATTGTAACTTAAGTTATTGAAACATGTATTGTTTGCTGGAAATATTAAAGAAAAATGCTTGTATGTAACTTGAAATGGTTCAAGAGCCAACATTTAGAGAATGACAAGCTGAACAGTTTTTTAATGCGCAAGCAGTTCTGTTCTTGTGTATGACTTGTAACCTTTATTTACTGTGTAAAGATGGTTACATTGTTATTTCTTTAGCTTTGTTCATTGGAGACCCAGATAGAATGCTTGTTTAAAGTGGCATAACATAATCTTGTGAATTTTGTTATTGTAATATACAAGGTATATTTTCATTTGCCCTGAAATGTCCTGCATAATGCTTTGAAGTTTTTTGCCTTGTAAATTCATTAGGGCTGACAGCGTGCTGGATTTGTTTCCTTTAATCTTCATGCTGGTGTGTTCATGGTGGTTTTGTGAGTTGGTAAAATTATTTCCAGGTCTTAAACGTTTTGGGAACTTTATAACCTACACTGCTTTTTGTCTAGCAAATAAAAGATGTTAATATATTCCTGTTACTGGCATGTGCACGAATATGTTATTAGAAGCCACTTTATTATTTCTTCCTTAACTGCTTCAAATAGAAATGTCTATTTATGAATTCTGCTTGTAGTTTTTCACAAATAAAATAGTTAAAATTTATTTAATCGTAGTTTCTTTTTTTGAGAGGAGTTTAACATTATGAGAGACCTTGCAGTTTAATGAAAGCAATGAGACAAAGTTCACATTTAATGTTGTAGCAGTTATTTTCCTTTTCAGTCGTACACAGTCGGAAGACATTTATAGTTTATTTTATAGAGTGGTCATTTTTCTTTCTTTTCAAACACGCACTGGGACTCCCTACATTGTGGTTAAAATTCAATCTCCTGCATCAAGTACAGGCAGTTTGTCAACCTTGATTATATGAATTTGGAAATGCAGCATGAATTGAACCACTTATAATTTAGGTTTCTTTGACTCGACCAAGATTGTGATGTTTGAACAATTGGATGAAATACTGTGATTATCACAACAGAAGAGAAAAAGCACGCAGTCATTTTGTGTAAGGTTGACCAATGCATGCAAGGTCTTTATCGAATTTATTTCTTATGCAAGCTCATTAAATGCGCATTGTATTGAACCTTTTACAACAAAATTTGGTAAAATATGCTACGTTTTCTTAAATTTGAGAGACAAACCGATGCTGTATTGCTGAGCTATTTTAGTTTGCAAATGCTAAACCTATTTCCATCGTCCCATTCAATTTTATTAAAATCTAATTAAAACATTTATTTGGGTATTCACCTCGGAGATTAAGTTCCTCTTTTTTTCTGATATCCTGTAATCGAACATTTAAGCAATTGACAATTGTGGTTTAAGAACTTGGGTGTTAATTGATTTTGGGATTCTGTATTTTAGAAAAAATTAGTTTTATTATGGCATTTAAAATTGCTTATATTAGAACATTCACGGTCATGGTCTCAAGCATCAATGCATTTGTTATTACCACGTGTCAAATTACTTGTCCTGAATTTCTTCTAAGTAAACAATATTGAGATCAGTTTGCATCCCGTTGCCTTTTTCCATGTAAACATTGTTTTCACAATATAAATTTGGCAGTATCTAGTTGGCATTATCAATGTGTTTTATGTAAGCACATAAATAGGGAGGGATATATGTCGGGTCCAAGCAAAAAGGAATTTGTTTAAATTGGCATTATATTCAACACCGTCATCCAGGGCTGAATGGCCTGTTATGCTGTACTGTACTATATCTGAATCATGTTGGACTTTTGTAGCTCTTTACATAAAAAGCAAGTAATATTCTTATGCCAAGTGTCAGGCAATGGATACTTGTAATCACAGCATCTACACATCTCCCCTATAGACAATGTGATACTTCAACAAAATTCTGAGTGAGTCACGTTTGACGAGAAATAGCCACATAAATTCAATGGATCATCCACTTGTATATTTGGTCAGAGGTTTGATATTTTTTTGTGAATGTCTCGTCTTCATCAACCACAAGACCGACTGCAGTGCAATAGAATGCTGTTCGGAGAGTTAAAGAACTGTAATAGGAAGTCTAGACGAGTGAACCTTCAAAAAATACCAGCTCAATACGATGCAGGACAAATGATCATTTGATTGGTATCTTCATGTTAAACGTCCACCACCTGAAAAGAAGCGCAAAATGGAATTCAGCTGCAACTGGAAACACTGCAGTAAATCAATACTTTTTTTTGCAACAACACCCCTCTGCCTAAAAAGTCAATGACAGGAAGTGTTTTGGAATACTATTATCTCTTAAGTGCGTGAGGATGTTGACTTGAAAATCTATCACTGTTCTTTCATTGTCCGAATGCTAAAGCTCTAATGTAGGATTAACTTTTCCAGAAGGACAGTGAATCAAGAAGGTTGTTTCACTAACACTTTCAGGGTGATTTGCGATGTTGAATAAATCCTGCTTTTGCCATCTAAAGCCACATTCCAAGAGCAAGAACACAAGGATTGATTTCAATTGGTATCAAAATGAACTGGTGAAAATGGTTATGTTTTATTTTGGTCTCAAACTTGTATGTTTCAGTATGGATAGGTATCTTGTTATTTACATCTAGTAGGAATGTTAGTGCTAAAATGTAAACCAAATTAAACTCCCAAAGTCTTTCATAAAATGAATTGAAGATTACATGAAGGATTGGTATTTTGTGCTTTTACCGCATTTAAAACAAACTGGTTGGCTATGAGTACTTATTGACAAAATGTATTAGCATGTAATGCATCAAGTATTTCAAATGTTAGAAGGAAATCAACAGATGGGAGACTGATATGCTTCAGATTTTGGATTGGCTCGAGAATTTGAGAAACCAAACATGGAGAATAAAATGTTCTTTTTAAAAAAGTAAATTGCATAAAGATCGGATAATTTGATGTGAAGATGAACTGCTCTGTGTCCATTGCCAGGAATAAATATATTTGAGCAAAAAGAACAGATTTTTCCGTGGCACAGCTTTTGTGCTCAGTGGACAGAATATGCAGCAGGGTATTGAAGCTTGTCGAAGCCCTGCTGCTCAGTACCAAGCCTGCCAGGTGATGTGTTTAAATATTTTTATTGCTAAGTATGCTTGGATTGTTGCACGGAGGCGTATGCTTTGCTTATGCCACTTTTAAAGAAGTGGTGCTGTGCCTGCTAGAAGACAACTTGGAAATAACCTGGGCACAGACCGTTTGTCTTATCAACTGCAAGAGCATGTTGCTTCAAGAATGAATTACAGGTTCAGAAAGCTTACTGGATGCACAGCTTTAAGTCTCCCTACTATCTCTATCCTACTGAAATAATTGATTTTAAAATGTTTCATATGCCAATATATCACCTTTCTTACTTTTTTTTCCAACTGAGTGTATGAATGACACACAGTGTGCTTGCTTTCAGTGTCCCAACATAAAAATGAGCTGTATCGTATTTTATCCCATACCATGTGCAAGCAGAACTGAATTTTCCGTGTGTTTAGTACTATTCTCCATCCGAGTCCTACGCTGTTTGAGATTTGTCGCATGCTTGATCATTACTTTATGGTGGGGGATTGGAGTTGGATAGAGACATTTGGGCAAGATTTGTCATGAGGATGGGAACGGTGGGTGGAATATGATGGATTCAAGTGTGGGAGAGCTGTGTAGAGGGAGTAGAAAGAGTGGAATTGGATTGGGTGGGTGATTGAAATTGATGCTCCTTCAGAGAAATTGTAGCTGGCAGAGGGGATTGCCAAGGCAGTGGTGAAGAGGAATTTGTGCCTGAAGCAGTTTGGAAAGAATAAATGGGAAAAAAAACATAAAAATACATTTGGAAATAAAAGAAGGTATGCCAGAAATTAGCAAAGTGACATTGGGTATTGTGGAGCGAGAAATAATTAACTTTTTAGGTTGAATTTCGAGAATTTAATTGGAAATGTTTTCTTTTATTATATAGAAGGTGGGAGATTGAGTGAAGAATGGGATTGCTTTATGTGTAGCAGACGATGATCTGATCGTGGTGAAGATATTTTGATTGCAGCTGATCTTCCCATAAGTCAATGAAGCCTGAATGTCAGCACAAATATACGAGGCTGGAGTAGTGAGGTGCACATTGGAGAAGTTTAAAAAAAAAAAAAAAAGTTGTACATCAAAAATAAAAACAATGCAGGGCATAATAGTCACAGTGTCACATCAGCAGCATCTGTGGGGAGAAAAGGGCTTTTTGGGGCTTTGACTATTCATAAGTGGTCTGTTCTGAAAGTAACAGGAAAGGCTGGTTATCAGAAGTTGTTGAATTGAATTGATTTCTAACTTTAACCCCAGTCTGAAAAACGAGCAGTCAGGAAAAAAAAGACCGTTGTAGATGAACTATGTAAACTTGAAACCAGGAAGGAGGTTGGCAGCAAAGGTGATGAAAGTTTAAAATTCTGTGGAAGAACAGGTATCAGCTTTCAATATAATCATCAAAATGCCAGAACAGGAAGATAGAAAGGAAGCTTAATATAAGGATGTGTCCCACAAAAAGGTAGCACGGCTAGTTTTTATTCCTTTTTAAAAAACTATTGTTTGGGGATTCACTAATCTGTACTAATCTAATTTTTTTCCTTAATTATTTCAACTCTCCAGATTACTCTGTTCATTCAATGAGCTAGAATATTACCGAGTACTGTGCGTGCCAACGTGATGTTTCTGTAGCTGTCTATAAAATTTGCAGTATTAGAAAGAATTAGATCCAAGCTGGTTATAAAAATCAATCTTGCTTTGGATTTAGCTTTGCTCATTTTGTGCTTGGTGTGAGTTTTACGATATAAACAATTGATAGTTATTATATGTATTGCAGATGGTTCTCACCGGTGTGTTTTGTGTCTGGAGTTCTCATTAATTAAATATTAATTTCTAAATTCATTTAATAAGTATACATTTTAAAAGATCAGTTTCTAATTATAACCCCATTATTCATAATTTAGCCTATTATGTTCAATGAAATTTCCCTTCACTTGGTCTGAATGATCTAATTTATTTGACAGTAAAAATGCACTGCAAAATATAACAAATGTATCAGCATCAGTGTTTGTATACGATTTTCCCCTTTTTCATTTGAATTTGTAATCAGCAGATCTGTGAAGTTCCTTGCCAGGAGAAGATTGTCTTTTATTCTCCTATAGAAGTAAATTTGAGATGCTTTGAAACACAAAGCTGGCCTCAGCAATCAAAATCATCATATTTTTGCAATGACACATCCTTATCCAGTGTGGACCCAGTTAACTCTTAACTGTTTTCGGGATCAATCAGTGATGGACATAAATGCTGGCATTGCCAACAACATCCACAATTTGTTAATGAATGAAAACCATTGTCAAATGATATGATTGCAAAGATACACGGATGTTACATTCATAATGATTCCTAAACGTTTTACAGTATTTGTTATTTTAAAATTATTTTATTCTGGAGCCATACAAAAGAAAATTAAACAACATGTGTCTGTTTATATAATGCTTTTTGAGATTATGTAATGTCTTTGAGTCTCCACTGTAAGTGAAATCATGACAAATATCTCTTCCCAATATCACCATGTATGCAGTCATAATTCATCCAAAGTTGAAATAATTAAGCATCAATTGAAATATGATGAATGAGCAACCTGGCAGTGTTCTGCTCAATTTAACAGGAGTGATTTTTCCCCCCCAAGAAATTATAACACTAGCATACCATACTGAAAAACAGCAGCAAGGTCAGTAATTTTCTTCCCATTTTAGCTGTCTATATTCACTCAATTTGCTTGATAGGCTTCTGACAAACTCCCTCCCCCTCCCATATATAACAGATGTAAAACAAAAATAAATAAATACCTGCCTACCTTGGGGGTTGCACGTAGAACTGCAGATAGCATGATAGTTTTGATTCTGCACGCTGCTGTGTTCTCTACTGCTGTCTAATCAGCACGAGGTTGGGCCATGGCTCCAGAAAGACAAGTTCAAAAGGAATTACTTTACTTCAGTTTAAAATGGAAGGAATGTACTTGGTTGGAAAGATATTTTAATGATGCTGGGTATCTTCTAAAAACCTAACATGAAGAAAATGATGGTGGCAGAATATTTGGAAATAACATGTTAAAGCTGGAAGCGTTTTGAGACAATAATCCAAGACAGATTAATTGTCATTTATAAACTATGTGTTCATAAATGAAAGACCCCATGGATTTATTAAAGGCAAATTCACAGCTCTAATCTGAACGTGGGCCAAACATCTGAATTCCAGAAATGGCATAGTTAGAATTTGACCAAGTGTGGCGACAAGAATCCCCAGTAAAACTGAATTCAATGGGCCTCAAATGGAAAAGTCTGGTGACTGGAGTTATGCAGAAAGATGGTCATGGATATTATGGGTCATTTATTCCACGCCATGGAATCTCTGCAGGAGTTCCTCAAGGTTGGGTACTAATTCCAACTGTCTTCAAATGCTACTCAATGATGAGAATGACTATGAGATGGAGTAGCTCATTAATTGCAAGTGAAAGGAATTCCTGTATTGGAAGCTGCGCCATTTCCCAAGAACCAGTAGTCCAGCTAGTTGTTCTAACCTTGCCGCCACTCAGACCAATGCATCATAAAATATAACAAGTGGCATCCCCATAGAAACCTGGTGGTGATAAGCGGCAGTCTTGAAACCAGAACCTCATTGTTCATTGTTCAGCAGATGATATTCCAGAGGACATCAGAGAAGCTTGAATTTTGATCATTTTATGAACGCAGCCAAAATCCACCTGTTGTGACTACTGCTGAGGGGTCTCCGTGATGTTTGCTGCAAGGAATGTCATCACCATTGTGCTGCACAACTGACTTGCCGGTGACTGAAGCACTAATCCTGGAAAAGCAGCATGGAAAAGCAACGCGATCTGCACTGGGATGTAGCTCTGCAGTAAATACTGTTTGCTGAACATGGTCTTTTTATTACTTCTGTGGCAGGAAGGGATTATGGAGCACTTCTCACAAATCAACTGTCGCCAGAAATTCATCTCCATCTTACATTTGCTTCATGATGGCATGGAAGGAAAGATGCCACCCAATGGATCTACAATAGCCAATTGTGATGCCAATTGGTGTAAATAAGGTGGAGTTATTGGTTCGAGACCTATTTCAGACGTTCTTGCTGTAGCTCGCACCCAGCAGACATTCCAGAGAATCAGAGTCAATGTAAAGTTGTTCATCCTTGGGCAACTGAATCCCTTGGAATCCAAAACCAAGGTCTTCCAAACTGCATTTCCATCGATAGTGTGCAGTTTGTGCTTATCCATGTTCAGAAGCCGAGCTGCAAGCCATTGTCACATTCAATAAAGCGCTGAGTTGGACGGGCCTTGTCTGAAGAACTGTAACAAGCAAAATACAACTTCTCACTGTATCTCTGTACATGTGATAACAATAAGCCTAAATCTCAGATAAAAGTCTTTCGCCAACCAGCCCCTCCCTCTGTGTTGTGCCTCGTGCGGCAAAGAAAGTTCACTGGAACATTTGGGCTGCTTCTCATTTCTCAATTATCACCTCTCAGTAAAGGCAGACATTGTTGAAATTCACCATCGCCTTCAGAACTTTTCATGGATAGCAATAAGGGAACTTGTAGATCAAGTCCTGGCACAATGCCGATGATATAATGGGTATTGCATTACATTTTAGTATGTGTAGTTTTGGTCCCTGCCCTCCTTTATGCTTCAGAGACCTGGACAATTGGAACAGGCGAGCAGCATAGTGGCAAAGCTGGCAGAGTTGTTACCTCGCATCCTCAAGAGATCCAGGTTCCTTGAGAGAGACTCTGGTGCCTTCTGCCACTTGCACCATTTCCAATTTCCTGATTACCAAGGCTCATCTTTTTAAGGGATATAAAGTTTCTCCGTTTCGCCTCCATCCCACCTCAGATGGGGCTGATGGCTTCCAATTCTTCCTTGAGCAAGTCGCAGACATACCTAATGCACATTCACCTGACTGAACTTATTCTCATAGAAACATAGACATAGAAACATAGAAATTGACCAATTGATCATATTAAACAACAACTCTTTTAACTACTCACTTTCTCTGAATCAAAAATGGGGGCAAGGGCTGAATAGTTTATGGACTCTGAAGGAACACACTGCAGCATCAAGGCAGTGAGAGGAGAGTTTGTTTTTCTGAGATAGGCAGAACCAAGTTTTGCTAGCATTTACAATTTACTGAGCACAGTTCTAAGCATTAAAGTTGAGCAAATACAAAATAAGGCATTTGCATTTTGTGACCTAATACTAATTGACTTGTGCATTTCCATATTTTCTGTTCTTCATTTCAGCCCATGTATAATTTACCATGTTTGCTTCAGAAGAAAGGGAGTGAAAGATAAAATTCATGAGGTAATTGCTCCTAAATTTCTCTTGAAGGCAATTCAACAAAATTCTGAGTTCTAAATCCAAACCTATATTCTACGTTATTAAAAGACGCACAGTGCTGGAGTAACTCAATGAGCCAGGCAGCAACTCTGGAGAGCATGGATAGGTGATGTTTCGGGTTGGGACTCTTCTTCAGACTCGAGTCCCAACCTGAAACATCACCTATTCATGTTCTCCAGAGATGCTGCCTGGCCCATTGAGTTACAACAGCACTTTGGGTCTTCTTTTGTAAACCAACATCTGCAATTCTTTGCATCACCTTTCATGTTACATTTTGGCTAGTTTAAACTTCATATTTGCCAAAAGAAAACACACAAGCAAGTATCCCTTTTAAGACGTTGCTTGTTTTACCTTGAATACTACAGGGATTTGAAGTTTACAGCTTTTTTTTTGTTCTTTAATACGAAGTTGGTATATCCCTTTTGCGCGGTTTTCATAATAGAGCTTTTGTTTCTTTCTTTTCTATGGTCTATTTCTTAATTCTTTTCCCTAACTTTGTCTAATGGGTTTGTTTTATTTTTTTATCACTCTTTTACACTAACATGACTCTCTCTCACTTTCTTTACTTTCTTTATTTCTATCTTTCCTTAAAGCTTAAAAAATGAAGGGGTACAATAAGGTATTAATAAATAAATAAACAAATAAATTTTAAAAAGCTTTTTTCTATTTGTGCGTGTGTGTTGGGGGGGAGGGGGGGGGGGGAGATGGGGACGATGATTTCCATGCAATATTTGACATACAATAAGGCATATTTAATACTCATGGTAGTAGGTGCAGGAGAAAAACTGCCGACAAATACCATATGGTTATTTGAAATAGTTCTGGAGTTGATACTTAACAGGAGAGATGGATAAAACAGTCATAGCATTTAACTTCTAGGAAGTACAATGCATTATTTTGTTAATAATTTAACCTTTTCTGTTCAAACTTTCTTTTCTGGTAATCATTGACTGGCATCCCAACACTGAGTGGCTGGTGCTGAAACGTTCACGGTTTCCGTTTCAGTCCCTGCCTTTTGTCTGTTTGATTTTCCATAAATGCTGACAGATGCCAGAATGGAGATGTTATTACAGTGCTCTCCATTACCATGAACTCTGAACCATTCCAAAGTCAGATGTATTTTCTGTAGCTTTTATGCAGTTTGGAGTTGGCAATCTGTAGTTAATTGACTTGGAACTGATTTTCTTTTCTGTTTTTACACATAATTGCTGCAATATTTAACTGCCTCTTAAAAAAGGTTTTAAAACTGACATTGTTTGAATGCAGTGAAATATGCCCACCAGATGAGAGGATTGTATTAACTGCTGTGAGTGGAGTGCAGTGCAAGTATGCATACCTGTGCCATAGAGGGAGAGCAGAGACGGTTCACCAGACTGATTCCTGGGATGGCAGGACTGTCTTATGAAGAAAGACTGGATAGACTTGGTTTATACTCTCTAGAATTTAGGAGATTGAGAAGAAACTTACAACATTGTTCCCGAAGATTGTTCCCGATATTAGGGAAGTCCAGGACAAGGGGGTCACAGCTTAAGGATAAGGGGGAATCCTTTAAAACCGAGATGAGAAGAACTTTTTTCACACAGAAAGTGGTGAATCTCTGGAACTCTCTGCCACAGAGGGTAGTTGAGGCCAGTTCATTGGCTATATTTAAGAGGGAGTTAGATGTGGCCCTTGTGGCTAAGGGAATCAGGGGGTATGGAGAGAAGGCAGGTACGGGATACTGAGTTGGATGATCAGCCATGATCATATTGAATGGCGGTGCAGGCTCGAAGGGCCGAATGGCCTACTCCTGCACCTAATTTCTATGTTTTCTATGTTTCAAGTGTTCTAGTTTTCATTGACTCCCAGCTAACCTAGTTTATGTCCAATACAAGACTGTAGGAAAGAAATGCAGATGCTGGTTTAAACCAAAGATCCACACAAAATGCTGGTGTAACTCAGCGGGACAGGCAGCATCTCTGGAGAGAAAGAGTGGGTGACGTTTCGGGTCGAGACCATTCTTCAGACTGAAAAAGATTCAGGTGGAGACCCTTCAGACTGAAGAAGTTTCGGGTCGAGACTCTTCTGACCGTAGAAAGGTCTCGACCTGAAACGTCCCCCATTCCTTCTCTCTAGAGAAGCTGCCTGTCCCGCTGAGTTACTCCAGCATTTTGTGTCCATCTCCAATATAAGACTGTTGAACTTTCAAGTAAGTGAGTAGGCAAATGTCAACCATTCTCAGCAATTGGTTTATTGAAGGTCTTGCCCAAGCATTGGGTATATTTCTTCATGATGATGGATCATTGCATTCCATTGAAACCAAATCTTTGCTTTGGATTTTGCGCTAGCTGATATGTGGAGGTGGGGTTTGAATTATAAAGAAAGCCTCAAGTGTGCATATTTCAGTTATTTTATTGTTAGTAGTTTCACCTTGACACAATCGCTTAAAGCAAATTTGTTCACACATTTTCTGTGAGGGCACAGTGTACAAGGCAAACAGGTTTATTTCTGCAGTGTGTCATTGAATAGGGAATCGCCCTCCCCTGCATTGCTGAAAATTTTCTTAAACTCGCAAATAACTATTGGTTTTGCATTCTAACTGCAGTTTAGTTTGGCAGAATTTATTTTGTATTTTGATTGGAGCTTTTACTCCGTATTTAGATATTTTATTGATTGGACACAGTTTTGTAATTTAAAACATGTCACAAAGCATAAAATGGATCTAATATTTTGGGATAAATTGGATCCCAGTCAAGGCATGTTTTTGCAGTGTGACTGGATTCAAAATTTTACCAGTAAGGGACAAATTGATAGCATCCACATTTTTTGTCAAGTAAAGAACTCAGAATTTTGGTTCGGTGCCCCTGGTTGTGCTGATCTTACCATCTGCCATTGAAGTAATTTTGTGGGAAATTAAACTTGCATTCAATCGAGAATGATCATTAATTAACAGCCGGTGATTCAAAATAAATAGGGTTCCATCTACTTTTGGTGTGCTAAACCATTCTTGCAATGTTAATTTGTTCTTTGCTCATCTTGATTCCGGTCTCCTCCAAACGAAATGTGAAATTGATCCAAATCTGGTTAGAAGCTGCATCATGGCGGTTAATGTCCTGAAATGTTATTAAATTGGATCCTCTGTTGTTCCCTGCCCAGAACCCACTCATGAACGTAGTTTTGCACATCTTTGGAATGTAAGAGAAAACTGGAGCACCCGAAGGAAACCCGTACGATCACAGGGAGAACGTACAAACTCTGAACAGACAGCGCCCACAGTCAGGATCGAACCCGATCTCTGGCGCTGTAAGGCAGCGACTCTACCATTGCGTCACTTACCTGCACATTAACTGGATGTCAATTCTGAAGGCACACTCTCCTCGACAGCAAGGTGATGACAATAGCGCATGTCAAGGCTGAAGTGCAGGGGAAGGTGATTCTCTATTTAATGACACACTGCACAAATAAACCTGTTTGCCTTGTACAGTGTGTCAGGGTAAGCTACCAAACAATTCCTGTAATTTGTTTTGAGGATTTATAATCATGCAGATATAACTGTAAAACAGCATGCAAAGCCCTGTTATGTAATCTTCAAGCTCTCCAGTCTGATTATTAGTGCACTGTATCAATAGTAACTGTTGGCATGTGGAGAATGTCATGGTGTTGAGCACCTGCAATTTCACAAGCTCATTGCAATATGTCAATGAGTTCCTTATACCCAATAGCTGCATCATCTGCTCAGCTGCAAGATACAAATACAGTGTGGCTACACTGGGAAACTACATCATTCTTCGCTCTCCATTCAAGAGTCATGTTGTGTCTTGGCTTTGCTGTTTGTGGCCTCACCTTGTGCTGCTCAAATTTCCCTTTGTGGGCATTCCTACATCAGCAGGTCCCTAGTCTTAATCTCCTGCAGGGAAATGGACAGTTACTGCCTGATCTGTGTGTACGAGGAACAACTAACCATCTTAGAACTAACTGCCAGGGAAGGTGGTAGAAGCAGACATGATAGGGACATTTAGACAATACACACAAACAGGCAGGAAATAGAGGGATATGAAGTGTATGCAGACAGATGGAAATAGTAAAGGGGCTGTCCCACTTGGGCGAGCTAGTCTGCGAGTTTGGAAGAGTTTGCCCTTGACTCAAACTCGCAACATGGTCGACACGTGGTCCTAGGAAGTCCTATGAGGTAGCTGGAACTTGTTTTTGTTTTTACTCGTAGTGCAGTGGAGTGGGGTCACTATTACAGGCAGTCGAGGGCAGCCATAGCCAATCTCCTTCACTGACCGGGCATTTTGATTGACTCATTGGACATTTCAGGGCCAAGGAAAACCGACTTTATTATAAGGTAGGCAAAAGTGCTGGAGAAACTCAGCGGGTGCAGCAGCATCTATGGAGCGAAGGAAATAGGCAACGTTTCAGGCGGAAACCCTTCCTCAGACTGATGGAGGGAATTTCCAGCACCTGCAGTTCCTTCTTAATCTTTATTATAAGTTGTCTGACTTCTTAAAAGTGTCTCCACACCTTCCCCCCCCCCCCCCCACCGCGCGCGCTCTCTAAAGGACTTACCGTACACTGTGGCAGCTGTTTACCTTCCTCTTCATCGTGCCTTCACGGTGTGTGTGTTTTTTTTTTCCCCAATGAGCCAATGAAATTCACCGGTCAGCACCGGCTACAAACCTACGAGAACCTTCAACTTCCTGGCAACCCAATAGGACCTCCTGACCGGTGAATTTCATTGGCTCATCGGGGAAAATAAACGTGAGCAGTAGTTTTCAGAACCAAGGATAACCGACCGGTAATATTAAATGTCTGTGCTTCTTAAAAGTTGTCTCCACTCCTCCCCCCTTCTCACCCCTCTTTCTTTCCCCCCCCCCCCCCCCCCCCTTAAAGGACTTACCGTACACTGTGCTTTAGCCACCTTAATTACAGCGCCTGTTCATCACGGTGTGTGTCTGTATCACCTTGGCTTAGCACCATGTGAATTTCACTCGGACAGTGCTCCCCCCGCTTGCCCTGTCCCCCGCCTGCATAACGGGCTGGTGAAGGAAGGTGTGTGTGTGTGTGCTGCCTGCCTGCCTCTCTCCATCTTTTTTTCCCCACTTCCACCAGTCCACTGATCTCCCTCCATTTCCTGTACTTTCTGGCTTGATTCCAAGACTCTTCACTCTCCTCCACCTGGATCCATCTGCCCATCACCCACATTCAATCTTCCATCTTTCTCCTCCTTTTGGTTCACCTCGCGCTGCATCATCGAGGATGAGTCGCACCCTGGCCAATCCCTCTTTGCTCCTCTCCCATCGAGCAAAAGGCATAGAAGTGTGAAAACACACACATCAAGATTCAGGGACAGTTTCTTCTCAGCTGTTGGGCAACTGAACCATCCTACCGTGACTAGAGAGCAGTCCTGAACTACTATCTACCTCATTGGGGACCCTTGGACTATCTTTGATTGGGCTTTACCTTGCACTAAACATTATTCCCTTATGTATCTGTACACTATGAATGGTTCAATTGTAATCATGTATTGTCTTTCTGCTGTCTGGTCAGCATGCAACAAAAGCTTTCCACTGTACCTCGTTACTTGTGACAATAAACTAAAACTGAACAGAAAAAAAATAACATTTCCTTGCTACTCCCTCACCTGGTTTCATCAGCCCATTAACTCTACATTTGTTTTCACCTATTAGTCTGTCTCTCCCCTCTCCTCGCCACCCTGTTCTACCTGCCTAACATAGAAAATGTATCTGTTTCCACCTATCATTAATGAGCATCCATCTTAACACTCTCTTCCCCATCTCCCACACCTCACCTGTTTTTTCCCATCATCTCCCTGTCTCATTCTTACCCCTCCCACTCACTTGTATGTACAAGCTGTCTTCCCCCTGGTCTTGATGCAGATTCTTGACTCGAAGTGTTGACAAGTTCTCTGCCTCCACAGATGCTGCTTGACCGGCTGAGCTCTTCCAGCAGTTTGCTTTTGTTCCAGTTCCCAGTGACTGCAGTTTCTTGTGCCTGCGTTCTGAAGCATTGGTATATTTCCTTGCCTGTCAGCAAACCCTGGACTGCAATGTGCTGCTGGAGTCGCATTGTGTTTGCTTTCCAAATTGATGCCAGATGTCCAATCTTATCGCTATCGTAACAGCAGGCTGACTGAAGTGGACAGATGTTATCGTGGATTCTCTAACATGGTAACAATACCCTCCGGCCTTTTGCGGTATGACGCATAGTTTTCACACTTGCCAGGTTCCTGTGGTCTGCTGATTGCCCTTTGAAACCACCCTTAATGTCCACTTAACCAGCTCCTGATGCAGAAGACACTGCTGATGCTGCCGTTGTAACCTTGCCTAATAAACTCTGTTACACCTTGAACTGACTGAAACTTGTTTATGTTTCTGACTTCTACTCTTTGCATTCTTAAAGAGTCTGGCTTGCATTTGCTTGACACTTCACTTGCAACTTAATCTGTCTTCCATTCTCCCCAAGAAAGCTTCAAAAGGAAATGATCTTGTAAAGTCCATTGAACTGACGATGCATTCTAGGTCGGGCTGGCCATGTTCCCCACTCCTCGAGGTAAAAAATGAGTGAGCATATACAACTGCTGAGCCAGCAACACAGTTGGATGACTGATACAAATGGACAAATCAAGATAAAATTATATTAATATTGTGATATTGGCCGACTTAGCTTCCCCTACATGCCGACGAGGTGGTGGTGGGTATGTTTTCCTGCTCTGCAGTTTACAATGTCTACATTCCATCGGCGGCCTCCATATTACTCTCTTCTCATCCCCAATCTGGCTCCATCTGCCCTTTCTTCTTTGATAGCTTCCACCTGTCACTCACCTGCTCCACATGGGCTAAACCTGCCAGTTGCCTTTCACTGCTGCTCAGTCCATCTAATAACTCATGGCCCCTCCCCCTCTCCATCCCTCCCTCTTTCCAGTTCTCCAACCAATCCGACTGTCCCTGATTACATTTTATCTCTGTTTGCTTTGTTGCTACCTTCTCTTAGCGAACGATGATCTATTCTACGTTTTCCATGACCTCCACCCCCTTTGATGTCTCATTCTCACACCTTACACTTGCTTATCTCTCTATATCACCCTCTCCGCCCCCTGACTCAGTCTGAATAAGGGTCTCGACCCAAAACATCACCCATTCTTTCTCTCCAAAGATGCTGCCCGTCCCGCTGAGTTACCCCAGCATTTTGTGTTTATCTTGAGTTCCTCTGGAAGTTTTCTTTGCTTCAGATTCCAGCATCTACTCTTGTGCCTCCTACATTCTTCTGCATTGTTATGCCTATGTTTTCACGCTCTAAAGGGCCTGTACGACTTGCCGATTTTTTTTTTTTTCAGCAACTGCCGGCGTCGGATCAGTGTCGCCAAAAGATCTTGAACATTTCAAAATCCAGCGCGCGACAAAACAAAGTGTTGCGACACTTGAAATACCTCGTACGTCATCGCACAGCGTCACCTCCGCGTCACGCCGCAAATTTTTCGGTGACTTGATACGTCAGTCAATGATGCCGGCAGTCGTCGAAAAAATCGCCAGATGGGACAGGCCCTTAACTGTTCCCATTCACTCATTGAGCACAACCTTGTTTGCAGTGTTTCCCCGTGGTCATCTGGTTGTTGAAAAATCCCCACCCCCACCCAACCTGCAACTCGATGAGCTGCTTTTGTCTCGTTGCTTCTGACAAACACCCTCTGACCTAGATAACTCGCTCTTTCTCTTCCCACGGATGTGCCTTTAACTGCTGAGTATTTCCAGTATTTTTTGTGTTTTAATTTTAGGTTTCCAGCATCTAAAGCTTTTTGAGTTCCAGTTAATCTGATGTCAGCTATATTGGGGAAAAAAATCCTAACAGTTTAATTCTAAAGGAAATACCCCAACACACCGATAACAAACATGTTGTTACTATTACAGGTCCACCGATATTTCGGCACCCTTGGTTCCAGAGCCTTGCCGTATTATCTGTTTTGCCGGACCAACAGAGGTCGGCCATGGAAGGCATCAATGGGAAGAGATCTGCTGGCTCTGGCCAGGCCAGGGTGCCAGAGCACTGGCCGTAGTGGCAACATTCGACACACCGATCGCAGCAGTGATCGACTGCCTTGCCCAGCCTGGGTGGCGCACTTCTGACGGAGATTTCAAGGGCGCTCTTGTTAATTTGCTCGGAATAAAGGAGTTGCCGGACCATCTGTTGCCGGAAAATAGTTTGTTGACCAGTATTACCGTTAGAACATAGAACAGTTCAGTGCAGGAACAGGCCCTTCGGCCCACAATGTCTGCAACAAAGATGATGTCAAGACCAACTCGCATCTGCCTGCATATATTCCATATCCCTCCATTCCCTGCAAACACACCACAAAAGTGAGGAGCCATTGTAGTCTGGCAGGCTGACCTTTACTGTGCTGAGGTCACCACCTCATACCTACCCCTTGACCCTGACCCCACAGACCAACACCAGGCCATCATCTCCCCATCTCCAGCACTCTGTACCTTTGGTGCCTTCCCACACAGTGGGAAACTGTGATTCTGCTGTGTGGGGATGTTTTATGTCAAATTCTATAGTGTGTGTTCTTTATTTTTTTTATTGTATGGCTGTATGGGAATTTCATTTCATTGTGCCATCTGGCACATGTGACAATTAAATGAATCGTGAATCTTGAATCTTTTGTTGTAAACTCACAGCTACAGTTCTTTGTTTCTAGTTTCTCCAGTTTCTCCTCATAACTGAACAGTTTCATCGCAGGCAATATCCCGGTGAATCTCCTCTGCAAATATGGTTTGGTATGTAGAAGTACCAGATCTCTGGATCTGAGTACTCGGCTACATTGTGCAATGTACTCTTTCAGGGGTAAATATCTGGGACAGACAATGTAAATAAGTCACTTGCATTTATGCATTGTCTTTCATAGTACCCTAAAATATTTTACATCAAAGAAAATATTTTACGTCAAAGAATAACGTCACCCATTCCTTCGCTCCATAGATGCTGCCTCACCCCCTGAGTTTCTCCAGCATTTTTGTGTACCTTCTTACATCAAAGGAAGTTCCTTTTAAGAAGTGCATTCACTATTTTAATGTGTCAGTTATTCATCTACAAGAATCGCCCAATAATGATGGTAACGAAGATCAGTTGGGCGGCATGGTGGCACAGTGATAGAGCTGCTGCATCACAGTGTCTGAGACCTGGGTTTGATCCTGACTGAGTGGAGTTTGTTCGTTCTGCCTGTGACCGCATTGGTTCCCTCCGGGTGCTCCAGTTTCCTCCCACATCCGAATGACATGCTGGTTTATAGTTTAATTGGCCTCTGTTAATTGCACCTTGTGTGTAGGGGTGATAGCGTATATGGGGGATCAGTGGTCGACATTGACTTGGTGCCGAAAGGCCTGTTTCCATGCTGTATCTCTAAACTAAAGATCTGCTCTTGGTAGACAAAAATGCTGGAGAAACTCAGCGGGTGAGGCAGCATCTATGGAACAAAGGAAATAGGCAACGTTTCGAGTCGAAACCCTTCTTCAGAAGAAAGGTCTGAAAAGGGTTTTGACCCGAAACATCGCCGATTTCCCTTGCTCCATAGATGCTGCCTCACCGACTGAGATTCTCCAGCATTTTTGTCTACTTTCGATTTTCCAGCATCTGCAGTTCCTTGTTAAACATCTGCTCTCAGTGATGTTTTTCCACTGATATATATTGGTGTGGATACATTAAATTACATCTCTGTTCTGCAAAATAATGTATTGGGATGATTTGACATCCACCAACAGATAAGACCTTGTCCAAAGGCAGTACTTTGAACAGTGTTTTACTCTTTCAAACATTACCCTGTAGATTTTCATGCTGACTTTTCTGGAAGAAGGACTTGAACACACAAACCTCTGGCACAGATATTAGCGCCTTCTCACCGAACCACAACCAACACTGTCTGGCTCGGAGTCTGACTTTTCATATGCTCATGTGAGAAATTCAAAGGTAGACAAAAATGCTGGAGAAACTGAGCGGGTGCAGCAGCATCTATGGAGCGAAGGAAATAGGCAACGTTCCGGGCCGAAACCCGTCTTCAGACTTCTTCTTGAAGAAGGGTTTCGGCCCGAAACGTTGCCTATTTCCTTCGCTCCATAGATGCTGCTACACCCGCTGAGTTTCTCCAGCACTTTTGTCTACCTTCGAATTTCCAGCATCTGCAGTTCCTTCTTAAACACTGAGAAATTCAAGTTGTTGTGCTGAAAAGAATGTTAATATTCTGAAACTGTTTACAATAATTGTATCAATGGACTACACATTAATAAATGTTATACCCATAGAAAGTGATAAACCTGGTAATTATAGACCAATTAGCTTCACATTGGTTGAACGAAGATGGGATGACATTAATGAACAATTAGATAAAGCCTAAATGGAGACTGTTAACATAGATTTATAAAGAGCAGGTCATGCTTGACTAATTGAATTCTTAGAAGAAATTACTGAATACACAGTTGGTGTAGGTGGGTGGACGCAATGGGTTGCAATGTTAAAGGATTCTGCTGGGAAACGTGAAGAAAAAGGGTTCTGATCCAAAACGTCACCCATTCTTTTGCTCAGGGATGCTGCCTGACCCGCTGCATTACTCCAGCACTTTGTGTCTATCGTCTGTGCAGTTTGACTCTTGGCTGTTTCAAAGGAAGACCTGAGGTGTGCCCCCATGTTTGGGGGGGAGGCGTTTGGTCAGAAGGGATGCTGTGGTGAAGATTGTCAGGGAAAATGGACAAGCTAAAGAATGGAGGAAGAACTAGAGAAGTTGCAACGTTGATTAGTCAGAGGTTAATCCGAGTGTAGGTGGGTGAGCAAAGCATAAGCTGGGGACAGTGCATAGGGCTGTAGAAGACAAACACAGTTGGTGTAGGTGGGTGGACGCAATGGGTTGCAAGACTTGTCTCCGTGCAGTTTGAGAAAAAGGGTTCTGATCCAAAACGTCACCCATTCTTTTGCTCAGGGATGCTGCCTGACCCGCTGCATCACTCCAGCACTTTGTGTCTATCGTCTGTGCAGTTTGACTCTTGGCTGTTTCAAAGGAAGACTTGAGGTGTGCCCCCATGTTTGGGGGGGAGGCGTTTGGTCAGAAAGGATGTGTGGTGGCGATTGTCGGGGGAGGATGGAGTGGGAGTTAGCTTGGACTGAACTAGTTCAAGTTGCAACTCTGTAGTCAGAGGTTAAGGAGAATCTTACTGGCTGAGCAAAGAGTAAGCTGCAGTGCATCTGATTACTGTGAGCAGCTGGTCAGTCACCAGATGCCAGTGGGTTGGCCATTTTAAGAGAGGCTGCAGTCGTAAAAAATGTGGTCAATCAACAAAAGGATGTACATTGGATTATTGGTGGATTGGCCAGAGAGATGACTGTGGATACATATGGTTACGGTCGTAATTTGGCATGGAGAGAGGGTATTGTAGTGTCAGTCATTACACCAAAGTTCTGTACTTTTCAACATGAAGCAGTGGTAACTCACCACAGAATAAGAGCTACTGGTCGGATGTTATTCATTAATCCCTGGACCAAGCTACTGACACCTGATGGTGGTGCCCGACCAGCTCGTTGTAAACATAAAGGAGAGAAACATGGGAATATGAGGAAGATCTGGGAAGGGATTGATGTTGGAGGAAGAGAACAAGAATGTGCAAAGTGGTTAATATTTCATGGTGTCAGGATAATATAATCTAAAGGGCAGATAAAGATTACAAAGCCGGCAGACTGGACCAATGTGCATTGTATTTAGGAATTCAAGTCAATGTGGATAAAAGTTAAATAACCTATTTTGAGACCTATATTTTTGTTCAATGAGATATAGAACGAAGAACAGTACAGCACAGCGACAGATCCTTGGGCCTACAATCTCCATGCCAACCAGGATGTCGTTAAACAAAACTCCTCTGCCTGCTTGTGCTCTTCCTAGTAATTCCTAAGACAGTTCTTGTTTCTTATGACATGGAGTCTGACTTTACTTGCCCAATAACTTTAGGGTGGCACAGTGGCCTAGCGGTGATGTTGCTGCCTTACAGTGGATTTGATCCAGACTACGGGTGCTCTACAAACTTTGTATGTTCTCCCTGTGACCGCGTGCTTTTTTTTGTGTGCTCCGGTTTCCTCCCACATTCCAAAGATTTACTGGTTTGTAGGTCAATTGTAGGTTAATTGGTTTCTGTAAATTGCCCCTAGTGTGTAGGATGTGAAACTGGGTTAACACAGAACTAGTGTGAACAGGTGATTGTTGGTCGGTGCAGACTTGGTGGGCTGAAGGGCCCGTTTCCATGCTGTATCTCAAAACTGAATATATGAAGAAAGGCCAGCCTATGTGTTCGTATTTAATTGGATATGCTATATTACTATATGCCGCCATGTAGTCTCTGCTTCTGAACGACAGAACATTAAAAACTCAGACTATGGATAAGGCAGAATACTTTGGGGGTGGATTTATTAAACAATAACCAGATGAACAAACTGTATTAAATATTGTAGTAGATTTACAGTAATTACTGACTACTATTCTTGGAACATCAAAAACAATGAAGGCACTGTGCATGATAAGTCTTGAAAACCAATTCCTTATGTGGCTGTTTGTTACCATGGAGCCTCTGGTCTGCCTTAATGCTGTTGGCTGCAGAGTGATTGGTGAGATGGATAAAGGCTGCCAAATACAAGTCCGCATCCAGCAGCTGCTGATTAGAGAGCTGTCTGTCAAATAGACCACAAATTAACAAAGCCCTCTCCTCTCAGATCTCGTCAGCATATCCCGAGATCCTGCCAAGGAAAATCAAAACAATGTTTGCCTACATAAATGCTGCTGCCACTTACAGGAGAGTTCAAAGACGATTGCCAGCTCCCGACAACAGACCTGTCAAAAAGAACCACAAGCTATCACTTTCGAGCAGACCTGACTCAAACCCGTCCTGTCACACTGGTGAGAGAATGATAGTTAATGACATGGATGTCAGTAGAAAAAAGACACAAAATGCAGGAGTAACTCAGCGCGTCAGGCAGCATCTCTGGAGGACATGGATAGGTGACGTTTCGGGTCAGGACCCTTCTTCTGCAGTTCCTTGTATCTACCTGGATGACAGAAAATGCATTTTCAGGATAATGTGCATTCTTCCGTAAATTACAAAGGTCTGACACAGCAGCCAGCAGTGACTAATATGTAAAATAGCTGTGCTGGGATAAAATGGCAGAAATGTGACAACTATCTGAATGATAACTTGAGAGGAAGTGCTACATTGACAGTGGTGGTGTCCTCTGATTGAGACATTAAACCGAGACCCCCCACACCCCCCAAGCTGCTGAATCAGCAAATTAATCATTCGTCCTGGATTTTCTTGGCATTTTCAAGTTATTCCATCGGGAGTTAGAGTTGTCAGCGATACTTTTCGAGCCTTCCAAGAAGCTAATTACAGTGGCACATTGATAAAGACCTAGGAGTAAGTTGTCAACACACTCAGGGAATGATGTACGATGTAGAAAAATCAGAAGGAAAGAAGAATTATTGTGAAGAATGTAATGTTTAAGAATTTCCAAATGCCACCAGTGCTGCCAACTGGAAAGAGATCAATTAAAGATATTTAAAAAAAAAGAACTAGCTGCTTGCAGTGCTGATAGTGCAGGCAGTTAGTGAGTGTCCTTTTCATCTTGTGACATGGCTTCAACTGAAGGGACAGAGAAGATGAAAGCCTTCTTGTTCAGTTTATAAAACAGATAACGTGACATGATTTGGGTGGTTTTGATTGAGTTGCTGGAGACTAGATCGCATCGCATTTTCTTTTTCCGTACCACATGATCCAAAATTGACTCAACTGAGAGTATATCAAGTTTGTGATGTCTAGGTTAAATTGTGCCAACTGTAAAATTAGATTGATACTATGTTCTTTGTGTGTGTGTCAGGTCTCGGGTTTGATCTAGTTTCTGTTTCTTATTGTTTTTTAGTATTAGAGTGTGCATTCTTGTTTTATTTTGGTGTCTCGCATCTCCTCTTGTTTCAGGTCCCATTTCCTGTCAGGTCGTTTACCCTCATGTGATTATTGGCCCCGCCCTGATGTGTTTCACCTGTGTCTCGTTATCCCCTGCTAGTCTGTATTTAAGCCCTTTGTGTTTTAGTTCTCATTGCCAGTTCGTTGTGTATGCTACTTGGTATCACCTCGTTCTAGCTCTAGAAATCTTGTGACCTCGACCATTGCCTGTTTTTCGACCTCTGTTTTTTGCCTGCTCCTAGATTGTACTGTTGCCTCTGTTTTGCTTACCTGTGTACCGACTTGGACCGATTAAACTCTGAAGACTGATCTGCCCTGTGTCTGAGCCTGCATTTGTGTCCTCCTCCTTGTTCAGTTCTGATAGTGTGCCGAAAAATATTCCCACCTAGTTTAGTTCAGAGACGCAGCATGGAAACGAGCCCTTCGGCCCACCAAGTCCGTGCCAAACAACGATCACTTTTACACTTTTACACTAGTTCTATTGTTCACGCTTGGGACAATTTACAGAAGTAAATTAAGCTGCAAACCCGCGCGTCTTTGGGATGTGGGCGGAAACCTGAGTACATGGAGAGACAACACACGGACACAGGGAGAATGTACGCACTCAGTACATACAGCAGCTGAGGTCAGGATCGAACCCGGGTCTCTGGCACAGTAAAGCAGTAACTCTACCACTGCGCCACCGTGCCACACTTAATGAAGACAATCATTGCGCAGTGCAAATTTCAACACTTTCCAACATAAACTGGTGCTCAGATGTCCAAAGAATACCCATCATGGTACAGTTTCAGTTTCGAGACACACAAAGCTCTTCTGCTTGGTTCAAGCTATTTATCGGGACACTCTGCTGACAGGAGAGTACTTCATGGCAACTTCAAAACAGATCACAAACACTCTTCAATTCATAGTCTAGTCAATGCTTGTAGAAGTGCTCGCCAAGCTTGTGCAGCATAGTTTTTTTAGTTTTAGATACAATGCGGAAACAGGCCCTTCGGCCCACCGAGTCTGCGCCGACCAGCGATGCCCACACATTAACACTGGCCTGCACACATTAGGGACAATTTTAATATTTATACCAAGCCAATTAACCTACAAACCTGAACGTCTTTGGAGTGTGGGAGGAAACCGAAGATCTCAGCAAAAACCCTCGCATGTCACAGGAAGAATGTACAAACTACGTACAGACAGCACCGATGGCCAGGATTGAACCGGGGTCTCTGGCGCTGTAAGGCAGTAACTCTACCACTACACCTTCATGCAGCTGTATCATGATGTCCTGGCTTTCAAGCTCAATTTCTTTCCCAATGAAGACAAACGTGCCAAAGCTGCCTTCACCACATGGTAGACGTGACTCGCCACTTTCATAGAACCATGCACTTGTACTCTCTGATCCATCTGCTCTGCAACACTCTCCACGGCTTCACCATCTATCGTGCAAGTCCTGCCCTGGTTTGACATAATTTATTGCCAAAGTATTTTTTGTGATCTCCCATGAAGCAATAGCCTATCTTTGCAGACAACGATGAGTGTTTGATTATTCCTTGTGATATGCTCGCAAACAGGTTTTCATTGGTGTTAATGGCTGTCACCCTCATAACCCCTGATCAAACTTGACATGCCACGACTGACACCTGAATATCAACTACAAAGTAGTTAGGAATGTCACATGGGCATGAGGTGAAGTTCCACCACTCTCCATCCATTCTCTGGTTTAATAATCTGAGAAGTAAAATATCAATTTTCACTTAGGAGTGCAATAGTTTACATCATATTAAGAAGAAGCTGCCAGAGGAAGTAGTTGAGGCAGGCACAATAACAACAGACTTTTGGAAAGATGTATGGATAGGAAAGGTTTAGAAGGATATGAACCAAATGGATGAAATTGAGTTACTTTGATGGGGCATCTTGATTGGCATGGAAACGCTCTATGATTCCGAATAGCTCTATGAAGGACATTGCATAAATCATTTACAATTATATGGTTCATGAGGCACATTTAAGTTCATTGTCCTTAATTCATCTTTCTCCATGGAATATGTCTATTTTTGTTTCCCAAGAGTTACTGATTGTTGAGCAGATGTAAGTCAATGACACAAGAGGGAATTAATTTATTGCTTTTGAGTACAGTACTCGAGTACAGTAGGTAGAATGAAGGGAAAGATACAGAGTGCTGAATATGCTTCTCATTATTGTAGCGTAACAGCTTCAGAGTCCAATGTCTGTAATGAGATGGGTTGGAGAATTCGACTGTACCCTTGCTTATGGAAGGACCATTCTGAAGCCTGATAACAGAGGGGAAGTCGCTGTTTCTGAGTCTGGTGCTGCATGTTTTAAAATTTCTGTACCTTCTGCCCGACAGGAACACGGAGGAAGAGGAATGGCCAGGGGAAGAATGGTCTTTGATTATGTGGCCTGCTTACCGGAGGAAGCATGAAATATAGATGAAGACAATGGTGGGGAGTCTGGTCTGTGTGATTGAATGGGCTACATCCACAACTCTCTGTAATTTCTTGCGGTCTTGGGCAGATCTGTTCCCAGGCCAAACAGTGATGCAACCTGATGGTACGCTTGGTATAGTGCACCTGTAGAAGTTTGTGAGAGTCATAGGTGACATGCCAAATGTCCTCAGTTTCCTGAGGAAGTAGAGGCATTGTTGTGCTTTCTAGGTTGTCACATTAATGTGTGCAGGAAGGAACTGCTGATGGTAGTTTACACCGAAGATAGACATAAAAAGCTGGAGTAACTCAGCGGGCCAGGTAGTATCTCCGTAGAAAAGGAATAGGGGACGTTTCGGTTAGAGACCCTTCTTCAGACTGAGTGTCAGGGGAGAGGGAATGGAGAGATATGAAAAGGTATAATTAATGAAAGATATGCAAAAAGACAGATTAAAGCCAGGTTGAACCATCACAGATCGTAGGCAATATTTAGATTGGAATACTTTGAAAGAGGTTTTTTATATCTACCTCTGTATTACACTTTAAATTCTTTTATTTGAAAAGGTATGAGTGAAATTGGAAATGTTGTGACATTATGGACGCATTCTTTGGAAGAATACAACAGCTTAAAAAATCCTTTGTATTATTGCAATGATATCTGTGGCTCAGACGTTTAACGACAGACTATCACACAATGTGTAAGAAAGAACTGCAGATGCTGGTTTAAATCAAAGGTAGACACAAAATGCTGGAGTAACTCAGCGGGTGAGTTACCCCGGCATTTTGTGTTTACCTTCAACTATTACACAGTGTTACAATCAATCAGCCCATTTCATATTATTTCCCTTCAAGTCTCAAGGCTAAGGAATTTGAGAAAATTATTTTTTCTTGAATGCAGGAATTTAGCCTCTCCTGGCCTTGAATTCCTTGCTTTATCTTTTTTTATCTCCTAAATAGTTATCCAATATATTTTTGTATGCCATACTTGATCCACCATCTGTGACCAATGTGCCAAAGTACTACACATCCCCACTGTACTTTGCATAAAAAGCTGCTAATTTCATTTCCCCTAGTTTGTAACTAATGCTAATCTTGAGATCTTAATTTATCTGTAAATGGAACCATCCGCATTCATCCTTATTTATTATTTTGTAGTTTTGTGCACTCTATCATCTTTATTAAATCTGCACTTCAGTTCACCTGTAATCCCATCACCAATTCCCTGCTCTCTGGAATTAATTGTTTTACAATGAGAAATAATAGCTAACGAGGAAAGAGTTGAGAATTTGACAAATCTGGACCAGTTTCACTGAATTAAAAAGGCCTGAGACGATTTAATAGAAGTTGTAAAATTGATGAAGGGGTAGTTTAATTTAGTTTATAGGCAAAGCATGGAATCAGGCCCTTCAGCCCACCAAGTCCACACCGACCATTGTTCATCTGTTCACACTATTCTATGCTATCTCACCTTCTCATCAACTCCCTACATGCAAATTGCTTTCAATATACAGGCCAATTAACCTGCAAGCCTGCATGTCTTTGGGGTGTGGGGGAAACCGGTAGGAAACTCACAGGGAGAACTCGGAAACTCCACACAGACCGTACCCGAGGTTATGATTGAACCTGAGTCTCTGGTGCTGTGAGGTAGCAGCTCTATCAGCTGAGCCACTGTGCTGCCCTTAGATTGTTGGATTGTGTTTAAAAAGGAAAGACTATTGATATTAGTTGATCATTGCGACCACAAGGAAAAATAGTAAGACAACCAGGCAGATCAAGCAAGTGCAGAAAGTGGAATTCAATGCTAAATTGCATATATTTTAATGCAAGGCATATAAGTAATAAAGTGAATAAACCAGTTTTGAAGATAGGCACAAAAAGCTGGAGTAACTCTGCAGGACAGGCAGCATCTCTGGAGAGAAGGAACGGGTGACGTTTTGGGTTGAGACCCTTCAGACTTAATAAGCTTCAATTAATATGGGTGTTTACCATAGAGATTAATAAAACAAGGTTGAAGGACTGGCAAGTATATAAAAAATGTCAGGTGTGGAGGGTCAAGGCGTAAAAGGGGAGGACTTTAGGGATACCACGTGGAAACAGAACCTTTGCCCACTGGTTCTTCGCCGATCAGTGATCCCCATGTGCTAGCACTATCCTAAACAATAGGGATAATGTACTATTTTACCAAAGCCAATTAACCTCCAACTTGAGTCTTTGGAGCATGGGAGGAAACAGAAGCTAACAGAGAAAACAGTATTGAACTATTTATAAAAGATCAAATGCTTCAGCATTGAAGGAGGATATCCTGGAAGATTCCCCAAATGAGGTCTAATGGGTAAAGATTAGAGACAAAAACCGTGTTCTCACTTTGTGCAGTTGTTGACCTCCGAGCAGTCAACAGGAGATAGAGGAACAAATGTGTAGACAAATATCAGTGAGATGCAATAAAAATAGGGTTTCAATTTCTCAAATATTAACTGGGATTGCCTTGTCATTAACGAGACGGACGATGTGGAATTTTTAAGATGGGTCGAGAGACCCAGGTTCAATTCTGACCTGATCCTTATGACCACATCAGTTTCCTCCAGGTGCTCCAGTTGGCTCTGACATCACAAAGAATTGCAGGTTTGTAGGTAAATTGGTTACACACGCGCATGCCGCAAAGTTGGCAGAGCGGCTACCTCGCAGTACCAGAGACCCGAGTTCAATCCTGACCTCGGATGCTGTCTGTGTGGAGTTTGCATGTTCTCCCTGTGACCGCGTGGGTTCCCCCTGGGTGCTCCAGATTCCTCCCACATCCCAAAGATGCTCTGTAGGGGTAATTGGCCTCTATATTAAAAAAGCTTGCCCTTAGTGTGCAGAGAGTGGATGCGAATGTGGGATAACATAGAATTAGTGTGAACGGTTGATCAATGGACAGTGTGGACTTGATGGACTGAAGGGCCTGCTTCCTTGCTCTTATTAAAACACATTTGTACTCCCTGGCTTTTGACCATGCCTGAGGCTTTGCTTCTGTTTGTGGTGTTTTTAATGTTTCTTTATTTTACACGTCTTTTCCTACTATTTCTTTTGATTGTTATTTTTGGTGTGTATTAACTTTTTTGTCAATGACTAGTGATGTACAGCACTTTGTTGCAGCTATGTTTGTTTTTAACTGTGCCACCAATAAATAATTCTTATTTATTATAATTAGGGGTTATTTTAGTATGGGGGTAACCCATCTCTGGGGCATAGGTGAAGGCAGACAGGATTGAAAGAATGAATAGAAAATCTTCTGAAAAAGGGTTTATACTGTAAACTCTAGATATTCAATTTGAGAATAATCTAACAATGGTACTGGAATGCTATTGAACACAACAAAACTATAATGCTGTCTGAGTTTGCTATCTTCCATTCCTTATTATGGATGAGAGAACGACTCAGTAAGTGAGATCCAGACAAATTTCAACAGCAAACAAAAGTATCAACAACTTTGTTATTGATACTTATTATGCTAGGCAGACTTGCCAGGGCTATAGAAAGCAAGAAGGTAAGGGTGGATGTGGGACTCAATTATAGGAATAAGCTAAAATGAGTTAAGAGTTGAAAATGTAAAAGCTGGGGGTAACCCATCTCTGGGGCAGAGGTGAAGGCAGACAGGATATGAAAAGAATGAATGAAAATCTTCTGAAAAAGGGTTTATACTGTAAACTCTAGATATTCCATTTGAGAATAATCTAACAATGGTACTGGAATGCTATTGAACACAACAAAACTATAATGCTGTCTGAGTTTGCTATCTTCCATTCCTTATTATGGATGAGAGAACGACTCAGTAAGTGAGATCCAGACAAATTTCAACAGCAAACAAAAGTATCAATAACAAAGTTGTTCTACTTATTATGCTAGGCAGACTTGCCAGGGCTATAGAAAGCAAGAAGGTAAGGGTGGATGTGGGACTCAATTATAAGAATAATATAAAATGAGTTCTAAGAGTTGAAAATGTCTAAAAAGCTACAAAGCTTTCTTTTGTTACAGACATGGTCACCAGGGAGGCTGTCAAAATGACTTTCAACTAAACACACATTTCACATAACTTTCTGCAAAACTAACTCAACATTTTATGCTTTTCAAAGATTGGGGGGTGTGAGGTTGTTCTTTGAAACTCGCACTAAAGGATTGCCAAGGCTATGAGGACCGAAAAAGTTCATAGTTCTTCTCTGTGATTTTTCAAGCAACTTCCTGCAGATAGCATACTTGTGAGTTTTGTAGTCTGAAAAAGGGTCAATCTCGACCTAGAAATAAACCAAGTCACCCATTTCTTTACTCCAGTCCTGACGCTGCCAGGAATCAGTCTGGTGAACCGTTACTCCAGCACTCCCTCTATGGCAATAATGTCCTTCCTCAGATTTGGAGACCAAAACTGTACGCAATACTCCATGTGTGGTCTCATCAAGACCCTGTACAACTGCAGTAGAACCTCCCTGCTCCTATACTCAAATCCTTTTACAATGAAAGCTAACATACCATTCGCTTTCTTTACTGCCTGCTGCACCGGCATGCCTACCTTCAATGACTTTTGTGGAACTCTCAGGAGTCCTGCAGTTTCTGCCTGCATTAGGCAGCAGCTGGACTCAATCATAACTGCAGCTTGACTCTGGAGGGAAGAGGCACCATTGGGAGGATGCAGTGAGGGGCAAATGTTCTCATATTCCTAGCATCGTTCTCTCAGCTAACACTGCCCCCCAGCTTAGTGTCATTCCATCTGTCGTGTCAGTTCGTAGAGCATCCATTGCCGCCTCTTTCCCTTGCATGCCTCTCAACTCAGTCTTGACACTTCTACTACAGTGTGCAGTTGTAATATACTGTCACCAATCCAGTTCAGAAGTCACAGGAGCAGAATTAGGCCATTCTGCCCATCAAGTCTATGCCGCCATTCAATCATGGAAGATCTATCTTTGCCTCTCAAGCACATTCTCCTCCTTCTCTCCATAACATCTGACACCCTTATTAATCAAGAACCTGTCAATCACAGCTTTAAAAATACCCAATGACTTGCCCTCCACAGCTGTCCTTGGCAATGAATTCCACAGATTCACCACCCTCTGGCTAAAGAAATTCCTCCTCATCTCCTTTCGCAAGGTGCATCCTTTTTTTTAATATAAGGCTGTGTCCTCTGGTCCTAGACTTTCCCACTAGTGGAAACATCTTCTCCGCATACACTCTGCCCAGGCTTATCACTACCCGGTAAGTTCCGATGGGGGAATCGGCAGAAATAGCACGACAGTTTGGAGCTATGTGGAATACCAAATTGAACTGAGGATAGAGAATTGCCACTGGAGTTGATCTTAAGAGACAGGCCTATTGTTCATGGCAGTAACAATACAATACAATAGAACTTTATTTATCCCAGGAGGGAAGTTGGTCTGCCAACAGTCATAAAACACAACAAGATACGTATATGAAATTACAGTAACTCACGGAAAGTCCAGGATTGGGGATGTGCAAAGGGGGAGGGGGGGGGGGGGGGGGGGGGAGGGGGAGGGGGAGTGTACAGGATTGGCAATGTACAGAATTGGATATAAACTGTGGGGCATTCTGAGGATGAGAAAGGGACTTTGTAAATGCAAGCTTCTCCTCTCGGTGTGCAGAGGGCTTCCAAGAATGTAGGGGGCCCAGCAGTGGGGGGGGGGGGGGGGGAACGGAGAATGTTTGGCAGAAGGAGGGGGGGAGTGGGGGGGGGCTGCGTGTGAGAAGATAAGAGCGTTCGATTAACTTTTGTAACTTTGTCGACCAAAAACATGGCGATACAATCCAGTAAACTCATGCTGCCTTGTTGAGGTGTGCTGTATGATTGTACTGGATTGTATGCAAAAACAAAGACTTTCACTGTAACTAGGTACATGTGACAATAAAGTGCCATTGTATCATTGAATCTTCCTTCTGCAGTGATGTCAGTCACTGGAGGTGTTTGGGCAATGAGAACTTGGCAGAACTGGCAAACAGCAATAATAGTGTATGGGGTCTTGTTGTGGTAAACTGTCTGCACAACAAAGTATCTCTGTGAAGGAGCGGAGAGGTTGCAGGAGCTGGAAGATAAGCTTTGGGGTGGTAACATAGAAACATAGAAAATAGGTGCAGGAGTAGGCCATTCGGCCCTTCGAGCCTGCACCGCCATTCAATATGATCATGGATGATCATCCAACTCAGTATCCTGTACCTGCCTTCTCTCCATGCTCCTTTACGTCTTTAGCCACAAGGGCCACATCTAACTCCCTCTTAAATATAGCCAATGAACTGGTCTCAACTACCTTCTATGGCAGAGAATTCCAGAGATTCACCACTCTTAGTGTGAAAAATGTTTTCCTCATCTTGGTCCTAAAAGATTTCCCCCTTATCCGTAACGATTTGAGATGTGTTGTGAAAATCCCCCCCCCCCCAAAAAAAAATCAGTCCTTTAAAGTGGAAATCTATGAATTGGGAAATATAGTAGTTTGCAAAATTAATGGGAATGGGCTATTGTGATTTGAAAATTAACTTAACTTTTCTGGGGAATGTGTCCAGAATGTATAAAAGGTAGCCATCAATTTGTATAATGATGGGAGAGGAGAGTGTTTGCAAGGCATATATACACAATCTCAGATCTGCTGCCTGCAGTCCTGGCTGTGATGGTTTGGTTAATAAGATTGGGGCAAGTCTCGTACTAGCTTTTGAGTGATTGCAGTAAGTAATTACATTTATATATTTTTCTCCAAGCAGCTACTGGGAGATGGAGGTTTTCAAGGACCAAGAAAAAATAAATGTATTCCCACGTAACAAATGTGGAGCAGTTTTGAATAACACTGAGAAAATATCATTTTCAAAATGACAATAAAATATAATAATTATATTCACCGTTAATTTCAAAATATTGCAAAATTGACCAAATGTCAATCTATTTTACGGAAGAAACCATCTCCAGACATTAACAGAATGTAAATTTTATACCCTCAGTGTCTTTATTACTATTCAATCTTTGATGATCTGTTGATTTTTGCTGGTTTAAAAAAAAATTATGGCACAGAAGAAGGCCATTTGGCCCATCATGTGTAGCTTAGAAGATGGGTTCAATGCACTCATTCTGTGCCTAAACAAGTCCATGATTCTATGGAAGGATTTGCTCAATCCACCTGTGTAGGAAGGAACCGCAGATGCTGGTTTAAACTGAAGATAGGCACAAAATGCTGGAGGAACTCAGCGATTCAGGCAGCATCTCTGGAGACAAGGAATGGGTGACGTTTTGGGTCAAGACCCTTCTTCAGACTGAAGAAGAGTCTCGACCTGAAACATCGCCCATACCTTCTATTCAGAGATGCTGCCTGAATCGCTGAGTTACTCCAGCATTTTGTTTCGATTCATTTCCCAGCCCTTAGTACCACCTCTGCAAGGAAAGGCCCCAATTCCTCATCCAGGTGATCAGTGATTCTGCCCACTCCTCCCCTCTCACTCAGGTAGTGAGTTCTAAACTTCTCCAACCCAGGCCACAATCTTCTAAATCTCTCCTGCACTCTCTCTGGAACTACTACAGTTTTCCAGTTACATAGTTTGTAGACCAACACTAAGCATTCTACCTATGACTACAGTTCTAGGTTGATTTCTGTGCCTTAGTTAATTAAGTTAACTTAGTTAATTAACCCCAGTTAATCATGGAATGCATCCCATTTACCATCTTATCTCAAAGCGCTGGGGAAACTCAACTGGTCAGCCAGCCTCTGTGGAGGGAATGGACAGAGGATGTTTTGGGTCGGGACCTTCCAGACCTGAACTGTCGTGTCTGTCCATTTCCTTCACAGATGTCGCCAGACCTGTTGAGATCCCTGACCACTTTGTGCTTTGCTCAAGATTCCAGCATCTGCAGTTTCTAGTGTCTACCATCTTGTGTCCCTGTCCGGTTGCATTTAGGGTCTGTCTTCTTCTTGCGTATGGTGTGTACGTCCTAAAGTTGTAGGACAACTTGTTCTATTTGATGTTATTTGATTGTGAACGCCAGGTTGATTGCATTCGTTGAAACAGGGCGGACCACGTGAAGGTTGCAATCTTCCATCCCTTAGGGTCTGTAAACCAACATAATTCCTCCACCCTCTACACCTAGTTTTCAATCAGATTTAGTATATTCCCCTTGCTATTTTTGCTCTCTCCACATTTCTCCTGTTCCCATATTTGTGTCACCTGTCCATTGCATTGATGTCTCTTCCAGACAGGAGACTAAACAGCCATGGTTTAGAGACACAGCATGGAAGCAGGCCCTTCAGCCCACCAAGTCCACGTTGACCATTCACACTAGTTTATGTTATCCCACTTTCACACCCACTTCCTACATACTAGGGGCAATTTTATGGAGGCCAATTAATCTACAAACGCGCTCATCTTTGGGATGTGGGGAAACCCACGCAGTCACAGGGAGAATGTGCAAACTCTACACAGATGGGACACAAAGTCAGGATTGAACCAGGGTCTCTGGTGCTGTGAGGCAGCAGTTCTACCAACAACGCCACTGTGCTGCCTTGTAGAACTCCATTGCCGGCAGTTCCCAGTCACTATTACTCTGCCACAGAAGTAATTTCCAATCCAACGTGCCATTGTCTAATGCATTCTGTAGGTTTTAAATTTTCGAATCAGTCCTTCACATGAGACTTTGATAAACACAACACTCGCATCCAAATGGACCACACCAAATGTGGTACTTTTCTTGATTGATCTTATTACCACCTCAAGAATTCAATCAAGTTAATCTGGTACGAAGTTGCCTTTACTTCCACAATGATTGAGGGAATGATGGATTTGTTTGTGGTTTGCATTACAACCGTTCCTATGTCATTTACAGTGTAATTGCCTCTTTCAGCCTAGGTTGATGGCTGTGAAGATTTTTGTAGCAAGTGGTCAGCTTTTATTTCATAGGTTATGTTGTTTGCATAAATATCTGTTTTTTTTTTTCAATGTGACACTTTCCACACAAATGTGTAAGAATTCTACTGAAATATGACTAATTAAAAATGTTTGACGGGGTAATGTTCTGTTTTATGAAGGCAAACATAAAAGAGAAACCTCTATTATCAAAGGCTCTGAAATATTGTTACTTTGTAGTCAGAAAGATAAAAGTATATTATCTATAATTCCTGGGGGAATATTTTGCCACAACTCTGGACGTTAGGCTGGAAATTGGATCCATTTGCATTGTAAAAGCTATTTTGCACGTTAGTTCAGGCATGCAATTATTTCTGATTTGAGCAGCAGTCATTAGGAAATTAGCCCAAGGAATTTTTGGGTGGGATTTCCTCAGTGCAGCTGATAATCTTTGTCACACAGCCATGATTCCTTCCCTGTCAGAAGTTGGAGTGTTTGTGGAGGGAGCCTGCAACATTTGTCACAAAATCACAGGATTTTTAGATTTTAGAGATACAGCGTAGAAACAAGCCCTTCGGCCCACCCCTGTCCGCGCCGACCAGCGATCACCCTGTACGCAAGAGCACCACCCTACACACTAGGGACAGGTTGCAGAAGCCAATTAACCCACAAACCTGTACGCCTTTGGAGTGGGAGGAAACCGGGAGCACCCGGATAAAACCCACGCAGTCACAGTAGCTTCACTGCTGTGTCCCCGTGCCGCCCATGTAGGCTACCATGGGGGGGGGGAGCAATAATGAGTTATTTGTGAACTCTGCATCGAGGTGCCAACAGAATCTGAAACAGAACCCCGCGAGTAAAGGGCCTGTCCCAGTTGGCGATTTTGCCGGCGTCATATCAGTGTCGCAAAAAGATTTTGAACATTTCAAAATCCAGCAGCGACAAAAAAGTGGTTGCGTCACTTGAAAAAACACCGCGATTCACACGTTATCACGCCGCGTCATATGTCGTCACGCCGCGCATTTTTCGGTGACGTGATATGCCAGTCAATGATGCCACATTCGCCGAAAAGAATTTGCCAAGTGGGACAGGCCCTTGACTGCACTCACATGAAACATAGAACAGTACACAACCTTCAGCTCACAATATCCATGTTGAACATGATGCCAAGTTACCCTAATCTCCTCTGCCAGCACTTGACCCATTAACCTTCCCTCCCGGCGTATCCACATCCCGACCTCCAAATCTCTTAAATGCCACTATTTTATCGGCCTCCACCACCACCTCTGACAGCACGTTCGAGGCAACCACCACTCTTTTTTTTGTAAAAAAACAACCTGTCCCATGCATTTCCTTTTAAATTTGCCCCTCTCATATTAAAGCTACGCTCTATAGTTTAGCAGTAAATACGAGAGCTCAAGATTCAATGGATTTCTGAGCAATTCTGGAATATTTTTCAGGAGACTCAGCAGGGATAGTGCTTTGCAGTACCCACTTGCTGCACCAAAGAGGGTAAACTCCAATTTCTAGCCACATTTGTTCAAGAGTTGGGAACTACACAATAATTAGTTCTGGATTTATGTTGCTCCAGCGAGGCTGTTTCGTTACCTTAAGTGTGATGCTCATTCCTGTTCTTTGGCAAACAAAAAGAACCAGCCTAATGTTCCCTCAAATACATCCACGAGGAATTACATTTGGTAACTCTTTTGTCAGTGCTGACAGAGTCAAGCACAATTGAAAGTGAAAATAATGCCGGCTCAGGAGCAAAATGAGAAGTTAGAGATGAAGCAAGCTTGCTTATTCTTTAGGGTTTAGACAGCCATGTCTTTGAGATGAAAGGGATAAGTGCTTGTCCTGGACACACACAGAGGCTTTCATGCACAATTGAGTGGAACTGATAAACTCGTGTAGATAACAACATTGCACTTGTATATATCTGTATAATCTAAACTGCCCGAGTTAAGCATGTGGTCTGTCTCAATTGATAAAGGGAGTACTCTGCTGACTCATACAAACCAGGGAATTGCACGCTCTGTTCTCACTCTGTGTGGACTCAGTAAATCTCGTTGGAGGTGGATAGAAAGGGGTTTTCAATGTGACGCTTTGAAAGGGTGGTTTTGATGGAATTTGCTGTGTTTAGCCACTGCAGCACTGAGCTTTGACAGAAAACCTAGCAAAGGCTTCTTCGCCTGATCGCTGCCCTTTAACTCTTGTATGCTTGTGGATATTAAATGAGAAAAATGTCACCTTTAGCTGTGACACTTCTCGCAAGTGATATATTCACGTCATCCACATTTTGTACTTATTAGGATGTATTCTCGAACAACTACTTTACTGTTTGGAGTCGAATGCCATGTTAAGCTTGGCCATTTCTCATCATTAAGAACATGGTTTACAGCCATTTTCCAAACAAGATAAAAGAGATAAGGCAACAATTTATAACTTCACAATGTTAATATTGTTAGTTTCTTCATATTAGCGCCATTCATTAGTTTGTATCACAACAGGATCTCAATGTTTCATGCTAAAGCCTTCTTTCTTTTGATATTATCTTTATTGCAGTAAAATACAGGATCTGGAAGTCCATTTAGCTGGACTCTCAAGAGTCAAGAGAATCTAGAGACAAAAATGTTTAATGATCATGTCAACCAAAATGGAACAATGAAATTTGTAGTTAGAGCACAGGACTCAATAGATGATCAAACAAACAAACAAAGCAGTTTAATAAATTAAAAATAATAATAATAATATTAGTTCAAATGCAAAACAAAGGCCTGAAGTCCTGAGTGCAACCAAGAGAGTTGATAGTTTGGAGTTTAGTTGGTGCTTGTAGTGTTCAATTGTTGGAAAGAAGCTGCTCCTGAATCTGGAGATCATGGTTTAAAGACCTTCCCGATGACACCCCTGTACTCCATTCCCGATGACAGGGGTGAAATGAGAGTGTGGCCATGGTGATGTGGGTTTCCGATAAGGTAGACACAAAATGCTGGAGTAACGCAGCGTGTCAGGCAGCATCTATGGAGAGAAGGAATGGGCGACGTTTCGGGATGCTGGCTGCCCTTTTGAGGCAGCGATCCTCCAGAACCCTTCGATGGTTGTGAGGTCAGTAACTGTGATGAGCCGGGCAGTGTTCACCACTTTTTGTTATGTTTTTTGTTCCTGGGCATTCGTTACCAAACCAGGCGGTGATGCAACCAGTATATACTCTCTACTGTACACCCCTAGAAGTTCAAGAGTATTCGTCAACATACCGAATCTTCTCAATCTACTAAGGATGTATATGTGTTTAGTTTAGTTTAAAGATATAACATGGAAACAGGCCCTTCGGCCCACCGAGTTCGCACTGACCAGCTATCCCCACACACGAACACAACCCCACACACTCTAAGGACAATTTACACATATCAAGCCAATTAACCTGCAAACCTGTACCTCTTTGGAGTGTGGGAGAAAACACGCGGTCACGGGGTGAACTCCGTACAGACAAGCACACGTTGCCGGAATCGAAACCGGGTCTCCGGCGCACCCCGTTGATGGGCTTTCTTCATGATTGCATCAATGTGCTGGGTCCAGAACAGATCCTCAGTGATATGTACACCCAGGAACTTGAAGTTGTTGACTCTCTCTTACACACCAATGAAAAGCGTGTGTGGATCATTGATCTTACTCTTCTAAAGTCAACGATCAATTGTCTTACTGGCAATGGTTGTTGTTCTGGCACCAATCAACCACACTGTGGTTTCATTTCACATGTAGAACTATTTCAATCAATTTAGTTTAGTTTATTGTCATGTGTAGGGAGGTAGAGTGAAAAGCTTTTTGTTGCATGCTATCTGGTCTGTGAAAAGTCCATGCATGATTACAATCGAGCTGTCCACAATGTACAGATACAATTTAATTCAAATCAATTTACGTTTCATGCTTCGAAAATTAAGTGCCTGCCCATAACTATCCAATTAGAATATCCATGATCACTAATTATGCTGCCAAAAACAATCGGGTTGAAGAGGTATCCCAACGTGAAACATCATTTGTCCGTGTCCCACTACGGATCCTGACTGACCTGTGGAGTTCCTCGGTCAGTTTGTTTTCTATTTAAGATTCCAGCATCTGCAGTGTCTTGTGTCTCCACTAATCATGTTTCATTGGGATTTGTGTTTTTCTTTCAATTATTTTCCCTTCTATGTGTTCCCCCCCAGTTTCCGTTCTGCAGACATTTGTCTTTCTACCAGTTTTGAATCTATTTTCTGCCTTCTCTCCAATCACCGAACACCCTGCTCCCCCCGCCGTGTTTTCTGTTGATGCAGTCGGAGGCTGTGGGGTTTGCTGCTGTCAGGCATGCTGAAGAGCTGCTCTACAATGAGAAATGAGCAAGGGCAGTGGAAATAATTAATCATAACCTGCCTCACGTCGCTGATTGTAGCTTGTTTAACCCAACGTGGCTGAGTGGGTTTCAGATGGAGGTAAAAGAGCATGTGTGGCCTACAGCTGCCCATGGCTATTTCTCATCTCAGTTCACTCGCTTTAGGAAGCAACTGCAGATGTTGGTTTAAACTGAAGATAGCCACAAAAAGCTGGAGTAACTCAGCGGGACAAGCAGCATCTCTGGAGAAAAGGAATAGGTGATGTTTTGGGTCAAGTCCCTACTTCTGCCTTCTCGACCTGAAACATCACATCACCTATTCCTTTTCTCCGGAGATGCTGTCTGACCCACTGAGTTACTTTCCAGCTTTTCGTATCTATCTTTGGTTTAAACCAGCAACTGCAGTTGCTTCCTCCACTTGCCCCCACCTCTGCCCAGCTTTTCACCTTTGTCCTGCCCCCACCTTATTCCAACTTTCTTCCCGCCTACAACAATCAGTCTTGGGAGAGGTCAGAGCTCACAACCACCTCCCCACCCCACCCACTATAATCAGTCTGGGCAGGGATCTCAATCCGAAATCCCATGTCACGTGTTCTTGTACTCCACAGATGCTGCCTGACCCGCCGACCTACTCCAGCACTGTGTGTCTTCTTTAGAACCGATCGATGCTTTAACTGCTAAGAAATAGCAACGTTTTCTGTCACATATTCTCTTACTTCAATTAATAGCATTCAAACAAATGAAGTGGGATAATGGGGTATGAATGCAAAAATCAAACATTCAATGCAGTGAATACTTGTCTATTAATGGTGCATTCACAAGCTACAAGCTTCAATTATCTGAGACGGACGATAACTTGGAGGCTGAATATTTCACCAGAGAAATGCCTTGTCTGTTCACGAGCTTTCCTTTCTGTGTTCATTGTGCTCTGGCCACGTTAAGTAGGAAACTCTTTTTATAATGAATTTAATTTTCATAAATAACTATTAAAAAAAATACTTTGAATACTTTCCTTCATTAGCATGGCCAACATGATTGGAGGTGTGCATAAATTATTTTCCCACATGGATTCTGTTCTGATATGCCAGTCAAAGAGTCGATTCAAATTACCCTGGGCATTTTATGTATCACTCTCTCATTTAAGCTACAGAAATGTAGTGTTGGTGTGAAGCCAAAACCATTTTGCATTGATGTAGGGTGACCAAACATCCCATCTTTAATGAGACATCCAGTAATTAGAGCATAACATGGATGACCTGACTTTTTAAGTTGCAATTTGTCTTATAGTTTCTAATCCAAATGACCATTGCACTTCACAATAAAGAGTAAAGGGCCTGTCCCACTTAGGTGATTTTTTAGGTGACTGCCGGAGACGGTCACAGTTGTTTTAGAAGGAACTGCAGATGCTGGAAAATTGAAGGTACACAAAAATGCTGGAGAAACTAGCGTCCTCCTTTTTCCTTTCTTCTCCCCCCATCCCCATCAGTCTGAAGAAAGGTTTCGGCCCGAAACATTGCCTATTTTTTTCGCTCCAGAGATGCTGCTGCACCCGCTGAGTTTCTCCAGGATTTTTGTGTACCGACGGTCATAGTCATAGCAGGTTGCCAAAAAAACTGACGACTGGACCCCTCTATGACAATGTCTACGACAAACTGCAACAGCCTACTTCCTAGTTGGCGTCAAGCTACAGCAAGCTACTGACAACTGGCGATCCATTAGGACATCCCACCTACGAGCACACCTACGGCAACCTACAACCACACAGGCGACAAGCTACGACCCTGTCTGGGACAACGGAAGACAATTCAGTCACCGGTTACTGCCAGCTGACGTAGGTTGACGTTGGTAGTCGCTAATGGAATTCACCAAAGTCAGCACCGGCAACATCCTGTCACCTGGTGACAACCTATGATAGCACCTACGTCAGGAGAAGTCAAGCTACGCTCATTGACATCAACCCACTGTCACCGAAAATGATTGTACATGTTGAAAATCCAGCAGTGACCAGAAAGACGCTTCGACTCTGTGGGCGACCGAGGAGACTACTCACAAAGTGAAGGAGGAGTTTTAGTTTAAATTTTAGGGATACAACATGGGAATAGGCCCATTGAGTTCACACCAACCATTGATCAACCATACACTCTAGTTTTTATGCTATCCTACTTTCTGGAAGCTGATGATTGTAGCATGTCTAACAAAGTGGTTGGGCTGCCCTGCCACACAGTGCTGAAGGGGAAAGCTCAAGGGAGGGCAGGAGATATCAGAGTGGGGAGAGGAGGTTGGAGAATTGAGAGGGGGGGGGGTAGTGAAGGAGTTCAGAAAAAGAGTATATGGGGGGTGAACAGGGGGTGGGTGAAGGAAGGGAAATTAGAAAGTTAGGAGGGAGTGTCTAAATACTTTTACATTATTGACATGAATATTGGAAAGGTTTCTACCAACTTGTGAGCCTTGGATAAAAGATAGAGGCACATGGTTTCTACCTCATTGACCGGAGCTAGGCGGAATTATTTTGAATTTTGAAGTGCTTCCCACAGATTTTTATTTCGGAATGAAAGTGCCAACTTGTATGAAAAACTTATTTCATGACTTGCACCAACTTGTGGCCTGCCTTTGCTTGTAAACAAAAAATGTTGTCTCTAAAACAGGAGAGTTTATTGAAAACTGTCAGTGACTGAAGATGCACTGTAAACCTGTACCCTCTTCAGGAAAACATAGCAGCAAAGCTCAAAGAAATGTTGCTCACATCAGATTTGCGTATCGTGTTTGGTTGAGGATAGGGATATTGGGGAAGGGGAATTCTATGATACAGACTAAAGCATTTTTTTCTCTGTAGAAGGGGGTTAACTAGATTTGTGCAAACCAATCTTTGAGTGGATGTTGTTCAGGAATGGAATTAGGCCATTCGGCCCATCAAGTCTACTCTGTCATTCAATCATGGCTGATCTATCTCTGCCTCCTAACCCCATTCTCCTGCCTTCTCCCCTTCACCTCTGACATATGCTGGAGTGGATTGAGACAGTAAAGCCACTTGCCAAACAAGAATCACCACTCCAATAGATAAGAACCATGCTCTTGATGAATATGGAAATATTCAACCATATTGGCACCGTGGTCAAGAAAGCATGCCAACACCATAGCCTCATCAGAAGAGCAAGGATATTTAGCTTGTCGAATAGATTGTTATCAACTTCCACAGAAGCACCATAGAAATCAACCTATCTGCGTGGATTGAGCTTGCCCAAGACTGCTAGAAATTGCAAAAAGATGTGAATGCACCCCTGTTCATCATACAAACCTGCCTCCTCCCAATCACCTCCATCTACACTTCACATTGTCACAAGAAAGCAGCCATCATAATCAATGATCATTTATATTCCGGTCATTCCCTTTCTTCCCACTCCCGTTAGGTGGAACATACAACAGCTTGAAAGTACCTACCACCAGAGTCAGGATAGCTTCTTCCCTGCTGTTATAAGACCATTAAACAAATCTCCCATAAGCGAAAGATGCATCTCTCAATCTACCCCATGATTGCCCTTGCACTTTTTTTATCAGCACTTTTTTCATAGTTGTAACACTATATTTTGCACTGCTTGCACAGCATGCAAAACAATGTTTTTCACTACAATTACAAAGCAATACCAAATGCAAAACAAGATCTTCGAGTTGATGTCTGTTTGAAATGCAAATATCTAAAATGTGCTGCACTGTTTTTCAGATGATGGAGAAAAGTGTGGTACAATACTCAGGTCTGGCAAAGACAAATAAATACTCGTTCCGTGTCTACTTCACGGCACAGTTCAACTTCAATAAGTCTTTTCGACATAACCTGGTCATGCGAACATTCAGGTCTCAGTGTATGAGACTCAGTGCACAAGTCTCAGATGAAAGCAACTTGGTTGCATGGTAGGTACATTTTGACCTTGGCTGCAAGTCCTTAAAACATAGGAATAAGGATCTGCAGATGCTGGTTTACAAAAAAAGACTCAAAGCGCTAGAGTAACTAGTAACTCAATGGGTCAGGCAGTATCTCTGGAGCACATGGCCAGGTGACGTTTGGGTCGGGGCCCTTCTTCAGACTGATTGTTGGGGAGGGGGGAGGGGGGTGGGGTGGAAGAGGAAGGAGAGGAGAAGCAGGACAAAGCCTGGTAAGTGATAGGTGGATACAGGTGAGGGAGTTTGTGATAGGCAGATGGTTGTATAAAGGTTAGAGATGAAAAGACAAGGGGGTGACATAAGTTGGACATGAAGTGCTGGAGTAACTCAACTGGTCAAGCAGCATCGCTGGAGAAAAAGGATGGGTGATGTTTTTTGTTGGGATCCTTCTTCAGACTGAAAGTAGGGGGGCCGGTGGGGGTGGGGGTGAGGGGCAGGTGAAGAGCTGGAGGCAAATAAAGACCAGGACCAATCTGGGCCAGCCACAAATGACCTCAGATGCCTGGTAGGTCCATATGTTGATGAGTTGCAAATTAGGAAACTCAAATGAGGAGGGAATTTGGGTGGAAAGAGAGGCTGTTTCACACTGTGAATCTAAAGTCTAAGGTAACGTCTAAACTGAAGTGCAGCACAGTGATGCAAATTGATTCTAAAAAGCTGGAATGTATCTTTACGAATACTACTATCTCTGACTCTATCTGTATATTCCTATTGTGTACTCATGGGACAGGCACAGAGACGATGTCACTTGGTCACGGGAAGCCTGCAATATTCAGTTTGCAGCAACAGTTCGGAGATTCACCAGGTACCACGTTTCAATCCATTCATGTCTTCATTACAGAAAGGAGACCTTTGATTAGGATTAGTTATTGTTATCCGATAAATGCAGAGGGTGGGAATAATGTTGCTATTCAGAAACATCATGTTAACTATGTGGCCACTTTAGGAGCACATTAAGTATTAGCATTCTTTGTGAGCCATCCTGCTCGAGATTATTTCGAGACATGTTAGAAGTCATGGATACATACATGGATAGGACAGGTTTGGAGGGATATGGACCAAGTGCAGGCAAGTGGGCCTAGTGTAGCTGGGACATTATTAGCTGGTGTGGGCAAGTTGGGCCGAAGGGCCTGTTTCCACACTGTATCACTCTGTGTATAAGTCACCCACTTAACTACAGGGAGATTTCCAGTTTCCCCCTCCCCACTCCCCCCTCTCAAGAACAAGAAGGTTGGCCGATTATTTCTCCCATCACTGAGCTTGTTGGAGCACTGCCAATATTGGTAAGTATGGGATGAGGAGATCCCGTTCCAATCCACCACTGACATGCTGGCTACAAGCCCATTCAGACCTGTGTACCATTTGCACAGTGTACCATGTACCAGATGAACCCCTTTGTTTTACATGGCTCGGACAGTGTAGAATAAACAACTTGTTATTACGGACTACTTTATAATGGATTTGGTTATAGCAGACAGACCTGCTGACCTTCACGGCCAGACCAGGTTGCTGACACCACCCCCGGCCCACACTGCCTCACCAGCCACTTCCATGTCAGACCTGCTGCTGCCACTGCCGGCCCACACCGCTTCCTCGACCCCGCCTGTCACCGCCACTACCAATCCTAACCTGCATTTCAGCTGCACACTGGCTCTGACTAATGACTCCACTGATCCTCACCTCAACTCACTTGGATTCCAGGCCCTGATTCAGACCGAGAACTTCAAGAATGATCTCAACCTGTAACAACACCTATCCATGTTCTCCAAAGATGCTGCCTGACCTGTTGAGTTACTCCAGCACTTTGTGTCCCTTTGTGTATTAACAATTGTGTAATCCTTTATTTCTACTATTACCCAATGATAGTCTATTACTCGGAAATCACTTACTCAGTTATAATGGTCAATTGGCAATAATGGACACCATTCCCCCCACCCGCCCATGATCCGTTATAACAAGTTTACTCTATACACAAGCAGCAGGATTTTACTAAGTAAATTAGATAAATTGGTTACTGATGCAATCAAACTTTCTATTGAACATGACGAAGCAACCCTGTGTCAGTTGTTCTGTTTGAAGAGCTTATGGGTTCAACCCTATAACTCATGGATTTGAACAGACAGTCTATGCTACACAATCCAGACATTCAAATTGCCAAGTATCTAATCTGAACAGACGGAGGGAAATTAGTTTAGTTTGGTTTAGAGATACAGCATGGAAACAGTCCCTTTGGCCCCACCAGATCCCCGTACATTAGGGCTATCCGACACACTGGGGTCAATTTACAATTTTTATTGTAGACAATTAACATACAAACCTGTCCTTCTTTAGAATATGGGAGGAAACCAGTCCACCCGGAGAAAACCCACGCAGTCACAGGGACAACGTACAAACTCTGTATGGACAGCACCCGTAGTCAGGGTTGAACCCGGGTCTCTGGCGCTGTAAGGCAGCAATTCTACCGCTGTGCCACCGTGCCGCCCTAATTAATACAGACTGCCCATGGATTATAACCTCCTCCTGGTGCAGGGGACTAAACAACCTCTCAAATAAAACATTATTTATCAAGGATATTCCAAGCCCAGAAATGTTAGACAGATGGGTTTTGAAGTATAAACTTTGAAATATAAAGGCCCAGCAGATTAGCAAGCAGTGCACAATGTTTGTTTTTTGCTTTCAGGTGCTGGTGTGATTATTCTGTATTGGCATTACGTTCAAAGATACAGACAGACTTCAGCTCTGCCGAACTTCCCAAGGACTCAAACAGATGCTGCGAAACGCAAGTGGTTTTCAGACAGACTGTCTGTATGTTACGCCGCGCAGGGTTTGACATTTGAATAAATGCGATGCAATTCAAACAAGGAGACCTATTGATCTGAGCAACAGGCGGCTGGCGATTTGAACAGGCAGCCTGAGGTTTTAACAGGGAATTTATGGATTACACGACACAGTCCTGACACTTGAACAGGCAGCCTGGGGATTCAAAGAGATAGCACTGGGATTCAAAATGGATCACATTATACAACCCTGGGGAAGTCAAGCCTACATTCCTGTAATACGAACAGACAAACAGCAGATTACATTAGGCAGCTAACATTTTCACAATCGGACGTGAGATTTGAACATGCCTCCCATCAAGTTGATCGATGCCGGTCCAACAGTCAGACAGGGAAGGCCCGATCATCAAAGTGCAATCCATAGATTATGTTTCAGGAATTAGCTTAAGCATCAAGCCCTTCGTGGATTACAGTGTAAGGAGGCCGTATCTCTCAGGCATCTGTGAGATTTTAAAATGGCTTTGCCTGGAATTTGAACACACAGCCAATAAATCATGGACTTCAGCCCGACTTTTGATCAGATGAATGTTGGCAGTCAGAAGACAGACGTGAAAAAACCTGCAGTAACTCAGCGGATCAGGCAGCGTCTCTGGGGAAAAGGAATAGGTGACGTTTTGGGTCGACACTCTTCTTCAGGCTAAGAGTCAGGGGAAAGGAGAGATATAGACGGTACCTAGGCAAATGGAATGGAAGAAATGCAATAAAACATGATAATCAAGGAAATGTAGAGCCCACAATGGCCCATTGTTGGCTGTGGGATAGGTGATAATAAGTTATCTCCTCTGCATCCTTTCCAAAGCCTCCACAACCTTACCTTAATGTGGTGATCTTTATTGCACGCAGTACTACAAATACAGCCTAACTAATGTCCTATAAAGCTACATCATGTCTTTTTGACACTTATACCTTATGGCCTAACCTATGTCGGAGGAAGGGGGAAAACTTAGTGGTAAATCATGAACGATTTTTTAATAAAAAGGAATTGCAGATGCTTGTTTAGACCAAAGATAGACACAAAATGCTGGAGTCCCACAAAGGGACAAACAGCAAATGGACAGGTGACTTTTCTCATGAAATTGTTCTGCTTATGATTGACTAATTGCAGTGCTGTGATGAACAAATGAACAAAAAATATGCAAAAATAAGAATGATCAAGGAAAGGTGGAGCCCACAATGGTCCATTGTTGGCTTTGACACAAATATTGAAACTCAACAGGACGACGGTGAAACTAGTACGACGTCTCGGCTGGGACAGAGAGAGAGGGGATGCAAGGGTTACTTGAAGTTAGAGAAATTAATATTCATACCACTGGGTTGCAAGCTGCCAAAGCAAAATGTGAAGTGCTGTTCCTCCAGTTTGTGGTTGTTGGGAGAGATAGCCTAGAAGGTTCGAATAGCAGCACAGGTAGGCTCAGAAAATAATAAGAGTAATACTTGCATTTGGAAAGACTGAGATAGTCATATCAGCCTCTTCAGCCTGACTTGCCCACCCTGTCCAATATGTCCCATATACACAATCCCACCTGCCTGCATTTGATCCATACTCTCTAAAGCTGTCCTATCCATGTACCTGTTCAATTGTTTCTTAAATGTTGCAATAGTCCCTGCCTCAACCACCTCCTCTGGAAGTTTGTTCCATACACCCACCACCCTCTGTGTGAAAAAGTGACCCCTCAGATCCCTACTAAATCTTTCCCCCTTCACTCTAAACTTGTGTCCTCTGGTTCTCAATTCCCTTACTCTGGGCAAAAGCTCTGTGCATCTACCAGAAATAGATTTTAAAAGTAGGAACCAAATTTATTTGGAGATGTAGATTAAAATAAGTCACACTTTTGAAGTGAAATGTGAATTTATCGGTGTAGGAAGGAACTGCAGATGCTGATTTAAACCAAAGAGAGAAACAAAATGCTGGAGTAACTCAGCGGGACAGGCAGCATCTCTGGAGAGAAGGAATGGGTGACATTTCTGGTCGAGAAGGGTGTGAAGGTCTCCAGAGATGCTGCCTAACCCGCTGAGTTGCTCCAACATTTTGTGTCTCTTTGTGAACTTATCTCATTCTGATGAGTGATGGATGCCAGGTGTGAAATAGCCACCACTGCTATTTGAGTGGACAGTTTGCAGATTGCATTGCACTACAAAGAGATGTGATCAGAGTACAGAGATTCAAATAGAGTGGCTTAGATTTTGATCAGACCATTTGGGATTTGAAATGGCCTCTCTGGGATTTGCAGACAGTTTATGCATTAACCAGGCCTGTGTTTATTTACAGTATAAAGATGCCTCAATTACATCTTTCTTTGGAAAAAGTGTCATTCTCACTTCCCGTAATCTACTGGTTTTTGTGAGATGCACCATAGGTTTCAAAGGTCTTTTATTGTCACGTGTACCAATTAAGGTATAGTGATATGCAAATTACCATACAACCATACGAAAAAAAAAGCAACAAGACACAAAACTACATAAAAGTTAACATAAACATCCACCACAGCAGATTCCCCACATTCCTCACTGTGATGGAAGGCAAAAATGTCCAATCTTATCCTGTTTATTCTCCCGCGGTTGGGGCAGTCGAACCATCAGTTGGGGCGGTCGAAGCCCCTGTGGCTTGGAGTTCCCGAAGTCAGTCTCTGACCAGAGACCGCGGGCTCCGTGATGTTAAGTCCGCAGGCACCTGCGGTGGAGCTGCGAGGTGGAACCCTGGCAAAGGGATCACGGGCTCCGCGATGGTAAGTCCTCAAGCACCCGCGGTGGAGCACTCAAAATCGGTCTCCAGTAAAGGCCGCCAACTCCTCGATGTTAGGCCGCAATGCAGATGAGATACGATACGGAAAAAAATTGCATCATCGTCAAGGTAAGAGATTAGAAAAAGTTTCCCCCAACTCCCCCCCTCACATAAAACAAGCTAAAGTCATTGTTGGCTGTGCGATAGGTGATAATGAGTTATCTCCTCTACATCCTTTCCATTTACTAATTGTAATGTGGTAAGGAAAAGGTGTAAGGTTTGGGAGCAATGAAATGGTTCTTTCTGGGAACTGGCAGTGAAACAATGTGAGGAATATCCTTCTTTCTTACCTCATACTTCCATGATGTTAATCATTGTAATTACGCCATTAGAAACATAGAAAACAGGTGCAGGTGTAGGCCATTTGGCCCTTCGAGTCAGCACCACCGTTCAATATGATCATGGCTGATCATCCAAAATCAATCTTTCTGCTTTCTCCCCATATCTCTTGATTCCGTTTTCCCCAAGAGCTATATCTACTCTCTCTTGAAAACATCCAGTGAATTGGCCTCCACTGCCTTCTTTGGCACAGAATTCCACTGATTCACAACTCTCTGGTCCTTATTCTTAAACTGTGACCCCTGGTTCTGGACTCCACCAACATTGGGAACATTGTCCCTGCATCTAGGCTGTCTAACCCCTTAAGAATTTGATATATTTCCAAAAGATACCCTCTCATCCTAAATTCCAGTGAATATAAGCCCAGTCGGTTCATTATTCCAGTGAATATAAGGCCTGTTGATCCACTGTTGTATTAAAGTGGGCAGATTGTTGAACCCCCCCAGCTCTGGATCTTCATTGGGAGCTTATGAATGATACAGGATGAGATTCCAAAGGCTGATGTACATCTTACATCCAAAGGCTGATGTACATCTACATTATATCCAGAGAGCCCATGATGTGAATGAGCAGCTCAGTGACTACTACTGCCACAAATCCAGCTACGTTAGTTCATTACTGTCATGTGTACCCAAGGTACAGTGAAAAGCGTTTTGTTGCACTATCTATCCGGTCAGCGAAAAGCCTACTTCTGATTACAACCAAGCGGTCCACACTGTACAGACACAGGATAAAGGGTTACAACGTTTAATGCAAGATAAAGTCCAGTAATCATCATCATGTTCAAGGAGGAATTGCAGATGCTGGAAAAATCGAAGGTAGACAAAAATGCTGGAGTAACTCAGCGGGTGAGGCAGCATCTATGGAGCGAAGGAATAGGTGACGTTTCGGGTCGAGACCCTTCTTTAGACTGATGTGGGGGTGGGGGGCGGGAAGAACAAAGGAAGAGGTGGAGACAGTACGCTGTGGGAGAGCTGGGGAGGGGAAGGTGAAAACATCAACAGGCACGGTGCCTTACAATGCTATGTATGGCAGCGATCACAACTTCTACTGAAGTGTGGATGGCCCTTGGCTCGCTAGGAACTCATCTGCTCTTTGACAGGTCTTGTTTTTGGTCCTGCTGGGGATCCACAGTCCCCTCCTCACCTGGCAAACCAGGTGGGGGAGACGGTTTAGTCGCCGACTATCCGACCATGGAGCAGGAAGCACGGGATTACATGGTACCCATGGCGGTGGGAACTCCCCCCGACCTGACCTCCAAAGTCCAGTAAAGATAGTTCAAAGAACAATTGTTAGGGTGAAGGTACACAAAAATGCTGGAGAAACTCAGCTGGTGCAGCAGCATCTATGGAGCGAAGGAAATAGGCGACGTTTCGGGCCAAAACTCTTCTTCAGACTGATGGGGGGTGGGGGGGAGAAGGAAGGAAAAAGGGAGGAGGAGGAGCCCGAGGGCGGGGGGATGGGAGGAGACAGCTCGAGGGTTAAGGAAGGGGAGGAGACAGCAAGGGCTAGCAAAACTGGGAGAATTCAACGTTCATGCCATCCGGACGCACGCAACCCAGGCGGAATATGAGGTGCTGTTCCTCCAATTTCCGGTGTTGCTCACTCTGGCAATGGAGGAGGGTGATTATTAGGGTGATCTCTGGTCAGTGTAGACTTGCTGGGCCGAATGGCCTGTTTCAACGTGGTATCTCAAAAATTAAAACTAAAACATTTATTTTTAAGGCTGGACAGGTAATCTGACAAAATACCAATTTAAAACTTAAAAGCCCAAATTTTCATAGATATTTTTTAAACTGCAGTATTTATGTTTCTTTCCTTCTCCCCCTTACATCCAATGACTATTTCAAAACCGAGCTGAAAGGAGGTGCATGTGTGCAGATATAACAAGTTCATGCCTTTGCTGTTATTTAAAATTTTAATTTAGTTTGGCTTAGCGATGTAGCCCGGAAACAGGCCTTTCGCCCACCAAGTCTACACCTCCATACACTAGCACGATTTACTACTTTTACCGAAGCCAATTAACCTACAAACCTGTATGTCTTTGGAGTGTGGGAGGAAACCAGTCCACCCAGGGTAAGCCCACGCAGTCACGGGGAGAACATACAAACTCCGCACGGAGAGCACCCGTAGTCAGGATCGAACCTGTGTCTCTGGCGCTGTAATGCAGCAACTCTACCGCTGCGACACCGTGCCGCCCCTATCCATCAGTAGTACGGCCTGTGACAGAGCAGTGTCCACATGCGCGTACACAAACTGAAGCAGTTGTCGTCTGATTTCTTCTGTTAATAACAAAGAATGCTGATCGCTGCACCAACATTCTCAATGCAAACTCAGAACATGATTAAAGGATATAATTCAGGTATAAAATACAATTTGAAAAGGATGTAAGTAATTTACCATCGCAGCATCTCAGGAAATAATGCATCTGCCAACAACTTGAACTCAACGCAGATGCCTTCATTACATCCATTATTACGTCTTGGCAAGTTCCCTAAAAGTGTATTCATTATCTCAATCAGCTGGAATGCTAATTGTTCAGCCCCTGGGTACGAATCCTCACTTGAAAGTTGGTTATTGACATCAGGAAGAGAAAGCCAGTGATTGATGAGTCTGTGTTTTTTTTACAGATACCGCATGGAAAAAGGCTCATCAGCCCACCGACCTCATGCCGTCCGTCCATCGATCATCCGATCACACTAGTTTTATGTTATCCCCAGTGGCGGACTGGCCCCTGTTGAAGTGATAGCAAGTGATGGCAAGTGTGCCCCTGTTAAATGATAGTATTGTAGTTGTGGGTTAATAACAAAGAATGCTGATCGCTGCACCAACTTTGTCAATGCAAACTCAGAACATGATTAAAGGATATAATTCAGGTATAAAATACAATTTAAAAAGGATGTAAGTAATTCCACCACTGGTTATCCCACTTTCTCATCCACTACCTATACCCGGGGAGGAGGGGGGGGGGGGGGGGGGGGGCAGGGGTGCAGAGGGGGATTGGGGACACACATCCCTCCCATGTTTTGAGAGGCGTGGGACAATCATTTATTCATCTCAGAAGGTTGAAGTGATTCAGTATGTTGATGAATACTCCACCGAACATCTATGTGGGTGCAGTAGAGAGCATACTCACTAGTTGCATCTTGGACAGGTTCAGCAACTCGAACGGCCAGGAGTGAAGGTGACCACAGAGGGTGGTGACTTTGCCTGGTCCATCACAGGTGTTGACTTCAGTGTTGAGTCAGTGGATATTTTTAAGGCAGAGATAGACAAATTCTTGATTAGAACGTGTGTCAAGGGTTATGGGGAGAAGGCAGGAAATGGGATTAGGAGGCAGAGAGTAGCTATGATTGAATGGCGGAGTAGACTTGATGGGCCAAATGGCCTAATTCTACTCCTTTTACTTGTGATCTCATGAACATTGAAGGAATATACAGGAAGCGTTGCCTCAAAAAGGCAGCCGATATCATCAAAGATCTACTCCACCCTGGAGGCTCTCTCATTTCGTTAATGCCATCAGGAGCTAGAAGATCGTAACCTCCAGGTTCAAGAACAGCTTCTTCCAAGCAACCCTCAGGCCCTAGAAAACTGCACAACGCTAACTGTTCAACACTTCAACAACTGTGTTCTTCTCCCGACTGGTTAGTACGCAATAAAAGTTTTTCACTGTACCTTGGCACACGTGACAGTAAACGAAACTACGCTAAACTAAACTACCTGTGGTTGTACTACGGACATTGGTTTTGCACTATTATGGATATCTTGTAGTATTGTTGTTAATTTATATATTGATTATATATATATATATATATATATATATATATGTATTATTACGTTTATGAGCCTGCTGAGCTGCAGCTAGTAGGAATTTCATTGTTCCCTTGCGCATACACGCGACAATTAAACACCCTTGAAGGGGGGAAAAGAAATGAAGATTTTTTTCCATGCAGTTAACGAGCAAGTATTTAAAATGACAGATACTGTAATATTAATGGGGTGATTGTGGAGAAGCATTAAATCTGTTACCAATTCAGTTATTAAAGGAATCATTAGGTGTAAGGGAAGGAGGAAAGACATATAATACTATATTGGCTGTATCACCATGCTTTGAACTGTCAGACCTCAAGTCATTAGAGTAGCATTTATTACTCCCCAATTCATTACTTATTTGGTTTCCAAGATGTGGTCAGACATGACGTTTGCAGAATTACGCTTTTCGTTTTGTTTCTCATTGACGCATAGACAGGCAGCAAAGATGTATAAATATAGAAGGCTTATGACATCTTGCCAGGTACTCAACCTTCGAGATTAAACTTATACTTTTCATTCTCTCACCAACAGTTCTGTTTGGTTTAGCTAAGAGATACAGCGTGGAAAGAGGCCCTTTGGCCGACTGAGTCCAGGCCGACCAGCGATCCCCACACACTAACATTATCCTACACACACAAGGGACAATTTACAATTTTACCAAAGCCAATTGACCGACGACCCTGTACGTCTTTGGAGTGTGGGAGGAAACCGGAGCTCCCGGAGAAAACCCACGCAGGTGTTGGGGAAAACATACGGCCAGTGCCTGTAGCCGGGATCGAACCTGCGTCTCTGGCGCTGTAAGGCAGCAACTCCACCGCTGCGTCATCATGCCGCCCATTGAGTCATTGCTTACAATTAGACCTGTACTTGATTGATTCTTAAAAGTGATTTCTTTATGTTAATGGTTCATGTGCGGAGTGGCGGCGCCTAACGGCAGCGGCTCGACTGCAGTCCGTCTGTCTTTTATTTTTTAATTTTTGTCCCATTAGATGTATGTCTTTGGTTCTGATTTTTATTATTTCTTAGCTGTGTATATGTGAGGTGGGGGTTGGGGGAAACCGTTTAATCTCTCGCCTGTACGGGGACCCGACTTTTTCCCTGTCGGGTCTCCGGTGTTGTTGGGCCTAACATCGTGGAGCCTGCGGCGACCACCAACCTGAGGGCTCCAGTCGCGGAGCCTGCGGACTCGACATCGTGGAGCTGGCCGACTTCGGAGCTTCAGGGGCTCCAGCCGCAGGCCCGGTGGACAGGAACGTTGGGAGCTTGCAGATCCCTGGTGGGAGACCTCTTTTCGGAGCTCCCGCAATGGCAACTTCTCCCCCCGGAATCGGGGGGCTTAAATGACTTGGAGCGCGGCCTAACATCGCCAGGCGCGGCTTAAACGGCTGCGGGACTTACAATCGCCCGCCTTTAACATCGGGAGCCCCAGTCGCCTTGACGCTGCAGTTGGACTGCTGGACCGCGGAACAAAGGGAAGAGATAAGACTTTTGCCTTCCATCACAGTGAGGAGTGACAATAAAAGGCATTCTATTCTATTCTATTCTATTCTATTCTATTCTATTCTATTCTATTCTATGCTATTCATTGAGATGCCAATCAGCATTTCATCAATATTATTTGCATTTGTTCAATCGTACTTATATCCCCTAGTCCTTCCCTTCCACCCCATCAGCCGTCACATACAACATTTAATCCTCCGAAGATCCCGCCACCTCCAATGGGGCCCCAGCACCAGCCACAGTTTCCCATCTCCACTCCTTTCTGCCTTCCACAGAGACCGTTCCTTCAGCAACTCACTGGTTAACTCATCCTTTCCCACCCAAACCTCCCCCTCACCAGGTACCTTCCCCTGCAACCGCAGAAGATGCAACACCTGTCGCCATACCTCCTCCCCCGACTCTGTCCAGGGACCCCGACAGTCCTTTCAGGTTAGGCAGAGATTCACTTGCACCTCCTCCAACCTCATCTACTGTATCCATTGTTCAAGATGGACTCTTATACATCGGCGAGACCAAACGCAGACTGGGCGATCGTTTCGCAGAACACCTTCGCTCAGCCCGCGTGAACCAACCTGATCTCCCGGTTGCTGAACATTTTAATTCTCCTTCCCATTCCTGCACAGACCTTTCTGTTCTAGGTCTCCTCCATTGTCAGAGTGAGACTAAACACAAATTGGAGAAACCGCATCTCATATTTCGCTTGGGCAGCTTACAGCCCAATGGTATGAATATTGATTTATCTCACTTCACATAGCCTCCCCTCCTCCCTCCCTTGGCATTCCCTCTCTCTCTCTCTATCCCTCCCCCACCCAAGTCACCCTAGCTTCTCATTTTCACCCAACAAACAGCTAACAATGGACAGTTTCCTTTATCATCGTTACTTGTTTGCATATCTTTCATTCATTGTTCTTTATCTCTCCACATCACCGTCTATATCTCTCGTTTCCCTTATCCCTAACTGGCCTGAAGAAGGGTCTCGACCCAAAACGTCACCCATTGCTTCTCTTCAGAGATGCTGCCTGTCCCGCTGAGTTACTCCAGCTTTTTGTGTCTATCTTTGTATTAATATGCACTGCATGCAAATACCTGGTGATGAGCTGCCGGCACAGTTTACAGAGGCAGTTCATTGCCAGCTTTTGCAAAATGCAGCTTCCAGCTGTCACGAAAGTCATTGGAAATGCATCATCTTATTTCAAATTGAGTTGCCAAGAGTAAGATCAGTAATTGACGGGGAAAATAACTACTTGAAATAGCAGAGCTTCACTGTCGGGTTTTGGACTTTACCTCCAGCAACGAGACAGAATGACTAATACTCTGGTTGAGGTTATCAAATGCTTTGCAGCCACAGAAAAACAAGTCATCCATTAGAGGTGAGGCATTTAAAGAGATGGGACAAGGTGCTAAATAAATGCACAAGACGAAACTGCAGATGCTGGTTTAAACCGAAGATAGACACAAAATGCTGGAGTAATCCAGCGAGACTGGCAGCATCTCTAGAGAGAAGGAATGGGTGACGTTTTGGGTCGAGACCCCAGTCTTCCCCAACACAACTTTCAATAGGTGAGAGCTACACACAGTTTAACATTGACACATCTTTAGGCTCCTGACTGATGCTCTCCGGTAATCTGTTTTATTTACATCACCATAAATGACACTTGCTAAGCTCAGGACCAGTTTTCCTCATCACCAGAGTATGAATACATGATGGTGACAGCCAATGACTGATTTGTTTTCTTTCATTATTTTCTCGTTTTTACATGTATACCTGACCTATTTAATTAAAGTCCTTTTTTTTTTTGTTCAGAGCAGATGGAGTTAATCTTCACTAAGGCACCGCAGTACAGCGGTTAATCGATTTAGGAGTTATCTCTCTGGTGGCAGCTTGTAAAACGCTTTCTGGAGATTATAGGTCAGTTTAGTGCAGAAGAAAAATATATCCTGTATCCCAAAAGCATGACATTTCAACCAGCTTTAATGCAAGACATCCAATTGGGATTTTGTTCCTTTTTTTGCCCAAGTAATTACACTAATAATATGAAATAAATGACTATTGTGGGTTAGTGAGAGTTGGCATTACTTCAGGCAGAATGCCTTTTGTACAGGACATTGGTGAGGCCACATTTAGAGCATTGAGTTCAGTTTTAGTCACCCTGTTATAGGAAAGACATTGTTAAGCTGGAAAGGGTGCGGAGAAGATTTACAAGGAAGTTGCCAGGACTCGAGGGCCTGAGCTATAGGGAGAGGTTGAGTAGGCTAGGTTTTTATTCCTTGGAGCGCCTGAGGATGAGGGGTGATCTTATAGAGGTGCATAAACTTAAAATAGAATCGAGGAATTTTATTTTTAATCCAGAAAATAAAACTTGCCAATATTGAGCACTTGAAAAAAATAGTATAAACGTCTCACAAAGTGCTGGAGTAACTCAAAGTTCAGGCAGCATCTCTGGAGGACGTGGGTAGGCCACATTTTGGGTCAAGACCCTTCTTCAAAAATCAGTGAGATACTTGATAAAATATAAGGGAAGGGAAAGACACATTTAGGGAAGTTAGACACTGGCGTGTTTCAATGCTGGGAATGTATTGTTCTATTTCTGATTACAGTTTCGACTCTACTGTGAAAGATTGCATAACATACTATCATAAAGCCAAGAGCAAGAGTCAGACAGCGGGGAAACAGACCCTTCGGCCCAACTTGCTCACACCAACCAACATGTTCCATCTGCACTAGTCCCACCTGTCTGAGTTTGGCCTAAATCCATCTAAACCTATCCTATCCATGTAACTGCCTAAATGTTACCGAACTACTCTGGTAGCTCGTTCCATAAACCCATCCTCTTTGTGTAAAAATGTTACCCCTCAGGTTCTTATTAAATTTCCTCCCACTTCCCTTAAACCTATGTCCTCTGATTCTGGATTCCCTTACTCTGTGCAAGAGGCTCTGTGCATTTACATGATCTATTCCTCTCACGATTTTGATACACCTTTATGAGATCACCCCTCATCTACCTGAGCTCCAAGGAATAGAGTCCCAGCCTTCTCAACCTTTCCCTATAGCTCAGGCCTTCGAGTCCTGGTAACATCTTTGTAAATCTTCTCTGCACCCTTTCCAGCTTGACAACATCTTTCCCATAACATTGTGGCCAAAACTGAACACAGAATTCTAAATGTGGACTCCCTGAAGTCTTGTATAACTGCAACACGACCTTCTAATTTCTATGCACAATGCACTGACTGACTGATGAAGGCCAAAGTGCCGAAAGCCTCTGACCACCCTATCTACCTGCGGCACCACTTTCCAGGATCTGTGTTAAAATGATAAAGCTGTATTTTTCACTGGCCAGTGAGTTGCCTGACCTAAAATCCCCCAGTACTTGGGTTAGACCCAGTTAGCTGGAGTAACTCAGTGGGTCAGGCAGCATCCCTAATGGAAAGGAATGGGCCACATTTTGGGTTGTGACCCTTTTTCAGACTGAGAGTCAGGGGAAAGGGAAACAAGGGATTTAGATGGTGATATAGAGAGATATAGAACAGATGAATTAATTATATATGCAAAAAGTAAGGATGCTCGAGGAAACTGTCCGTTGTTGGCTGTGGGCTAAGTGCTAATGAGTTGTACAGACAGTGAAACTCACCAGGACAGCAGTGAAACTGGTACATCGACTAGGATGGGGAAGGGACGGAGAGAAATGGATGTCCTCGGGTTGCCTTGTTCTTCCTGAGAGTTGTGCTCCAGGGCACTGCGGGGCCTCACTGAGATAGTGCACTTGCCTTTTCCTCCCTCCACTCCCGCTGCCCCCGACCTACCTTCAGTCTGAAGAAGGGTTCCGACCCGAAACGTCACTTGTTCCTTGTCTCCGGGGATGCTACCTGATCCGCTGAGTTGCTCCAGAATTTTGTGTCCATCTCCTGCCCTGGAGTGTCAGCTCATCAGTGGAATAGACCAAAGGACGGCTGTTTGTCAGAGACGACAGAAACACAAACAACAAGTTGCACTACAGAACAACCAGGTTTTTGAAAGGACGAAGGGCGACTTCTGTGTGTTTAGCTCGAATTCGAATTGTTGATTCGACACATTACTCATGAATAAAAGAGAAAGGTCTAAAAGGGGAAGTTCCTCCTTTTCAACATTCACCTGATCTGTAAAATGAGAGCTGAGTATCTTGGCAGGTAAAGACATAGGTGCCTTTGAAGGTAATCCTTCCACTTTTTTCTATCCACCTAGCATTCTTTCAAATGAACTCCCACTGTGTTGTATGCAGAAGACTCTTTCCTATCTGGATGGGGGAAAGTGAGATGGTTTGCAGTAAGATACACTTAAAATGATCTATCAAGTATTCTTAAATAATCTTGGTAACTCAAGTCCTACCACTGTTTTAATGTCAAAACTAAACTTTAGGCATGAAAAATATTTCCAAGAAGCGCAAAACTTTATGTTCATAGTGCTGTCAAGCCAATGCATGTGCACAAACACAAGGAACTGCAGATGCCGGAATCCTGGGCCACGCACAAAGTGCTGGAGTAACTTGGCGGGTCGGGCAGATCCTGGATCCATTGTTGCCTCATCGCTCCCAATGCATCCTTCATAAATTGATGCAAATATTCGGCAGGTCAGGCAGCATTTGCAGAGATAGAAATTGAGCTCACTTCTCAGGGCGATTAAAATTTGGAAATTAATCAGATGTTAAGTTTTGAGGAGAAGGGGTGAAAATGGAGAACGCAGAAGGGATGCCTGTAAAATGGAAACGGAGAGAGACTGAATGGTACATGGTGGTGCTGGCTGAGGGCGGAGTGAAGGCTTGTAATTTGCAAATACTCTATTTACTTCTCCGATATTTACTACTAGAGGAGAAGGAACAAATAAATACACATTGAACCCAGCAGTTGCTAGGTAGAAGAAACAAAAGAGAATGCTGGAAATAACCAGCAGATCAGTCATCATTTATAGAGGAAGATTGAACAGACTTTGGAGGACTTTTCATCATAACTAGCTAGAAAATCTGAAACTTGTAATGTGCCTAGTCAGAAGAGCAGATGCTGTTCTTTGCACTGGTGTTGAATTTTGAATTAGATGATTTATTTTGGATTTCTATCACACCGACCTCATTCCAGACCTTTGCAAGTTGTCTCTGTAATCGTAACATTGAAACACCATGTTCTGCCCTCTGGTATATTTTGCTTTTGTACATATATATAGCTTGAACATACTCTGCTGAGGCCCCTTACAAAAGCTGTGCGTGTGTGTGTGTGTGCATGAGATTGATTTAATCTGTCTCCTTGTCTGAAGCTGAAACACGTGTAACGCCAGCGCTCTGTAAAGGTCCACACTCAGATACAATCCCTACATCCTAACCTTCACCCAGCCTGATTACATCTGGCATTCCTACAGTGCCCTTGGCTTCTGACAAAACCCCCATTGACATTTTGCTAACTCTTTGATTCTCCATTGCTCACCTCAATTTCCTCTTTACATTTATTTTAAAACAAAGGAAAATAAAAGTCTGTGTGTAATCTGCTGACATAACCATGGACTAAACTGAATTATCGCCTTTCCAAGAATGTGATTTAACTTTCAGTAAGAAAAGAACCAACAGACAGTCAGAGCACAAATATAGTTTTGTTGAAAGGAAGACAAGGCATGACATAGGAGCAAAATTAGGCCATTTGGCCCATCTAGTCTGCTCTGCCATTCGATCATGGCTGATCTATTTTTCCCCCTCAACCCTACTCACCTGCCTTTTCTGCATAATCTTTGATACCCATACTAATCGAACCTATCAATCTCCATTTTAAAAATAATAACGTGGCCTCCACTGCCGTTGTGGCAATGAATTCCATAAATTCACAACCCTCTGGCTGAAGACATTCCTCCTCATCTCCATTTTAAAGCTACGTCCTTTTATGCTGAGGCTGTGCCCTCTGGTCCTAGACTCTCTACCTCAGCTGGAACCATTCTCTCCGCATGCACTCTATCCAGGTGTTTCATTATTTGGTAGGTTTCAATGAGATCGCCCCTCATCCTTCTAAACTCCAGCGATTATAGGTCCAGAGCCATCAAAGACATGTGGGTTTGTAGGTTAATTGGCTTCCATAAATTGTCCCTAGAGTGTAGGATGGAACTGGTCCGAGCGGGCGAATGATGGTCAGTACAGACTTGGTGGGCCAAAGGGCCTGTTTCATCGCTGTAACTCTAAACTAAACCAAACGGCGGCGTGGGCGGCGCGACCAGTGTCGCAGCGGCCTCTGCAGTCTGTCTGTGTTTTTTTGTTTTTTTTGTCCTGTTGAGGATTTAGTTTGTAGCTGTTTATCGGGGTTTTTTTTTTAATGTGTATGTGTGGAGGGTGGGGAGTGGGTGGGGGAAACTTTTAATTTCTTCCCTGCATGGAGACCCGACCTTTTCCCTGTCGGAGCTCCGTTGCCATTGGGGCCTAGCGCCGTGGAGCGGCCTCCACCGGAAGGACCTGGAGGCTCAAGTCACGGAGCCTGTGGAGCTGGGGAGCTGCTGTGGAGCCTGCTGCGGAGCCTGCTGAGGAGTCTGCTGCGGAGCCATGGAGCCATGGAGCCTGCTGTGGAGCCTGCTGCGGAGCTGCTGCAGACTTACCTACGTGGAGCTGGCCGGCTTCAGGGCGTGGAGAGCGGCGGTGGAGCGTTGATGCGGCCCGGCTCCGGTGGATGGAACACCGGGAGCTCGCGGATCCCCGGTGGGAGGCTGCTTTGCGGGGCACCGGCAGCGGCGATTTCTCCCGCCCGAATTGCGGGGTTGAGAGTGACCTGGAGGGGGGCCCTACAACGCCCGGCGCGGCCTTAATTTGCCGCGGACTAGCGCCCGCCGGGGGCTTTGACCTCGACTTCGGGAGGGAAATGGAGTGCAGGGGTAGACAAGAACTCTGCCTTCCATCACAGTGAGGAGGAGAGCCACTGTGATGGATGTTTATGTGAATAGTGTTGGTGTGTGTTTTGGTTCTTTTATTGTATGGCTGCAGAAACTACATTTCGTTTGAACCTCATGTGAGGTTCAAATGACAAATAAAGGTATTGTATTGTATTGTATTGTAAACTAAAAAGATAAAAGGCCCAGAATACTTTGAATATTCCAAATATAAATAAGGAACTAAGGGTTTCGGCCCGAAACGTTGCCTATTTCCTTCGCTCCATAGATGCTGCTGCACCCGCTGAGTTTCTCCAGCTTTTTTGTGTACCATAAATAAGGAACTGTTGGGAGAACTATAAATAGAAGTTATAAATACACAAGAGCAGAAGGAGATGATTCATCCCAACAAATTCAAGTCATTGCTCAGCAGAAGTAGACTTCAGACTAGTTCTTTAGATATTACCTTGTATAATAATCTTTCTCCAGAGATACAGTGTGGAAACAGGTTTACTCGGCCCACCGAGTCCGTGTTGCCAGTGACACCCCTACACTAGCACCATCCTACCCACTGGGGACTATTTCCAATTTACAGAAGCCAAGGGGGCAGACAGCATCCTTAGTCTGGATCGAACCTGGGCCTCTGGCACTGTAAGTCAGCAACTCTACTGCTGCGCCACTGTGCCACCCATCTATTGAGTCCCATTCCCTTTCCCCTTAGTCTTGTAATTTATTCTCCCTCACATGTCCTTCAACTGTCTTTCGATTCATTTGCTACTTGCCTACACTGGAGATGTTATTTATATCAGTAAAAAAATCTACCAACACTTTGTGAAATCCACAACGTCAACCTGCAAACTCCACACAGACAGCAGTTAAGGCCAGATTCTCAACAGCGCTGACTGTTGAACCGCGGTGCTATCAGCTCTGGTAAATCTAATGGCTCAAAAGGAGCATAAATAATATTTTTATTATTCATAGACTTAAGTATCACAAAAACACCTGATTGCAGAGAACATTCTGTTAAGTGGGCGTGGGGCAGTAACATAGGTGGCACAGCAGTAGAATAGCTGCCTTACAGCGCTTACAGCGCCAGAGGTCCGGGTACGATCCCAACTATGGTTGCTGTCTGTACAGAGTTTGCACGTTCTCCCCATGACCATGTGGGTTTTCTCACTTCCCACACTCCAAAGGCGTAGATTGGTACATGTAAATTGTCCCTGGTGTGTGTAGGATATAGTGTTAATGTGCGGGGATTGCAGGTCAGAATAGATTCAGTGGGCCGAAGTGCATGTTTGCATGCTGTATCTCCAAACTAAACTAACCCACAATTTTATGTGTGCTGCTGTTATAACATAGAACAGAGAGCACTACAGCACAAGAACTGGCCCTTCAGCCCACATTGTCGGTGCTGAACATGTTGCCAAGTTAAACTAATCTTATCTGCGTGTACATGATCCATATCCCTCAACTCTATGCCTATCCATATGCTATCTAAAAGCCTCTTAAATGCCACTATCATAACTGCCCCTAACATCACCCTGGCAGCGTGTTCCATGCACCCACCACCCGCTGTGTAAAAAAACTTCCCATACACACCTCCTTTAAACTTTGCCCCTCTCACCTTAAAACTGTGTTCTCTAGTGTTTGACATTTCCACCCTGGCAAAAAGATTCTGACTGTCTACCCTATTTATAATTTTTATATACTTCTATTGGGTCACCCCTCAACCTCCTCCGACACTCCATAGAAACCAATTCAAGTCAATCCAACCTCACCTTGTAGCTAATACCCCCATATTCAAGGGGCATTAAAGTAGCTGTTTAGTGATACAATGCAGAAACAAGTGCTTTGGCTCGCCGAGTCCATTCTGGCCAGTGATCCCCGCACATTAACGCTACTCTACACACATTAGGGATAATTTTACATTTATACCAAACCAATTAACCTACCAACCTGTGTGCCTTTGGAGTGTGGGAGGAAATCAATCCTCGGTGATCTCGGTGAAAACCCACGCAGGTCACGGGGTGAACGTACAAACTCTGTACAGGCAAGCACCCGTGGTCAGGATCGAACCGGGGTCTCTGGCGCTGCAAGGCAGTAGCTCTACCGCTGCACCAATGTGCGGTTCTTGCTTTAATTCAGCAACACAGAAGTCAGTCTCTGAGAATCCATCAGTTGCACAGGATGTGAATGATAGTTGTGAATACTGGACTGATTCTGTCAAATGTGAACAAAACCCCTCCAGGCAATATGAGGGCGATATGAATTACATTACACGGGCCATGAGAGGAAAGAAAAAGCACTACAGGAAGGAATTCTCTAATAGTCCCATATTAACTAACAATATTCCTATTCAATACAGATTTTTTTTTAAAGAACAGGAATAAGAGCAAGTTTTCCTGATTTACTAAGATGCTGACTATAAAAGGGTAACTCTCACTGTTCTTGACCCTAATTCTGGCAGCTCACATGAGGCTAATTCTGGTACTTGTCTGCTCTCCATCAGTTCTGATTCCAGTACAGTGCTGCTTTTGTAAAGGGGCCCAAGTGTTCTGTGTTGCTGTGAGCTGCGGGTTTGCTAGTCAGCTGCCAGATGTAACATTGTTTTTGTCTACATGACTCCTTTGGTTCCCATCCATCTCTTCTTTCAGCTCCTGTTTTCTCAGTCTATTTGTGTAGGAAAGAACTGCAGATGCTGGTTTAAATCGAAGATAGACACAAAATGCTGGAGTACCTCAGTGGGGCAGGCAGCACCTCTGGAGAGAATGAATGGGTGAGGTTTCGGGTCAAGACCCTTCTTCAGACTGATGTCAGGGGAGTGGGCGGGACAGAGATAGAATGTAGTCGGAGAGTAAGACTGGTGGGAGAATTGGGAGGGGGAGGGGATAGAGAGAGAGGGCCACGAAGTTAGAGAAGTCAATGTTCGTACCGCTGGGGTGTTAGCTGTCCAAGTGAAATATGAGGTGCTGTTCCTCCAACTCCTCACTCTGACAATAGAGGCCCAGGACAGAGAGGTCAGAGTGGGAATGGGAGGAGGAGTTAAAGGAGATCATGTAGGTTTAGGCGGACTAAGCGGAGGTGTTCAGCAAAACGATCGCCGAGCCTGCGCTTGGTCTCGCCGATATACAGGAGTCCACATCTGGAACAGCGGATACAGTAGATGAGGTTGCAGGAGGTGCGAATGAACCTCTGCCTCACCTGAAAAGACTGTCGGGGTCCTTGGATGGAGTTGAGGGGGGAGGTATAGGGACAGGTGTTGCATCTCCTGCGGTTGCAGGGGAAAGTACCTGGGGAGGGAGTGGTTTGGGTAGGAAAGGACGAGTTGACCAGGGAATTGCAGAGGGAACGGTCTCTGCGGAAAGCAGAAAGGGGTGGAGATGGGAAGATGTGGATAGTAGTGGGATCCCGTTGGAGGAGGATTATTTGCTGTACACGACGGCTGTGGTTTAGACTTCAAGAGACACAGCCCGAAAACAGACCCTGTGGCCCACCGAGTCTGCGCCAACCTGCGATCACCCTGTACACCAATCTACACACACTAGGGACAATTTTACAACTTACCAAAGCCAATTAACCTATAAACCTGTGTGTCTCTGGAATGTGGGAGGAAACTGGAGCACCTGGAGAAATCCCACGTGATCACAGGAAGAATGTACAGACTCCGTACAGACAGCACCCGTAGTCAGGATCGAACCCGGGTCTCTACAGTTGCGCCACCCTACTGCTTGTGCTGCTTTTATCTTCTCTGCTTTTTTGGGGGGGGACCCGTGTGTGTTCATAGAGTCATAGTCATACAGCGTGGAAACAGGCCCATCAGACCAACTTGCCCACACAGGCCAATATGTCCCAGCTACACTAGCTCCACCTGCCGCGTTTGGCCCATATCACTCCAAACCTGTGCTATCCTGTCCTGAGTGTTTCTTAAAAATTAGTCCCTGCCTCAACTACCTCCTCTGACTGCTCATTCCATACACCCACCACCCTTTGCATGAAAAAGATGTTCCTCAGATTCCTATTAAATCTTTCCCTCTTCACCTTAAATCTAAGTCCTCTGGTTCTTGATTCCCCTACACTGGGCAAGAGACTCTGTGCAAGAGACTCTGTGCGTCTACCCGATCTATTCACGGTATGAATCTATTTCTTGTAAATGCTATGCTTTGTACAACATGGTTGCACTGTGTATTGTAGAGTCTCAATTGAAAAGGTGGTATTCGATTCTCTCTACATCCTAACTACACTCTTTGTGGTTCAAGGTGAATCCAGTTGTTCCCGTTCAAACTTGAAGATTGCTTCTCGCAAGCAGAGACTTCTTTTGTAGCCGGTGTCAGCACAAGTACACATGATATGGAATGAAAGTACAGCAACACTGTGGAAGATGCACAAGGTGCGATTGCCAGACACTGCTAATGAACAGTGGCTTTTGTTGTTGTTCGTCACTCGATCTTGAATCGGACCATGACATCTAGTCTGTAGTGTTGTGATGTGAAGTGTTGAGAAGCGGCTCATTCAATTATTCTGGGCTTGAAGGTTGCTTTCACACAGGTGATGGAGATGGAGGGATGCTGTAACACCAGGGGTTTTTGATTTTCAAAATTCGATTTTCTTCTTTGTTTCCTCCATTCTACCTATCTCACCTGAGTGAGAACTGCTTTTGAAGCAGGTACACCAAATAAGATGACCCAATGGATTTGTTTTCCCCCTGGCCTGAAAGTTATTGACTGGAAAGGACTTTTTTTTAATTACAGTTATGTTTGGTTAGTTTATTGTCACTTGTACCAAGGTACTGTGAAAGGCTCTCGTTGCCTGCTAACCACTCAGTGGAAAGACTATACAGTGGCTTGCAAAAGTATTCATACCCCTTGAACTTTTCCACATTTTGTCACGTTACAACCACAAACGTAAATGTATTTTATTGGGATTTTATGTGATAGACCAACACAAAGTGGTGCATAATTGTGAAGTGGAAGGGAAAATGATACATGGTTTTCAAATTTTTTTACAAATAAAAAACTGAAAAGTGTGGTGTGCAAAAGTATTCAGCCCCCTGATACCCCTAAATAAAATCCAGTGCAACCAATTGCCTTCAGAAGTCACCTAATTAGTAAATAGTAACTGTGTGTAATCTCATCTTAGTATAAATACAGCTGTTCTGTGAAGGCCTCAGAGGTTTGTTAGAGAATATTAGTGAACAAACAGCATCATGAAGCCCAAGGAACACAATAGACAGGTCAGGGATAAAGTTGTGGAGAAGTTAAAAGCAGGGTTAGGGTATAATAAAATATCCCAAGCTTTGAACATCTCACGGAGCACTGTTCAATCCATCATCCGAAAATGGAAAGAGTATGGCACAACTGCAAACCTACCAAGACATGGCTGTCCACCTAAACTGACATCCGGGCAAGGAGAGCATTGATCAGAGAAGCAGCCAAGAGGCCCATGGTAACTCTGGAGGAGCTGCAGAGATCCACAGCTCAGGTGGGAGAATCTGTCCACAGGACAACTATTAGTCGTGCACTCCACAAATCGGGCCTTTATGGAAGAGTGGCAAGAAGAAAGCCATTGTTGAAAAAAAGCCATAAGAAATCCCGTTTGCAGTTTGCCACAAGCCATGTGGGGGACACAGCAAACATGTGGAGGAAGGTGCTCTGGTCAGATGAGACCAAAATTTAAGTTTTTGACCTAAATGCAAAACGCTATGTGTGGCGGAAAACTGACACTGCACATCACCCTGAATACACCATCCCCACTGTGAAACATGGTGGTGGCAGCATCATGCTGTGGGGATGCTTTTCTTCATCAGGGACAGGGAGGCTGGTCAGAGTTGATGGGAAGATGGATGGAGCCAAATACAGGGCAATCTTAGAAGAAAACCTGTTAGTCTGCAAAAGACTTGAGACTGGGGCAGAGGTTCACCTTCCAGCAGGACAACGACCCTAAACATACAGCCAGAGCTACAGTGGAATGGTTTAGATCAAAGCATATTCATGTGTTAGAATGGCCCAGTCAATGTCCAGACCTAAATCCAATTGAGAATCTCTGGCAAGACTTGAAAATTGCTGTTCACAGACGTTCTCCATCCAATCTGACTGAGCTTGAGCTATTTTGCAAAGAAGAATGGGCAATAATTTCAGTCTCTAGATGTGCAAAGCTGGTAGAGACATACCCCAAAAGACTTGCAGCTGTAATTGCAGCGAAAGGTGGTTCTACAAAGTATTGACTCAGGGGGGCTGAATACTTTTGCACGCCACACTTTTCAGTTTTTTATTTGTAAAAAAAATTGAAAGCCATGTATCATTTCCCTTCCACTTCACAATTACGCACCACTTTGTGTTGGTCTATCACATAACATCCCAATAAAATACATTTACGTTTGGGGTTGTAATGTGACAAAATGTGGAAAAGTTCAAGGGGTATGAAAACTTTTGCCAGCCACTTACATGATTACAACCCAGCAGTCCTGAATGTACAGATACATGATAAAGGGAATAACGCTTTGTGCAAGATAAAGTCGACTATTAGATAGTCCGAGGGTCTCCAGTGATGTAGTTAGTAGCTTAGGTTCAGATATAATGGTTCAGTTGCTTGATAACAGCTGGGAAGAAATTGTCCCTGACAGGTTTGGGAAACATTTTGAGTTTCGAGGTTTGTAGAGTGAACAACACAGATTAACCCGAGTTGTGTTCTAGTCCTTAGTAAAATTGGCAATCAAATGAAGTACGTTCTTTTTAATATTGTAAACTGCAATCTTTCATCCTTCGAATGCCAGTCAAGCATTAAATTGGGATTGGCAATAGTGTTCAAAGAATTTAAACTGCTTTACCCCTGACACTCCTCTCCATCCCATGCAGTAAATATTTAGAAAACTACCTTAAAAGACAAGTACTAGCCATTAAAATGGAACTAATACTGTATATCAGGGTGAGCAGGGAACATATGGTTGCTGGAGCATGAGCTCTGGAAGCAGGGTTAGACCCAGTGTCCTCTTCCCCCCCCCCCCCCCCCCCCCCCCCCCCCCCTCCTCCTCAACTCTAAAAAGCCTATTCCTCCATTAAGTTAGATTAAGGCTGAATCTTTATCTTGAGTCAATGTTTCTGACTGACCCTCATATCCCTTGGTTCCATTAGTAACTAAAAACCTAGCACTTTCAGCCGATAACATATCCCAGAATCCTCTGGAGTGGGGAATTTGTAACTCTTGGGATGTCCAAAAGTCCTCATTTTGATACCTATGCCATATGGGCCACGCTTTAGCCAGCCCTACGATTGTTGTCCACTGGTAGTTTGTTGTTCTAATACGTGTGAATGTATGCAGGGCTTAAAACCCGGCTGACGGCCTGATGACTAAATCCCAAGAGTATTGAGTTACTATTGCTGAGATGTTTAAGTAGAATTCTGCTGGAGGAAAGACATCTCACGGTATTAACCAGAAAGAGAACTAACTTCAAATGTTTTACCAAGTGGGTACGGCATGGTTAGGGGCGGCAGCAGTAGAGTTGCTGCCTTACAGCGCCAGAGACCCGGGTTCAATCCTGACTACGGGTGCTGTCTGTACGGCGTTTGTACGTTCTCCCCGTGACCTGCGTGGGTTTTCTCCGAGATTTTCGGTTTCCTCTCAAACTCCAAAGACGTATAGGTTTGTAGGTTAATTGGCTTGGTATCAATGTAAAATTAACCCTAGTGTGTGTAGGGTTGTGTTAATGTGCGGGGGTCGTGGTCAGCGCAGACTCATGGGCCGAAGGGCCTGCTTCCGTGCTGTATCTCTAAACTAAACAAAACTACAATTTTAAGTGTGCTGCTGTTAGAACATAGAGCACAGAGCACAGAGCACTATAGCACAGGAACAGGCCCTTCGGTCCATATTGTCTGTGCTGAACATGATGTGTGTTAAGATGCGGGGATGGCTGGTTGGCGCGGGCTCGCTGGGCCGAAGGGCCTGTTTCCGCGCAGTATCTTTAATGGGCATATCTCACTTGCCAATTATTTTGGTGACTGCCGGCGTCATAAATGTGTCACCAAAAGATTTTGAACATTTCAAAATCCAGCAGCGACAAAAAAATGTTGGGACACGTGAAAAAACACCGCGCGTCATACGTCATCACACCGCGTCACGCCGCATATTTTTCGGTGACCTGATATACGCCAGTCAATTATGCCGGCAGTCACCGAAATAATCGCCAAGTGGGACTGGCCCTTTAACTAAACTGTACTTTCTCTCTTCTCCCTCTCCCAATAAATCTGATTCTAATAATAGAACACAATATGCATTTAAAAAAAAAACACAGTTTTTATTTTAGACTTGTTATTAGGAGCTGGTTGAATTCTCCTTATAAATGATTACGATTCAGGATTATTACCATTGCAGATGTCCGCTTACCGCACAGCGATAGTTTAGACCGCTGTTACCAAGGATACAGGTCATTATCTCATGAAACCAGCACTGGAAGCAGGGCTGTCTACTGCTGCCTTCATGTGGAAGTGATTTCACAAGATCCGAGCATTAATGTGGAGATTTATGAGGGCATTGAGCTCACGCCACCTCATTGGCAGATGAAATTTCCAACGCTGCCAAGGCTGACAGTGTCCTTATGGTGTGCACAAACGCAGGATCTTGAGTCTGCTTTTGATAGAGCTGTTGGTAGAGATTGTGAGACAGTTGGATAGGTTTCAGGAAACGCAGTTTTATGAGTGTCTTCCCCTCTGGGCAGTGTCCTTATTGATGAAGGAGATGAGTGTAGGTTGGTGGACAGTGTGGGCAGGCTGGAAGAAAAGGGCAGAGATGGGGTTACATTGGTCAGTTCCTGCAGTATTCAGTTAGGAAATACATTTTTCCTCAAAATATATTTTTAATTTAGGTGTTTGACTTAAGTTTGAGAGGATTAAATGCTCAAGCACAAGGGCGGCACGGTGGCGCAGTTGTAGAGTTGCTGCCTCACAGCGCCAGAGACCTGGGTTCAATCCTGACTACGGGTGCTGCCTGTGCAGAGTTTGCACGTCCTACCTGTGACTGCGTGGGTTTTCTCCGGGTGCCCCGCTTTCCTCCTGCATTCCAAAGGACGTGCAGTTTTTCATAGGTTAATTAGCTTCTGTAAATTGCCCTGAGTGTGTAGGATGCAATAGTGGGCTTAACATAGAACGAATGTGCAGGGTGAACGATGGCCAGAGTGGACTCTGTGGGCCGAAGGGACTGTTTCCACACTGTATCTCCAAACTAAACTAAAAATGTGAATGTCTGGCACAATAGGAAGGCTGAATCTCGGGAATTTGCACATTCCAGAGTTGATGGTGTTGATAATTCAGCCACGTGTATCATCAACACATATTGCAGTCTATCTATAATTGGGGGTATAGTCGCTTTCTACTGGGGAATTATTTTAAGGCTTTGAGGCTCATTTAAATTGTTATTAAATTAATGTTCGATTATCATTTCATTAATGTTTCCTGGTGTGACCCAACTATCATTGCCTTTTAGCGAGAGTAAAACGATAGTCAGGACACCATAAACATAAACCCAGCACTAAAAGCAGCAGGCATCTGCCCTTGTCATTATGAGAGGAAATTCCTAGATTGTGAATAATAAGGAAGGAAATTGAAAGATGTGCTCATTAATATCTCTGGATGAAAGTCCCTGTCCTCTGAACTGTTCATATGTTCAGCCTTGCAGAGATCACTTAAAGGTCGCGGCAGATTGACCCCGGATGAATGTAGCTCTCCCTGAGGTTTGCACCGAGGTCTGCCCTGATTTGGTTAGTGTGCCGCAGGAGGCTTTAAATGGGCAGCCCCAGGTCACGCTGACATTACATCGTGCTCGACCCACTGGTAGATTTACATCAGAGCCGAATCTCCCACTTTGAGGCTGTAATTTACACCAAGGTCAGAAAGTGATACCTTTTAATCCAATATGGATTAGAGTAAACTGTATGACATTTACCCTCAGCCCCCTGAGGTGGAACAAGGACAAATTTACAATTGGCCACGTTTCACAGCCCTGTCACATAATGTGTGGCCTGAGCTGTATATCGTTAGGAAGATAGCAATGGCTGGCCACTGCCACATTAGCCTTTCCACGTTTTATCTGCCTCCAAGAAAAGTGGGTGGATTAGCAATTATTCAAAGATGACGCTAATGAAAAGTAATGAAATTTGAGGATTTACGGTTTAAACCCTCTTCATCTTCAGAAAGGAATTTTCTGAGCAGCAATTAAGACGGCAAGTTGCCTGTTTTCAGAAATTTGTGTGCTTCGAATTTTATTGCTGGCATTAATTTGTGATTGATGCACCTTTTACTTTATCACGACATCATAAACAATTAAGATCATATAATTAGAAAAAAAAAATCCATTTGTTAACTTCAGCTATTCACCTCGTAGGTTTCGTATATGACGGATCTCAAAGGACAACACATAACCTATCTGTCAGCTGGAAATGAGATAAGGCTGGATGTTTTTATTAGAGTATAAATCCAGATTAATATTCGGTGATTGTTCTTCAGGAGATTTTTGCTTGGTCTCAGCTGGGCCAGTGAGACAGGAAGGATAACTAATACTGTGCTGAAGAGAGTTAGTCATTGTCATAGGAACATAGAGCACGGAAACAGGACTTTCAGTCAACCAAGAAGCCCCATCTAAGTCAGTCGCATTTGCCCACTTTGTGATCATATCCTCTAAACCTTTCCTGTCCAAGTGTCTTTTAAATATTGCTATAGTTCCTGCCTCAACTAGCTCCTCTAGCAGCTTGTTCCATATGCCCACCACCCTCTGAATGAAAAAGCTGCCCCTCAGATTCATATTAAATCTTGCCTCCCACACCATAAAACATGTCCTCTTGTTTTTGTTTCCCCCTCCCCTGGGTAAAGGGCTCTGTGCATTCCTCCTACCTATTCCCCTCATGCTGAGGTGGATTTATCAATGGGTGGGTTATTGACGGAAATTAGGGAACCATGTGATAATTTGCTGAATGGAAATGGGTCTAGATGGTAACCTGCAGCCCTGAGACAAGGCCGTGGCAGGTGGGGTACCTTGGGGCCCAGCTATTCACAATTAACAGCTTGGTGAGGATCCAGAGATTTTTTTTAGTTTTAGTTTTAGAGATACAGCAGGGAAACAGGTCCTTCAGCCCATTGAGTCTGCACCATCGACCAGCGATCCCTGAACATTAACACTATCCTACACACACTAGGGACAATTTACACACACACTAGGGACAATTTACCTACATACCTAGATGTCTTTAGAGTGTGGGAGGAAACCGAAGATCGCAGCGAAAACGTGCAAGGAAAACGTACAAACTCCGTTCTGACAGCACCCGTTGTCGGGATCGAACCAGAGTCTCCAGAGCTGCAAGTGCTGTAAGGCAGCAACTCTACTGCTGCGCTACCGTGGCTGCCCGAGATCTATGCACTGTTTCTTAACAATATGCAGGGACTAGGCCTCTACTGCCTTCTGTGGTAGCGATTCCCACAAGCTAAATGATACATTTCTCCTCATCTTCATTCTCAGGGTCCTACTCTATCCCCCCAAAATATGACTCCTTATTCCACACACCCCATCCAGGGGAAACGTCCATCTCACGTGCAGTCTTTCTCATCCTGTCTAAATTTTGTATGATGTCGTCGTGACACAAAACTTCACTTATTCATGTGTTCCACAGATGCTGCATGGCCCGCTGAGTTACACTAACAATCTGTGTCTTTTTATGTGGAAGGACGTCTTTGGCAAATCAATGATTCAATCATTCAATGATACTTTATTGCCACATGTACCTAGGTGTTTTGTGCACAGTACGGTAAAATCCATACAGCACACCTCACCTCACCTCGGCAGTACACAAAGAATCGCCATGTTTCTGGTGCTGACAAAGTTTCAAGAGTTCTTGGTTCAGAATGTGTACAGTGCAATGTGGTTCAGTGATGAGACCATTCATGAAGCTAGACAGGAAGAGCTTCTGATCAATAGTAATTTCCATGGGCTATTTGAACGGGTGTCTATTTAATAAGAATATAAAACCCCCGAACTAACTGGAAAAAAATCAGTGGAGGAAGAGAAAATGTAAAAGGTGCCAACTCCTCTCAGTATAACACAATTATCAAGAAATTCTGTCAAAGCTCCTCCAAAATAAAAAAAAACAAGCTGGATTGCTGCCAGGCATCTTGAGTGTTTGATATTGTGAGCGTCTCACCTGCAAAGCTTAAGGCACATTAGCAGAGAAGTACAACTGCCAACATGCATGCAGTTTTTCCTCATTTCTTGTATCCCAGAGTAACAATACAATCCTAAATGTAGAAAATCAATATTGCTATATATCCACATCTATGTAGATCCACAAATCTGAGTCTCTCACATAGCACAAGAACAGGCCCTTCGGCCCACTGTGTCGATGTCAAACATGATGCACATAATCCATATCCCTCTATTCCCTGCATATCCATGCCCCTATTCAAAAGTCCCTTGAATGCCACTATCGCATCTGCCTCAACCACCACCACCGGCAGCGCGTTACAGAGATTCACTACCCACTGTGTAATAAACCTGCCCCGCACTTCTCCTTTTAAACTTGTCACTCTCATCTTGAAGCTATGCCCTCTGGTATATGAAATTTGAACCCAAATTATGCTTTGCTGCACTGACCCACACTTAGCCTCTGTAATATGAGGTGGAACTCAGCAGACGTGTTGACCCAAACTCTGACAACAAATGGTGGAGGCAGATACGATAATACCATTGAAGAGGCATTGAGAGAGGCACATGGATATGCAGAGAATGGAGCATATGGGACGCATGTGGGCAGGCGAGAATGGTTTACCTTGGCAGTATGTTCAGCAGGGCCTGTCCCTATGCTGTGCAGTTCTATGTTCTAAAACAAAGCTGATTTTGCTGTTCGATCTAAAGTAAAACCAAGTTCCTTTCACGAGGCATTGGTAGCAGCAAGAACAGTGGCAAACAAGGGGTAAAAGAGTGGGAGTAGCTATGTTGCGAGCGGTTGTTGAGGTCAAAGTCATAGAGTGTGGTAACAGGCCCTTCAACCCAACTCGCCCACACCGGCCAACATGTCCCATCTACACTATTCCCACATGCCTGCACTTGGTCCATATTGTTTCTTAAATATTGGGATAGTCCCAGCCTCAACTACCTCCTCTGGAAGCTTGTTCCATGCACCCACCACCGCTTGTGTGAAATAGTTACCCCTCAAATTCCTATTAAACCTTTTCCCTTTCTCCTTGAACATATGTTCTCTGTTCCTCGATTCCCCTACTCTGGGCAAGAGATTCTGTGCATCTAAAAGTTTCACTGTTGAGGTCAAAGCCTGAGCCTTGGTGAGTGTTGAGCTTTGTTGAGGAGAGTGAGCAAGCTCAGTGGGTCAGGCAGCATCTGCGGAGGGAAGGAAGACAAGCATAACCTGGAGGAAAAAGGAACATGGTGACGGGGTTGGTGGGAGGAATATGTGCACACAGGTGGGGGTGGGGGTGGCCATCGGGGGGAAGAGAATATGGCTGGGCAGTTCAGGGGGTTTAATTGAAATTGGAGAATTCAATGTTCATACTGACCAATCTCTCCGATTATCTTTTGAAGACCGAGCAAGTACCAGTATTCATAAATCACATTTGTTCCTTCTCGCAAGCCTTTTGTGACCTTTTAAACTTGCCACTGACCGAACTTTAGATTTTAAACTTCAGAGATACTGCGCGGAAACAGGCCCTTCGGCCCACCGAGTCCGCCCAGACCAGCGATCACCCTGCACATGAACCTACACACACTAGGGACAATTATGCAATGTTTACAACTTACTGAAGCCAATTAACAAACAAACCTATACGTCTTCGGAGAATGGGAGGAAACCGGACAAAACCCACATGGTCACGGGGAGAACGTACAAACTCCGTACAAGCACCCGTAGTCAGGATCGAACCCGGGTCTCTGGCATTGTAAGGCAGGAGCTCTACCATTGTGCTAATGTGCCACCGTATTTGGTGCTTTGTTAAAGAAATCCTTGTATTGCCTGAGCTGTAGGAATAGGTGAAACCTGAGCCATTTGGCTGCGATGCTGTGGTACTGGATGTCCCCGCAACAATAAATCATGTGTAAATCCACAGAGGCACTCGAAATTTCAATATTCTCAACGGGAATTTATGGCAATTCGACTGCTTTTGATTGGAATGAGTTAAGAGACTTTAATTAGCTAAATAACGGTAAATCCCCAGCTTCTACTGCAGTCTGTGCTGTCATGGCTAGGATACTTTATACACTGTTTAAATCATTTGATAGCTTTCCTTTGAGGGTCTTATCTATTTTTCAGCTTGCCTGCTTTTTGTTATACCCAGGAACAAGCAGGAAAAAAGCAACACGGGATCCACTGCCTGTTAACACGCAGTTTTTTGTTGTTGCGTTGGAAAGAATTGCAGATGCTGGTTTAAATTGAAGGTAGACACAAAATGCTGGATTAACTCAGTGGGACAGGCAGCATCTCTGGAGAGAAGGAATGGGTGACGTTTCGGGTCGAGACCCTTCTGAAGTCTGAAGAAAGGTCTCGACCCGAAACGTCACCCATTCCTTCTCTCCAGAGATGCTGCCTGTCCCGCTGAGTTACTCCAGCATTTTGAGTCCACCTCCTGTTTTTTTGTTGGTTTGGCAAAGATTGTATTTTGTGTCAAGGCCAATTTGCACCCCTTATTAATCTCCTGACCCAGGCCTGTCTGAAGAAGTGCAAGGGCCCTGCCAGTTCCTGCCCTCAATGCTGCTTCTGGCAAAATGCCAGCAGGAGTATGAGATTAGCCCTGGGCAGACTTCCCATGGAGTTCCGTCCCCTTATCGTGGCCTCCCCTTGGCATCCTACAGTAATAGAAGCCTGCAGAATGGAATATATTAAACTGAAGTTTGCCACCATGCTCTAACCATGTGTCCACCTACATTTCATTGTATTTAATTGTTTTGCTCCCATATTCTGTTCATATCTGAGCATACCTGTCACGTTACTTCCAGGCGTATATGGAAGTCAAATCTGTTAAGATAGTCATAGAGGCATGCAACATGGAAACAGGCCCTTCGGCCCAACTTGCCCACATCAACCAACATGCTCCTTCTACACGTGTTCCACCTGCCTACATTTGGCCCACATCCTTCTAAACCTTTCCTACATGTCCTTTAACTGTTGTAATAGTACCTGCCTCAACTACCTTATCTGGCAGTTTGTGTCATATACCCACAACCATTGTGTAAAAATAGTTGTCCCTCAGGTTCCTATTAAATCTTCCCCCCTCACCTTAATTCTATGTCCTGTTAGAATGTATGCCCTGAACTATTGAAAACCAAAGCATTAGTTCAATAAGTGGATATAATGAACTGCAGGAAACTAGTAAATATATTTAAGTCACAAAAACATTTAACTACCTTTAATTGTTTTTTTTTAGTAAGCCACTTTAATTCAAAAAAATATATATTACCAAATACTTATCGGGATCACTTGTTATCAATCCTTTGTTTAGTTTAGAGATATAGTGCAGAAAGAGGCCCTTCGGCCCATCGAGTCTGCGTCGACCAGCAATCCCTGCACACCAACATTATACTACACACACTAGGGATAATTTACAATTTTACCCAGCTAAATAGCAGACAAACCTGTACGTCTTTGAAAGGTGCGAGGAAACTAGAGCACCCGGAGAAAACCCGTGCAGGTCGCAGGGAGAATGTACAAACTCCATTCAGACAGCACCCGTAGTCAGGAATGAACCTGGGCATAGCTCTACCGCTGCGCAACTGTGAATCCTGTCCGTTGAAATGAATGATCTCCTAATTCATGCACAAGTTCAACATGAGTGTTGGTAAGTTTGAGGCACAGTTCATGAAGAGTTCATTGTTGGTGTTTCAGCAGCAAACTGCTGGCACAAGCAGTTAGCAAGTTTGGAACTTGCACGTAGGCTCATGCATTTGGAACCCAAATGAATTATGAAAGGCTCCACTGGTGTCATTTCCCAGCAAGTTCCAGCCCGTTATACTCTTAGCTTCGGTACTTTATTCCGTTAATGCCTCTTTGCAGCGCCTTTGGACAATTTTCTATATGAAGGCATTTAATAAATACAAGTAGTTATCGTTACATTAAGTGCGCTGGGGAACTCTTAATTTCATTGCTGCCGTGTTCTTCAGTAAGTACTGAGGGGGGAAGAGAAGGAATTTCTCGCCCTGATGCCGAAGCCTGCTGATTGCAAACCATGGCAGCCCACCTCCAATGTCGAGGAAGATCCTAATGTCAGCCACTGCTGAGAGTCAAGTCTCCAGCCACATGATGAGAACCAAACAGCTCTCCCCGTCTGATAATTTAAAAATCCTTTGAGCAGTAATTCCTGGCAGAGAGTAAATGAATGTGAAGTGGAAACTGCGTTTGCAGTGTCTGAGCTGAGCAGGAGGATGAAATCCGAGCCACTGACAGACACATAATGAAGGTAAAACATCAGGCAATAGAAGCATTTTATAATTATAAGGGAGGACTTTCAGTTTAAAGGCTGCTGGCCAGTAGAAGTAACCTGTTTGTAATTATTATAAATTATTACCATGTTCTTTAAAGCAGCTGTGGTTTGTTTTTTCAATACTGATCGGGAAGCTACAGAAAGCTGTTTAACGTTGAGGGGGATTTACGATGGGTCTGCCTGTTTTTATCTGATCCTCTCTGACACTGTCACTCACCCACACTTCCAGATGATACAAGGCTTCTCTGACAAGCAGTGATAAGATGAGACAGCTTGAAGTTTTCATTCCCTGCAAACTGTTCACCTAAACATTACGGCGTGAATGAATGTCATTCAAAAGAACATACGCACACATAAAATATAGTCTGCTGCAAGTATGATTGACATGGGCTGTTGCATTAATGGCCCATTCACTGGTAGCTATGGCTGTGAGTTTTTAACTGTGCATCTACTTGTAAATACCAGGTTAGAATGAAGGAAAGAATTGTAACACTGCTAGTTTCTTCTTCTTCTTCTTCTTAGGCCCACTTCGGTCATGGCTGACCATGGGTGTCTCCAGGGTGCTATTCTCTATATGGAGGATGCCTGTGCGTGGCTTTATTTAAAGTAGGGAGACTGGTGCACAGACAGCTACCCCACGGTCATTGACAGATCTGGGTCGGGATCCAGTGGCATGGAGTCCAAGATGACCGGAGACCCTTTTCTGCTGCAGCCTTCATCCGCCTTCCCAGCCGTTGTGACGCTCCACTAAAGTCAGCCATCGTCCTCCGCCTGTTCCACCGTTGAGGTCTTGGTTGTATTGGTCTTTGTCAGAGACCTCCCCCTCGACCTTACCGCCATGGGTGGCCCTACAGCAGCATAGAGAGTGAAAGGGGGAGAAGATACTGAGGTAAGTATTAAGGAATGTAGTAACTAATCATGTATCGTGCTTCCGTTGACTAGTTAGCATGCAACAAAAGCTTTTCACTGTACCTCGGTACACGTGACAAAAAAAGGAGGACATAGAGGGGCCACAAAATTCATTTTCACACATGCCCGTCGACTCTCCTTCAATTCCTTTTGGCATTAACCTGCAATTAGTTATTTGCAGCAGCTGACAAGCCTTTGGAATGTGGGGTCAATCCAAAGAAAAATGTAAAACATTTTGTTGCAAACAGTACGGCATAGAACAGGCCCTTTGGCTCACATTATCCATGCTAAACACGATACCAAGTTAAACTAAAGTCTTCTGTATGTACATGATCCATATTCCTCCATTGAATGCCCAGCCATGTGTATGTCTAAAGGCCTCTTAAATGCCACTATTGTATCTGCCACCGACACCACTGACACCACTGGTAGTGTGTTCCAGGCACCCATCACTGTGTGTGTGTGTGTGTGTGTGTGTGTGTGTGTGTGTGTGTGTGTGTGTGTGTGTGTGTGCGTGTGTGTGTGTGTGTGTGTGTGTGTGTGTGTGTGCGTGTGTGTGTGTGTGTGCGTGTTTGTGCGTGTGTGTGTGTGTGTGTGTGTGTGTGTGTGTGTGTGTGTGTGTGTGTGTGTGTGTGTGTGTGTGTGTGTGTGTGTGTGTGTGTGTGTAAAACCTGCTCTGTGCATCTCCTCTAAACTTTGCCCTGCTCACCTTCAAGTTTCCAGCATCTGCAGATTTTGATTTTTATCCAGTGACTCATTTGCATGTTAAATGTCAAGCCACTTTCTGGGAGCGGGTTATTCAGCTACTTGCTTCACGTCATAACTCAATAAACTCAAGAAGAATTAGACGTTAGACTTTAGAGATACAGCGCAGAAACAGGCACTTCAGCCCAGCGAGTCTGCGCCGACCAGCGATCACTCTGTACACTATCGCTATGCTACACACAGTTTACAATTTTACCTAAGCCAATTAATGTACAAACCCGAAGATAGACACAAAAAGCTGCAGTAACTCAACGGGATAGGCAGCATCTCTGGAGAGGAATGGGTGATGTTTCGGGTTGAGACCTTTCTTCAGACCGGTACTGCATTCAAACCAGCATCTGCAGTTCCTTCCTATACAATGTACAAACCTGTACGCCTTTATACTTGGGAAACCAGAGCACCTGGAGAAAACCCACATGGTCACATGAAGAGCATACAAACTCCATTCAAACAGCACCCTGTACTCAGGATTGAACCTGTAAGACAGCAACTCTACCACTGCACCACTGTGCTGCTGTGGGTACTCTAATCTGTCAAGATGGTGGGCTGGAGTATCTATAGTGTTTCTTGATTTAAGTCCCCTTTATTCACGATGGTTTGTTATACCGTGCCTGTCCAAAGTGCTCTTGCATGCTAAGATTTGCATCTTAATGTTTTATTTTAGTTTAGTTTAGAGATACAGAGCGGAAACAGGGCCCTTCGGCCCACCGAGTCGACGCCGACCAGCGATCCCCATACATTGACACCATCCTACACACACTAGGGACAATTTACATTTATACCAAGCCGATTAATCGACAAATCTGTACATTTTTGGGGTGTTTTGTTAATGTTTCCAGTTATTTTCTTGTCCTCTGTTGCTGTGAGTAAGATCCAATCTGTCCTCGTTTCTTGCTTACTGTTCCTGTCAATTGCACTTGTCGGTTAGACAATGCCCGCACTTGGTGATTGATGCATACGTTAGCACGGTCGGCAAATGGACTCTTGCCGAGGGCAGGTACATCAACCACAGTTGAACGCACGTTGAATCCCAGTCACAGCATGCAGAGCTCGGATGTAGAAACACTGAGCCAATATTCCAAACCAAGTTTTCGCAGCTGCAGTAACAATTTAAGCGGCACACTGTCACAGCTGCAGCGTCAGAGACGTGGGTTTGATCCTGACTTTGGGTGCTATCTGTGTGGAGTTTGCACGTAATCACAAAACACTGGAGTAACTCAGCGGGCCAGCAGCATCTCTGAAGGGAAGAAATGGGTGGCGTTTCGGGTCGAGATCTTCGGTTTGAACCAGCATCTGCAGTTCCTTCTGACACATGTACAGTTCTTTCCTACACATATGGAGTTTGTACATTCAGTGACCGCGTAGGTTCCCTCCGGGTGCTGTAAGTTTTTGCACTTCGAGATCCCTAGAGGGCAAATGATAGAGTGTTTTCTGGGATAAAACTGCTTCTAAATAGTACCTGATTCCAAACCTCAGAAGACCATCTCTGCAGACCAAAGTTACAAACATATTCTTCACCCCTCTCATTAGTCAACTTTCTTGTTGATTTTGCCCGGAAACGGGTCTATACTTAATTCTAATTTGCTGATTTGAAATGATTAGACACTCACCCTGATTTAAGACTGAATTTGATGTTTGTTATATTTACATTGCTTCATCCTAATGATTAGCTATGACCAATGTTTCGGCATGAGATGCAGTTTTGACTTTGCAATTGCTCTCTGTTGTATGCTGTGTACAGGTCTTATTGCAATTAGGAGGCACAAGGAACCGCAGATACTGGAATCGGGAGGAAAAAACACAAAGTGATGGAGTAACCCAGGGTCAGTAAACGGTTCAGGCAGCGTCTCTGGAGAACATGGATAGATGTAGTTTTGGATCGGAACCTTTCTTTAGACTGATTGTAGTAGGGGGGAGAAAGATACTAGAGTGGTGCGGGTCGGACAAAGTCATGCAAGTGACAGATGGATACAGATGAGGGGGGGTTGGTTAGCAGATGGGTGGGCAAAGGCCAGGGATGAAAAGGAGACAAAAAGCTGTGAGATGAGAGAAACCACCCCTCATTTGTATCCACCCATTACGTGTGTAGGAAGGAACTGCCTGGGTCTGAAGAAGGGTCTCGACCCAAAACATCACCGATTCCTTTTATCCAGAGACGCTGCCTGACCCACCGAGTTACTCCAGCTTTTTGTGTCTATCTACCACCTACGATTTACCTGGCTTTGTCCTGCCCCCACCTCTCTTATAGTTTTCACCCCCCCCCCTCCCCCCTCCACTGCAATCTGTCTGAAGATTTTCAATTTCTGACCACAAATGTTCTCTCGAAATGCTGCTGAGTTTCTCCACCACTTTGTGTTTTATTGACAATGTGATTTCAATGCACAGTTCGAGTTTATGTAGCCCCGTTATAGTTTCCAGGGTACAGACTTTGCGTCAAAGAGTTTCACTGGTTTTAACTCTACATGGTGAATGTAAAAGAGTGGAGTATTACTGGTATTGCCATTGATTTCTTTGCTGTTCCTGTGGAAGGATAGTTGTTGGACAGATTTGGCATTGTCAAAGGTATAGCAGAACCTCTGTAAATGTAAATGTAAATGAAGGGGCGGCAGGGTGGCACAGCGGTAAAGTTGCTGCCTAATGCCCCTGTCCCACTTAGGAAACCTGAACGGAAACCTCTGGAGACTTTGCGCCCATCCCAAAGTTTCCGTGCGGTTCCCAGAGGTTGCAGGTGGTTGCCGGAGGTTGCAGGTAGTGGAAGCAGGTAGGGAGACTGACAAAAACCTCCGGGAACCGCACAGAAACCTTGGGTGGGGCGCAAAGTCTCCAGAGGTTTCCGTTCAGGTTTCCTAAGTGGGGCAGGGGCATTACAGCGCTTGCAGTGCCAGAGACCCGGGTTCGATCCTGACTGCGGTTGCTGTCTCTACGGGGTTAGTATGTTCTTCCCTGTGACCGCATGGGTTTACTCCAAATGCTTCGGTTTCCTCCCACACTGCAAAGACGTACAGGTATGTAGGTTAATTGGCTTGGTGTATGTGTACTGTAAATTGTCACTAGTGTGTGTAGATTAGTGTTCTTCTTCGTTTCGTGTCCATCTTGTTACAAATGTTGACCTCGCTATCATCGTCCGTCCTGAAAAGGACGCAAGCTTGCGGCGACAATCAGTGGAAGCCATCACTTGACGCAATAGATGACGGTGTTGGCAGAATTAGCTCAGGGGTACCAGGACGTGGCGTCGAAGGACGAGAAGCCGAAGTGAAGAAGTGGAAGCCAAATAACCAAACGGAAACAACGGCGAAAAGACAAATAACCAAAAGCATACAATGCTGAAAAGCCAACTGATCGAAAGGGCGCAATGCCGAAAAACCAACTCAGCACTTCAACTCCACCTCCCATTCTGAATCCGACCTTTCCATCCTGGGCTTCCTCCATGGCAGAGTGAATCCCACCATAAATTTGAGGAGCAGCACCTCATATTTTGCTTGGGTAGTTTATAGCCCAGAGGTATGAACATTGACTTCTCCAATTTCAGGTAGTCCTTGCTTTCTCCCTCTTTCCCTTCCCCTTCCCAGCCCACCGTCTCCGCCTCTTCCTCTCTTCTTCCCGCCCCGCCCACCCCCACATCGGTCTGAAGAAGGGTCTCGATCCGAAACGTCACCTTTTCCTTTGCTCCATAGATGCTGCCTCACCCGCTGAGTTTCTTCAGTATTTTTGTCTACCTTCGATTTTCCAGCATCTGCAGTTCCTTCTTAGGATCCAAGTTACAAAGTGTTTAACGTAGTCCCCAATGGGACCTCTTCATTTTCCACCTGACCCCACACCTGGCCCCTCTTAGGTCTCTCGACTGTGTGTCCTCGACCGACTTTCGACACCCAAACGGCCCATCCAACCTCCAAGTTGGAAACAGCTGGCTTTTTTACCATATAGTGTTATGCATTTTTTTGAACAAGGCAATTTTGATGTGGAATTTAAAGAAAAAACAGTTTATGTATAAACACGAATGATAGTGGGAATGTATTGCTCATCTCTAAATGTTCTGGAACTGAGTACGTTTCTGGGGGAATTTCAGAGGGTGGTTGAGTTGAGGCCAGGGTGAATAAGGTCGGCAGATTTCCTCTCCTGAAGAATAATAAGTGAATCAGGTGGGATTTCACAACAACAGAGGGGTGGGAGATTGCAACCTTCACGTGGTCCACCCTGTTTCGACTAATGCAATCAACCCGACCTACACAAACTAATAGATGTAGCGTTTTGTTAGGCTGTGCACGCCATACGCAAGAAAAATAAGAAGACAACAGAAAAGCAAACAGTTTTGAGTCTGATTCAGTAGGAATCTCGCTGCAGTGCTTGTGATGATGGCCAACGTTATTAAGCCACTGATTCCCTTCAGCTGTGGTTGCTGAGTTAAACCTGAAATGAAAGCTCACCTGCATAAAACAGTGAAAATGAAGTCGGAATTCCAAGGAAAATGGACAGAATACCAATGAGATTCCAAACCAGAGGGAAAATTGTCATTTTATTTATAGCAGACAAACTATCAGTGACAACTCTTCCATTGCTGTGGAATTAATTTTAGTTTTAGTTTTAGAGATATAGCGCAGAAACAGGCCCTTCGGACAACCACACACTAACGTTATCCTGCACCCTAGGGACAATTTCCAATTTTACCGAAGCCAATTAACGTACAAACCTGTATGACTTTGAAGTGTGGGAGGAAACCGGACTTCCTAGGGAAAAACCCATGCAACTCACGGGGAGAACGCACAAACGCCGTACAGACAGCACCCATAGTCAGGATCGAATCTGGGTGTCTGGCGCTGTAAGGCAGCAGCTCTACATTGCCCACTGAACCCCTTACATTATGAGCATGGGTTCGCAGGAGTAAAAGAGTGACTGCTCCACAAATCAAATCAATTGTAGAATCATAGATTGCATGTACTCTGAATTATACTCTGCATAATTTGCTTTCCTATATGGCTGAAATATAGGCAGGCAAATGTATGGAGAAGAAGCCACGCTGTGGGATCTGATCATTGTGGTGTGACTGCAACATTTTGTTACACCGGTGTCAAGAATAGCTTCTTCCCAACAACCATCAGGCTCTCAAACACTACATAACACTAACCGATGTATTATGGACCATGTTAGGTTGCACTAACGACTTTGGGGTTCTTTTATTCTAGTATTGGGGCTATTAATTTATTGAACAATTGGTTTATATATTAGCACCCATTTATGTCTGCACCCATGCAGTACTCTTGGACTTCATCAACTTCACCGCCAAGTTCCATCCAGCCTGAAGAAGGTTCTCAACCCGAAACGTCACCCATTCCTTCTCTCCAGAGATGCTGCCTGACCCCCTGAGTTACTCCAGCTTTTTGTGTCTATCTTTGGTTTACATATTATCTGTGAGCATTGAGTTCCAGGCCTGCTGTATGTAGGAAACATCATTATTCCCTTGTCAGTACATAGGAAGATTAAACACTCTTGACTCTTGTTAAAAGTAATTGATTGAAGATGGTCTCGCATTATCGGCTCGGTACGGGCCCGTGGGAAACAAAAGATAATTTTCTTCCTCTGGGGGTATAAAAAATGGGATCAGGGCCTCAAGATCCGTAATTTATTCAGCAGCTGAAAGCAATTCTTAGATTCTTGTTGTTCCTATTTACCTCACCTTGCCATATTCTTTACATTAAACTTTCAGTGATGGCGCTGACTAAAAATAAAGGAAGGTGTGGAAGATTACAATGTAATGACGATGTAGGTATGGAATTTTACACTACTTTGCCAGTAATGAAAATACAATGCCACTAATAGTTCCTGCTGGGATAACATGACACACACTTTATTGAATGCAGATACCACAGTGCCTAGAGCACCGCAAGTATTACATATGGCCACACTGTACATTATGCAGAGTATTTATTTTCTGCTCAGTGGCTATTGAGATTGAGATGGTTGTTCATGGCAGCCATGAGGCCATTGCTCACAATCCCATCAAAAAGACTATTTCGTGTAAGTTGTGTCTGTAATTTTAACTGCCCAAATTATTTTTTCATCCTATACTTTTAAAACGAGTTTCTGCAAAAAGTAAGAATTCCATTCTTCCATTGTTGGGCCATATGACAAATAACCACTTGATTCTCAAAATTTCAATCAAATATGTTACTTCTGGGTTCCTCGGGGTTCTCCAGATTCCTCCCACATCCCAAGACGTGCGGGTTTGTAGGTTAATTGGCCTCTGGTAAATTGCCCCCAAGTGTGCAGGGAGTGGATGTGAAAGTTGGATACCACTTTCCCACGTGGGATTGAGTGATCGATGGTCAGCTTGTGGACTGGAGGCCTTTGTTTCCATGCTGTACCCTGTCAACGCCAGTGGCTCGGGGCGGGATTCGGAGTCCGTGGTGGGTGAGCCAGTCTTACAGGTGGGTCTTACTTCATCAGTCTGTGGCAGGCAAACCTCAGTCCTCAGTCTGCGGTGAGCAAGCCTTGGTCTGTAGCGAGCGGGTCCTGCGTCGTTGGTCTGTAGCGGCGGGTTGAGCCTGCTTGCTGGGACATTAGCTTTCAAATAGGCACATCTGCTACTTGCTGACAGATATTCAATCGAATTCCCAATTGAAAGATTATAATTATGGGAACATAATAAACACGAATACTTCTTCATGATTTACTTTGCGAAGAGCATTTTAATTTCAGATCCCGGCTCATAAGTCTAACAGTTGCTCTGAAAGCATTAATTAAATGAAGGCACAGTGGAAACATTCAGCATTCACACACCATGTATTTCTTGTTCTTCCAAAAAGCCCGACGCACCTTGTGTGCTTCTTGAATTTTGCAGGAAGTTAATGAAGTAAAAGCCAACTTGATTTCTTGTTCCATTACGTAGAGTCATAGAGTCATACTGTGTGAGAACAAGCCCTTCAGCACAACTTGCCCATGCCGGCCAACATGCCCCATCTTGCACTAACCCCAGCTGCCTGCACATGGCCAACATCTCTCTAAACTGATCCTATCCACGGACCTGTCCAAATGTTTTTTAAGCATTGTGATAGTATCTGCCTCAACTACCTCCTCTGGCAATAGGCACAATGTGCTGGTGTCACTCAGTGGGACAGGCAGCATCTCTGGAGAGAAGGAATGGGTGACGTTTTGGGTTGAGACCCTTCTTCAGACTAGTCGAGGGAAAGAGAAACACGAGATATAGATGGTGATGTATAAAGATATAGAACAAATGAATGAAAGATATGCAAAAAAGTAAAAAAAGATGACAAAGGAAACAAGCCATTGTTAGCTGTTTGCTAGATGAGAACGAGAAGCTGGTGTGACTTGGGTGGGGGAGGGATGGAGAGAGAGGGATTGCAGGGGTTACTGGAAGTTGGAGAATCAGTCATCGTGGTGTTGTATGGCACACGAGGCTGGAATGGCCAATGAGCCATTTGTTGCTCTAACTTTGATATTTTATTTTGTATATATTTGAGTTTTTTCAAAGATACAACTTGAAAACTGGCCCTTCTGTCCACGATGCCCGTGCTGGCCACCCACGTTATCCCACTTTTTGCACGGATACACCCTGATGAGTATCGACACAAATGGCTTACCCACTCCTGTTTGACTCAACATTTTCTGCAATGTTGATTTGTCTTCTAATCCAGCTAAGAGTGTGATGGTGGCTCGGTGGCAGAGTTGCTACCTTACAACGTTAGGGTTCGATCCTGACTATGGGCTGTATGGAGTTTGTACATTTTACCCGTGACCGCGTGGGTTTTCTCCGGGTGTTCCGTTTTCCTCCCACATTCCAAAGAAGTACAGGTGTGCAGGTTTAATTGGCTTTGGTAAATACTGCAAATTGTCCCTCGCGTGTGGGATTGTGCTAGTGTGTGGGGATCGCTGGTCGGCACGGACTCAGTGGCCAAAGGGCCTGTTATCGCACTGTATCTCTAAACTAAACTGAACTAAACTAAGCACATTTTGCAATGTATTTTCCTATCAGTTGTCAGAAAAAGATAATTTAACTGACAATAACATGGATAATGGTAGCCTTGCATGAATGTTTGCTTTCACCGTGTCTCTTGTTCATACCCATTAGAGGACCTTTGCCATTTTGCACACAGCTGCAATTTTAACAATCATTGCAAAACAAAAAATAGATGCACAACCAGTCAGAGAAATGATGCAGTTCTTGGGGTATTCAATTAGGGTAATGTTTTTTGGCACTTTTTAAAAGCTTGTAAGATAGGAAACAATTTGTTATATGTCCTGGATTGCATTAGCAATAATTGATTTAATTACAGTGTTAGTTTGCATGTGGAAACACTAAAACCCATCAAATGGAAATAAACTCTGAAAATAAATAAAGCAGAAGTTGCAAAGGATCTATATGGGATGATGTTAATGCAGGAAGTACGTGTGTGTCATTGATATTCATATATTAAATTCAAAATGCGTTGGAGGAGGGTTAATGAGCAGAGAGTCTCGGTGCAGTTTTCAGCACTGGGTAGCTGTCAGTTTCAACGAATCCTCTCAGATTTATTCTTCCCTCCCCTCTTAATTATGTGTGTGAGTGTGCACGTGTGTATCTCTGTGTGTGTTGTGAGAAATAAGTTCACTTTGCATTGATGTGTTGTATCTGGTAATAGGGGCGGCATGGTAGTGTAGCGGTAGAGCTACTGCCTAACAGCGCCAGAGACCCAGGTTCAATCCTGACTATGGGCGCTGTATGCAGGGAGTTTGTACGTTCTCTCCGTGACCTGTGTGGGTTTTCTCCGAGATCTTCGGTTTCCCCCCACGCTCCAAAAGCGATCAGGCTTGTAGATTAATTGGCTTGGTATAAATGTAAAATTGTCCCTAGTGTGTGTGTGTGTGTAGGATAGCGTCAATGAGCGGGGATCGCTGGTAAGTGTGGACTCGATGGGCTGAAGGGCCTGTTTCCGCACTGTATCTCTAAACTAAACTAAAACTAAGTGGGCAGTGCGATAAAAGTGCTTAATCAAAGCTGTCGACATAATTCAAATTAGACCCTGAATCTCGTATTCATCACACTGGTAAAGTGTAGATTTCCCTCCAGCTCTCCGGCCTACAACACTGGAGTTTTGGGAAGCTCCCACAGTAAGCCAGGGAAGAGGCAGTGGGAGGAAGAATGAAGCAATCTGCTACCAGCCTGCTCTGCTGTCTTGGAGCCAGTGAGAGTACTTGGACTTTGACAATGACCTCCAGCTGTTCAGTAAAGACAGCTGTGTGGGAAAGAACTGCAGATGCTGGTTTAAACCGAATAATAGACATAAAAAGCTGAAGTAACTCAGTGGGTGAGACAGCATTTTAATAGAAAAGGAATAGGTGACGTTTTCTGTTGCGACTGTGAGTCAGGGGAGTGTAAAGACTGCTGTTCCTGGCCATTGAAAACCTGGAATACACAGAATGTATTCGCCATCCATTTGTTATCCAGTTTAATATGTTGAGTTGAGGTTTAGTTTATCATCATGTGGATGGAGGTACAGTGACGAGCTTCTGTTGTGTGGCTAAGTTCATAAGGTCACATGATCAGAGTAGAATTAGGCCATTTGGCCCATCAAGTGTACTCTGCCATTCTATGATCTATCTCTTCCTCCGAACCCCATTCTCCTGCCTTCTCCCCATAACCTCTGATACGCCTACTAATCAAAAATCTATCCATCTCTGCCTTAAAAATATCCACTGACTTGGCCTGTACAGCCTTCTGTGGCAAAGAATTCCAAAGATTCACCTCCCTCCGACTAAAGAAATTTCTCCTCATCTGCTTCCTAAAAGAATGTCCTTTAATTCTAAGGCTATGACCTCTAGTCCCGGCCTCTCCCACTAGTGGAAACATCCTCTCCACATCCACTCTATCCAGGCCATTCACTATTCTGTATGTTTCAATGAGATAAACAATGAGCTAACTAGTCAGCAGAAAGACAATACACAATTACAATCGAGCCATTCACAGTGTACAGATACATGATAAAGGGAATATCCTGATTAACATTTAGTGCACGATAAACTCCAGTAAAGTCCGATCAGAGATCCAATGATGTATATAATAGCTGAGGACTGGTCTCTAGTTGTTGTTAGGATCAGTTGGTTCAGTTGGTAGGATCATGTTTTGTCCGAAGGGCCTGTTTCCGTGCCGTGTGTCACTGTGACCTGATTTTTCCCACTGCCATTTTCCTTGCAGCTCCGCTGGCTGGCCGCCAACAGCTGAGATGCATGATATTTGGGCGAGGGCTCTCCCCAGGATGAAAGGCTTCTGGAGAAGAAAAAAAAATTGACCTTTTAATTCTAATTGACATTGGTTTAATTTTCATTTAATTAGCTGTAATATAGTGGCTGGAAGTGCCTGGGCTCCTCATGGTGAATGAGATTCCAGTGCAATTATGTGATCTCAATGCACATCAGCCTCCAGGTTGTTTTTTTGGGTTTAAAAAGTGACAGATGTAATGAAGCAGACAGAACATGGAGCCAGTTCGACATTAACACAATTTTTTTTCTAAGACCCATCAATGTCAGGAGAGAATTAAGCTCCCGAATATGACTCAATATTTATATTTCAAACAATGCTGTATCTCAAACTGAAAGAATTGCAGCAAATCTTCGAGCATTTCCTCCCAACTAACGTCAAAGAAAATGCTACCTCCGAATGCAACATGATATCGAGGCCGTGTTGCTTTAGCCTTGGAGCTGTCAATTTGTGGAGAGGATGGGTTTGAAGTGCATCTGGCTGTCAGATTCCAGTTACTGACATTTGGACTTGGAATTTAGCCAGGAGGTGATTTCTGAGCCTTGTGAAGTTGGTGATTAGGGAGGATGTGGTTTTGCTCAATTAGGATGCCGAGAAGAAAACTAAAAGAAAGCCTTCATTTTATGGTCCCGATTACACTTTTGATTTTTCAAAAATGCTTTAGAGATATTTTTCAATTGTAATTGAGTCACACAATGTGGAAAGAATCCCTTTGACCCAACATTGAAGGTGGCACAATGGCGCAGATGGTAGAGCTCTCTGTGTTCTGGGGCTAGGGGAAGCTGGTCACGAGGTCACCAGTGGTTCGAATTAGAATGGCTGATAATATTTAAACAGCCAAACTTCATCCCTCTGGTAGGTTGCTGCACATCCCTCATTTTGCTTCCATTAAAACTGACAGTGGGAAGGTTTAAGGTAGATTTGGTTTCTTTAGTTTAGTTTAGAGACACAGCACGGAAACAGGCCCTTCATCCCACTGAGTCCGCTCCGACCAGCGACCCCTGCACATTAACACTATACTACACACACTAAGGACAATTTTACATTCATACCAAGCCAATTAAACTACAAACTTGTACATCTTTGGAGTGCGGGAAGATCTGGGAGAAAACCTACACAATCACAGGGGGGACCGTACAAACTCTGCACAGACAGTCGGGATCGAACCCTATTCTCTGGCGCTGTAAGTGCTGTAAGGTAGCAGCTTTACCGCTGAGCCACCGTGCCAACCTTTTATTTTCAAGCTAGTTTGCTTTTAACCCAACTTGTCCATTTCTGCGAGTTCAGGCACATAATTAATTACTAACAAGCAGGAGATGGAATTGAGATTAACCTGATCTCTGTAATTTGAGGGAATCTGATTAGTAACAAGTTTCTTATAATTTGTTGAGGGAGCACTCTTTTGAGTTACAACTTGATGAACATTACTGCAGACATGAAGAATATTTCCTCTTTTCACTTGCCTATGGTGATATGTCTAGACATGTAGCTCCCTGCACCTGTCAACAACGTCCAAAGGCAAAGACGTCTGATTTGTTAAGGTCAAATAAGGAAAATCAACTCCTCTAATCAGAAAGATTTTCCATGGGGTTTTACTACCGAGTGCATGGATTCAACACGTCAGTCACTGTGGCAGCAGTACTAGTGTTCAACTCATGAAAATAGCAGCAATAGAATGTCACCGTGGGTTTCCTGCTCAGGAACATAAAGCACACAGGAAACATACTGAGGGGGGGGGGGGGGGGCGAATGGAGGGGGAGGGGGAGAGGGAAGGGGAAAGTGGGGAAGGAGGAGGGGTGGGGGAGGGAGGGAGGGGACAGGGGGAAAGGGGGAAGAGGGGGAGGGAGAGGGGAGAGGGGGATGGGGAGAAGGGGGAAGTAGGATGAGGGAGAGGAGGAAGGGCGGGGGAGGATGGGGGAGTAGGGAGGGAGCGAGTGAGCCTGGGTGGTTAGTGATGATGGTGGAGGAGATAATCTTTCTTGCTCCACCATGGTTAGGAAAGGAATTCAGCTGCACTCCTATTTTTGGCAACAAATCCAATATAGTGCAGCATCCACAATAAGAGTTGTCATGTTTTAGATGATAAACTGGAGTTGTTTAACACAGCGGCACATTGGTGCAGGGGTAGAGTTGCTGCCTTACAGCGCCAGAGATCCGGGCTCGATCCTGACTAAGGGTACTGTCTGTATGGAGTTTGTACCTTCTCTGTGACCCGCATGGGTTTTCTCCAGGTGCTCCGGTTTCCTCCCACACTCCAAAGATGTACAGGTTTGTAGGTTAATTGGCTTCAGTATAATTGAAAATTGTCCTTAGTGTGTGTAGGATAGTGTTATGCCCCTGTCCCACTTAGGAATCCTGAACGGAAACTTCTGGTGACTTTGCGCCCCACCCAAGGTTTCTGTGCGGTTCCCGGAGGTTCCCAGAGGTTTTTGTCAGTCTCCCAACCTGCTTCCACTACCTGCAACCTCCGGGAACCGCATGGAAACCTTGGGTGGGGCGCAAAGTCTCCAGAGGTTTCCGTTCAGGTTTCCTCAGTGGGACAGGGGCTTAAGTGGGACAGGGGCATTAGTGGGCGGGGGTTCGCTGCTCAGCATGGACTCGGTGGGCCGAAGGGCCTGTTTCCGGGCTGTAACTCTAAACCAAACTAAACTAAACTGAACACCCATGAAATCATAACAAAATGATGTGCTGCAGGTCTGAATCCTATGGTCTCAGAAGTGTGACTACTGTACATGGTGCACTGCTCCTCAATTCAACCTGAAAGATATTGGCTATTTTATCAGTGGCTTTCTCAAGAGGATCACGAGTGTTTAATTGTCACATGTACTGAGAATGGAACAATGAAATACTTACCTAGAATAGAATAGAATAGAATAGTTTCTTTATTGTCATTGTAACATGAACCATGTACAACGGAATTAAAAAATGTCAGCCAGTCAGTGCACCATTCAAACATTTCTAAAAGCTAACAATACATACAAGATAAAATATTAAAAGATAAACAACTAAAATAAATATCATGAAAATAGCACGCATAAACACCCAACCCTCCATCCTTCTGTCGGTTTCACAGTGTACCACAGTCCCTTAGTCTGTATCGCCCCTGCGTTTTCCTTGGCGGCTACATTTAGTGCTTTTATAGCAGTGGGGTAAAAACTGTTTTTTAGTCTGTTCGTCCTTGTCCTTGTAGATCTGTACCGTCTGCCTGACGGCAACAGTTCAAACAGGGAGTGTCCGGGGTGGGAAATGTCCTTTATAATACTCTGGGATTTTTTGATGCAGCGGGAACTGTGTAAGTCCTCCAAGGTAAGGAGAGGGCAGCTGACAATCCTCTGGGCATTGTCAATGGCCCTCTGGAGCGCTTTCCTCTGAGCCGCTGTGCAGCTGGTGTACCATACGCATACACAGTATGCAGCAGTTTAACAGGTCTAAACGAAATGCTCGCAGATAAATACATAATGATTTTTTTTTTAAAGAATAAATTAATAACCGTAGCACTGGCACAAAAAAAATCACAAAGTCTATAGTGCAACCAAAGACAGTCTCTAAAAGATCATGTGTAGGAAGAAACTGCAGATGCTGGTTTACACTGATGTTAGGCACAATACCCTGGAGTAACTCAGCAGGACAGGCAGCATCTCTGGAGAGAAGGAATTGGTGACATTTTGGGTCGAGATCTTTCTTCTGACCCCTGGAGAGAAGGAATGGGTAATGTTTTGGGGCGAGACCCTTCTTCAAAGTCTATGGTTGCTTACTTTGGTGGTGCGTAGTATTCAGGAGCCTGATGATTGTTGGGAAGAAGCTGGTCTTGAACCTGGAGGCCACAGGTGTCAGGATTCTGTACCTTCTTCCCGATGGTAGGAGGAATATGAGAGCCTGGATAGGATGGTGTGAGTCTCTGGTGGCATTAGCTGAAGGTGAGGTTCGTTGATCTCTCTACGTTGAGTAGAGAGTACGATTATCAAGGCCACGTATCAGGTTTCTGCATCAATGCACAGCGGTAATTTTATCACATCAATCTGAAACAAAGATGTTTGAACATCTGCTATATACAGCTGCATTTAAAGCTGTTCATTCCATGAGGTGCACTCATCTCTGAGTATCTTTACTCCTGCAGTGTTTTGTTTTGTGTGTGCGCTGTAATGTACGATCTGTCACCAAAATCAGTGTTTGATAGAGATCAAATAATGGACTTGCAAGTGTGGGCGACACAATGGCCCCGTGGTCGACTTGCTGCCTCACAGCGCCAGAGACCCACGTTCGAACCTGACTACAGGTGCTTGTCCGTACGGAGTATGTACGTTCTCCCTGTGGCCGTGTGTGTTTCATCCGGGTGCTCCGGTTTACTCCTACATTCCAAAGACATGCAGGTTTGTATGTTAATTGGCTTCTGTAATTTGGCCCGAGGATAGAACTAGTGTATAGCGGATCACTAGTCGGTTCCTCCTCGATGGGCCGAAAGGCCTGTTTCCATGCTGTATCTCTAAATTAAACTAAACTAAACTAAACGGCCCCGTTGCAGAAGCGTCCAAGTCACGGGGCAGGAAACTGGAAGTATCCTGAGCTAATTCTGCTACCACCGTCATCTGTTGCGATAAGTGATGGCTTCCACTGATTGTCGCCGGAAGCTTGCGTCCTTTTCAAGACGGACGATGACAGCGAGGTCAACATTTGTAACAAGATGGTCACGAAATGAAGAAGAAGAACTAAACTAAACTAAAGACTATGGCTGAGCTTTAATGACCACTGACTTTTCGCAGCTTCACCATTCCATCTCTATTACTTGAACCATGCCATTAGTTTGGGAGAATGGTCAAAAAACGGACGTGGGTTTTAAGTTCGATCGTACTAATCAGTCACGGTCTGGGGCTCCCATCCGAACCATTGCACAATCTCCCTTTGTCTTGTGAAAATGAAAGAGAAACATGAAAGGGGACACAGAGACACGGAGGCTGGGCTAGATTTTGGTGCATGTGTTCCTGGTTATGAGGAGTGTAGACTTTCTACTTTGACTGTGTTCAACAAATAATACACTTTCATTTTCGCTAAAGACTCTGGTTTAAATTATTGGTGCAGTTATATTTCATTATATCTACACAATCAGTCAAAAAGAGCAGTGTGGTGATGTTGCTTTCATGATTAACGCTCCTGGACTGAGCACAGTGCAGGTTGATTAGAGCGCTCCACTTCTTTAGATATAATTCACCAGGCTTGAGAAACACTCCACCAACTTGACCTTCATTATTTTCCCCATACTTCTTTCAGGAACAGTTTTCTGCTCAGCTCTACTCCTTTTCTTTGTTGATGTCTCAGTGCACATCTCTCTGGCCACACTGCCCTCCTGTTCCAGGCCCACATGGCTAATATGCCTGAGGAGCTGGTTTTACACCAGCACACAAATTGCTCCTTCTCAAGCCTAGCTGGCCCATTTGCACAGAGGCACCAAATGCTGGGGTAACTCGGCAGTTCAGGCAGCCTCTCTGGGGAAAAGGAGCAGGTGACGTTTCCGGCCGAGACCCATCTTCAGACTGAGAGTCAGGGGGAGAGGGAAACGATGGATATGAAAATCTTCAGAACAAATCAGAGCCGGCACCGATGGCCAACGAAAGGTGAAGCCCACAATGGTCCATTGTTGGCTGTGGAAGAGGTGGTAACAAAGGAATATATGGATGCATACAGTGGAGCTAGCAGGACCACTCAGGTGGGGGAGGGGCGGAGAGAGAGGTAATGCAAGGGTTACTTCAGATTTGAGAAATCAATATTCGTACCGCTGGGTGGCAAGCTGCAAGTCGTATGGTACATGTCCTTCTCTGTAATGGCATAGACTGCAGCTGTGCTGATCTGCATAATTTCATCAATCATAGCTATGGTTTTAAGATGGATTTTTGTGCCTATCTAAAAGCCTCTATAAGTGCCACCATCGTATTTGCCTACACTACTACTCCTGGCAGCGTGTACCAGGCACCCACCACTCTCTGTATTGAAAAAAAATGCCCTACAATTCTCCTTAAAAGTTTAGAAACATGGAATTCCAGACACTGGTTTACAAAAAAAAGACATAAAGTGCTGGAGTAACTCAGCAGATCAGGTAGCATCTCTGATGTTGTCCAAGAGATGTTGCCTGATCCAGCACTGTGTCTTTATTTTCCTTTGAACCTTGCATCTTATACCTTAAAGCTGTGCCCTCTAGTCTTTGACACTTCAGGACATAGGGTTTGAGAATCGTCCTGTGACTGCAGGTTACTTTTAAACTAGTGGCTGACTCAGATTCCTTTGCACCACTGGCTTCCATTTCCTTGGAAGTGACGCTCCTATGAGCAAAATTAAATAAAAGTTTTATGTTGTAGCTAACAGCTTCAGCAAGATCTTTTCAATCCTTTGACTGCATATGAATCTGCCTCTGAGTGCACAATCTAAAAGTACTCCAACACTACAATAACGTGATCGTTTTTACTGCAGAGATCTGCCACAAAGATCAGTTTAGGAGACTCTTAAAGTGATTGAGTGCCTTCCGTGCCAAAACAAATTTACTCAGGAATCAGATGCAGGAAAGTTGCTCTTACAGACCAGCAAAGTAAATAGCACTGACGATTATGTACATTTTGTACATAGCTTCATGCTGTGGGTATGTGCCCATTAGTAACCGCAGTGTACTGTCCAAATCTGCTTTACAAAATCCTCTAACATTCTGCAATGAGAGGAGTCCTTTGATTCCTCATTCTAGGCTGTATTCCAATCCAAATTCTTACCCAAACCCAAGTTCACCAGACCAGTGCATTGCATAGCCTCACCACTTTATAAAGTGCGTATTATCTGCCACAGTTATTTAGAAAATGTGCTTCTGTGCTCATCGCTAAGTTTTTTAAATGGTGGCTTTAATCAACTTGCTGAAAGTCAGCACATGCTCAGCACAGCATATAGGAATAAATTAGTCTCCCCATAATCTTATGTTTACAGAATTTATACAGAAGCAGAGATCTGTATCCTCTGAGAATTAAGAAAAATACTTCAACTCAAGTACTGTAAAATCAAATCAAAAGGACTAGCCTGAGAGAGTTGTTTTTAATTAGCTCCTTTGAAATTACTTCCAGATACTTAGTATCATATTATATTGCGTAGAATTACACAGAAAGTACAGCACAGCAATAGGCATTTGTATGGGCTGGTTGAAACTTAATGCATGTGCTTCCTATCCTGCCTTACCTGTCCTTAACATCAAATATGGAAGGAGGAACTCATCTCTTGAAACAAGTATGACTGTCCTCTCATGGAGGACGCCTGTGCGTGACTTTCCTTAACGCGTGGAGACTGGTGCACAGACAGCCACCACACGGTCCTTGACAGATCTGTGTCAAAGGCAAAGTCCATTTAGATAACGGATAACGTGAGCAAAAGGCCACCCAACTGCGTGGAACGTTACAGCTCAGCGGAATGAACATTGACTTCTCTGACTTCTCTAACTTCAAGTAGCCCTTGCTTTTGCTCTCTCTCCATCCCCTGCCCCCTCTCAGTTCTCTGACCAGTCTGTCTCCATTTTATCCCTGTTTCCTTTGTTGTTACCGTCTCCCATCTAACAATGATCTATTCCACATTTTCATTGTACTCCATTCCTTTGATCCTGTTTTCACACCTTACACTTCCTTATCTATGCACCGCCCACTACCCTGACATCAGTCTGAGGAAGGGTCTTGACCCAAAAGTCACCCATTCCTTCTCTCCAAAGATGCTGCCTGTCCCGCTGAACTACTCCAGCATTTTGTGTCTATCTTGAAAAATAATGTGCTCGTTTCCATAAGTAACTAAAGTGTTCTCACAAATACTTTATAATCTAATGGCTGTAATATCATCTCTCGCTTGATAACATATTCATTGTCGTCTCGGTGCTTCTGTGAAGGATGCTTCCGCTAATGAGAGAGACTGGGACCAGAGGTCATAGTCTCAGAATTAAAGGATGTTCCTTTAGGAAGATGAGCATGAATTTATTTATTCAGAGGGTGGTGAATCCGTTGAATTCTTTGCAACAAAAGGCTGTGTAGGCCAATTCACTGGATATTTTTAAGGAAGAGATAGATGGATTATTGATTAGTATGGGTGTCAAGGGTTATGGGGAGAAGGCAGGAGAATGGGGTTCGGAGGAAGAGATAGATCAGCCATGATTGAATGGTGGAGTAGACATGAAGGGCCAAATGGCCTAATGATGCTCCTATCACTGATGACATAATGACCGTATGAAGCACCTTTGCTCATTCTTTTCCACATTGGAGCTGATGTGCAAACTGAGGTTGACACTCTTGGGTGAAACGGCATTCATGCAAATGGGGGTTTGATTGTGAGCATGGACTCAGTGAGTCAGACAAAATGCTTCTGTAAAAAAAACACACACAGAATGCTGGAGTAACTCAGCAGGTCTGACAGCATCTCTGGAGAACATGGATAGACAATAGACAATAGGTGCAGGAGTGGATCATTCGGCCCTTCAATGTGATCATGGCTGATCATCCCCAATCAGTACCCTGTTCCTGCTTTCACCCCATATCCCCTGACTGCTATTTTAAGAGCCCTATCTAGCTCTCTCTTGAAAGCATCCAGAGAACCTGTCCCCACCGCCCTCTGAAGCAGAGAATTCCACAGACTCATCACTCTCTGTGATAAAAAGTGTTTCCTCGTTGTTCCTGATAGGTGACATTTCAGGTAGGGACTCTTCTTCAGACTGATTGTGGTGGAGAAGGGGGTGGGGGGGGGGGGGGGGGGGGGTGCAAGCTGGAAGAGAGGTGAGGGCAGGACAAAGCCTGTTTCTGGGATATTTATCTCGACGACTCCAATGCTATAAAAGAGAATCTTTTTATCTAGCAGTTTGTGGAATTAGTAGTGAGCAGATTGGCCGACCTGTTTCCGATTATAGAATAATGCCACACTTCAAATTTTTTTTTTTTAATGACTATAAAATGCTTTGAGAAGTCCTAGGAATGGATAATTTGCTTAAGTGACATTATTTTATCTTAATTTAGTTCATTTTAGTTTAGTTTAGTTTAATTTAGTTCGGAGATACAGCGCGGAAACAGGCTCTTTGGCCCACCGAGTCCGTGCCACCAAGCGATCGCTGTACACACACCCAATTTACAACTTACAATTTTTACCGAAGCCAATGAACCTACAAATCTGAACATCTTTGGAGTCATTAGTTTACGGTAAAATGTCCAGATCTACCATCTGCCATGCATTTCCTACCTGAGATAGAAATAGAAATATATCTCTGTAGTCCAAATAAAGTTGGAGTGCACTAAGGCCGGCCCTGATCAAGATCTGCTGGGCATCATACATCTACGATCAAAGCAGATCCCTTCTGATCTGTACCGTCCACCAGCACATGTTATGAAACTTGCATTTCATTATTCCAACTGGAAGTTATTTTGATTTATTTGGATGTTGGGTGACAGCTGATACAAAGACCGAGAGGGAGATAGATTTCAAAGGTTTTCCTTTTCTACACAGAGCGCCAGGAAGCTTTTGCGTGTGCCTCGGTAGCACCACATATGGAACAAATCTTTTGCTAGGAAGATCAAATAGCAGCGGCTCAAATCTATTGTTGAACGGCTCAGTTGTCAGTCACCAATGAAAAAGACCAAGGTTGGCAATACCGTTGTCATGGGCATCTTACATGTGTTTCCACTGAAGGAGGGCTTTATAGATGGGTAACTGTGCAGATTTGATGGGAATCGATAGAGCAGATGCACACAGAGTCTGAGGGGAATAGATGGGGGAGATGCACAGATTCTTTTTACCCAGAGTATAGAAATCAAGAACCAGAGGATATAGATTTAAGGTGAGAGGGGAATGTTTTAATAGGAACCAGAGGGGCAGCTTTATCACAGCGAGAGTGGTGGGTATGTGGAATGAGCTGCCTGAGGATGTAGCAGTAGAAGAGGCAGGTACTTATACGGCATTTAAAAGGCATTTTGACAGGTCCGTGGATAAGAAAGGATTAGGGGGATCTGTGCCAAACACAGGTAGGTGGGATTAGTCTAGACGGAACATCTTGGTCGGCACGAAAGGCTTGTTTTCATGCTGTGTAACTATAACGTCATGACTCTAATTATAGACAAAGGTGAAGTGTGATCATTTAAGCAGGGCAAGCCAGATGAAACAGCTATGGCCTGGTAAGATCCTGGAACATCCGCATTCAGTGTATGACAATTTATACTTCAATTTATTTTTATTATTCTCATTGAGTAGATATATTTCGATGTTCAAGTTCAAGTTCAAGTGAGTTTATTGTCATGTGTCCCTGTATAGGACAATGAAATTCTTGCTTTGCTTAAGCACACAGAAAATAGTAGGCATTTACTACAATAGCAGGCATTTACTACAAGCCATCCTATACTAACTCACTAAAAATGTAATGACAACTTAATGTGAAATGTGACACAGTGGTGCAGCAGTTGAGCTGCTGCCTTACAGCGCCAGAGACACGGGTTCGATCCTGATTATGGATACAGTGTATGGAATTTGTTCGTTTTCCCCGTCACCCACATGGGTTTTCTCCGGGAAGCTCAGGTTTCCTCCCACACTCCAAAGACGTGCAGGTTTGTATATTAATTGGCTTTGGTAAAATTCTGCCAAGTGCGTATGATCGTGCTTATGTATGAGATGATCGCTGGTCGGCGTGGACTTGGTGGACTGAAGGGCCTGTTTCTGTGCTGTATTTCTAAAGTCTAAAGTCCAAACCTGTGTCAGAATAGACTTTCTTATAAAAAATCAAGTGTCTCAATTAGAATGGTGTTAGTTGTCCATTCGTTTTTGCTATTAGCATCACTACTTTCAGAATTTTCAACACAATCACAGCCTAAAAGCACCTTGAACCAGGCACATGGAGAGTTGAAATGTGAAAAGAAAAATTAATCATAGTACAGTAAAATAACGTCCATCGCAAAAAGGAATTCCTGATAATACTGAGTGCATTTTACCATCCAATTTATAAAGCATGATGTGAAATACGAGATGCTGAAGTTTCAAAGCACAAAGTGATGAATATAAAAGTGACAATGAACGATCAAGTCCAGGACTTGATGTTGATTTTTCTTTACCTTCTGGTTTAGAATCTAACGTTTCTTCCATCTGTTCACTCAAATGTTTCCTTATGAAGTGGCAATGGGCAACTTCAACAGAAATCACAGACAATGTATGTTGATCTTTTTTCCCCAAAAAATGTTTTCCTGGTTCTGATAATGAGCTACCTTTCGCTACTTTGAAACTCTGAGTGACATAGACTTGGGGGCATAGGTTTTGTCTTTTTGCACTATTATTATTTGTTTGTTTTAATGTGTATGTATGTGTATGAGTTGATCCAGCTTTTTGTGTCTATCTTCTATATATATATATAGAAGATAGGCACAAAAGCTGCATTAACTCAGTGAGACAGGCAGCAACTCTGGAGAGAAGGAATGGGTAACATTTCAGGTCGAGACCCTTCCTCAGTCATATATATTACTATGTTTACATATTCTGTTTTGTCCCTGTCCCACTTAGGAAACCTGAACGGAAACCTCTGGAGACTTTGCATCCCACCCAAGGTTTCCGTGCGGTTCCCGGAGGTTGCAGGTGGTTGCTGGAGGTTGCAGGTAGTGGAAGCAGGTAGGGAGACTGACAAAAACCTCTGGGAACCACACGGAAACCTTGGGTGGGGCGCAAAGTCTCCAGAGGTTTCCGTTCAGGTTTCCTAAGTGGGACAGGGGCATTGTGCTGCTGCAAGTAAGAATTTTGTTGTTCTATCTGGGACATTTGACAATGGAACACTCTTGACTTGACTCTATGAGTACCGTATATTTTGCTAAATAACAATGAAAATGAGCATTATTGTGTAAGCTAAAAATATTGCAGAAAGCGTACAGACAGAAAAGACCCATTGGCAAATGACATGGCATGAAACTGCCTGGAACCACTTTGACAAGCAATGCTTTTTTCTGATTTGGGAGGAATGGATGTTACTACATCTTCCTATCTAAATTGATCAATTAGCACATTAAGCCTTGGGTTTGGATACTATTGTTTTGAGCAAATCATTGCAGAAATCCTTTATCTGTGTTCTGTGATGGCTATGATTATATTCATGTATAGTCTGTTTTTGACTGGACAGCTCAAAGAAGCTTTTCACTGTATCTTGGTGCATGTGACAATAATAAACTAATCTAAACTATACTCATTGTCTAACTAATGATAACTATCATTATCAGTTCTTGCTATGATTACTTTAAAATGAGTACGTGCTTAGATAACTTCAGTTGTAGGCTTCCTCCTACCTATGGCGTGCACAGCCTAAAGTTGTAGGTCAACTTGTTCTATTTGATCTTTTGTTTGTGCACATCGGGTTGATTGCATTAGTCGAAACAGGGTGGACCGCGTGAAGGTTGCAATCTCCCACCCCAGTTGTAGGCTGATTAGTCTGATTAAAGAATGGGGTGTATGATATGAAGCAAAGTTGGGATTGAAATCACCGTCCTAGACTCTTGATCATCATCCACCATCATTAATTGGAATGGTGCTGCTGGAAAGAAGGAACAGCAGATGGAACTTTACACCAATGATAGACATAAAATGCCGGAGTAACTCAGCTATTCCTTTTCTCTATGCTCCGCTGAGTTGCTCCAGCATTTTATGCTGATCTTGGTGCTAATGGAAGTTGTACTCCACTTCTCCCAGCCTTTCTGCCACCATTATGCTCTATTAGGAGTGAACCACAACACCACTGGCAAGGGGATGTGAAGCAGATGTTTAGTGCAGATGTTGCACAGCAGTGGGGGAAATGTTGTTCCCAAGTCTGGATGTCTGGGCTTTTAAGCTCCCGCGCCATCTTCTGCAAGGTGGAGAGAGGAAAGGGAATGGCCAGGGTGGCAGCATCCTTGACTATACTTCCAGCCTTCCTGATGCACCATGAAGATGACTGGGTGGAAGGAAGTGACGAGCCTGTGATGGACTGAGCTGTGTTCACCACGCTCCGCAGGTTCAGGCGATCAAGGGCAGAGCAGTTGCCGTACCTGACTGAGGTGCAGCCTGTCAGAATACTTCCTATTGCGTGTCTATAGAAGTGCAAGAGAATCCTTGCATCCATCTTCTCAGATGCCAGCACTTTCGTGATCATGGCATCAGTGCAAATGGAGCAGGTTAGCTTGCTGGTGATGTGGATGCTGAGGAAACTGAAGCTGTCATCTCTACAGTAGCTCCATTGATGGGGTCAGGGATGTGTTCACCCCCACCACCCCGTTCCCCTCTACCCCAAGCCTTTCTCTCCACAATCAACTTTTTGTAGTGCTGAAGTAAAGGGCTAGATTATTGATCCGACACCATGACCCTAAGTTTCTCATCACTTTCATGTACTCCATCTCATCATTGTTGTTGACACAGCCGACAATACTGGTATCATTGATTGTGTTGGCTTTGTATTTGGCCACACAGTCATGGATTTACAGGAAGTATAACAGGGGATGGAGCACACAGCCCTGAGAAGCACTATTGTGGAGGGTCAGCATGGAGTCAATGTTATAGCCAATTCTAAGCAACAGTTCTTCCAGCCAGGAAACACTGAAGTTCTCGATAGAAGGCTCTAGGCCAAGGCCCAGAGGTTTGAGGTGGGCTGATTCAGCATTATGGTCTTGAAGGCTGAGCTGTAGATAGTAGGTAACCTGTTACTTACGGCAGCAGAGTGGCGCAGCGATAGAGTTGCTGCCTTGCTGCGCCAGAGACCCGGGTTCAATCCTGACTACAGTTGCTGTCTGTACGGAGTTTGTACGTTCTCACTATGACGGTGTGGGTTTTCTTCGAGATCTTCGGTTTCCTCCCACACTGCAAAGTCGTACAAGTTTGTAGGTTAATTAGCCTGGGTTTGTACACTTGGTACAAGTATAAATTGTTCATAGTGTGTGGAGGTTTGTGTTAATGTGCGGGGATCTCTGGCCAGTGCGGACTTGGCGGGCCAAAGGACCTGCTTCCGCCCTGTATCACTAATCTACACTAAAATTACTGAGAAATTACTGGGAAACCTAAATGGATTTTGCTTATTAAAGAATACACAGGAACAGATATAATTTTCAGCCTATTCAGAGCAATAATAAATCCACCTTCCACTATGACAATGATTAAATAATACACTAATCACAAGGATTTGACTAATTATATATTCCAGCACAAATGTATATATTTTTTTGAAGTGTAGCTTTGTTAGTTGGTAATTGAAGTTCCACACAGCCCAGGCTTGATATAGACCTACAAACATATGGGGAGAAAGTAGCTGGAATACATAATATTCAGACTAATGATCAATTTTGAATTGGAATGCAGTTAGATGAAGGCCGTTGTGAATGATTATATTGTTCTGCAAACCAATTATAGCTGAAACATTTAGATTCTATGCGTGGGTGCTACATCAATTGATGCATATGGGCACCAGTGGAAAAAAAAAATCAGGGAGAGAAATATATATGAACATACTGTAGGATCTGCGAGTCAGAATTCATTACATTTTGTATCGTGCATTCAAATCCAGCTCCGACAGATGAGATAAAAGTCCTAATTCTGTGAACTACAAAGCTCCTAATTGCTTGCAAAATCCAGAACACATGTACAGGTCACTTACTCATACGTTGCAAAGAAACTAGAAGCAGTTCATGCCTGCGGGGTATTAGCACCAGGTGGGATCCATTTTATAATCCTCAAGAAAATGCGTGAGGAACTAGAGGAGTTATTGATTAATTTTTCTTTTGGAGCTTGGCTTATGCAGGATTTGTACCTTAGGGCTGGAATATGGTTCCTGTAATCCTGATATCCAAAACCAGATGAAACAAGAGCTATTGAATAAAAACACGTTTAACCAAGCGTTGCCAGTGGGCGAACTGCTCAAGAGTATTTAGTGGCATGGTTTGAATTTCATCTAAAAAGAAGTTTGCTGTGGGGGAAAGGCAACATGATTACAATGGCAACAGACTATATGGAGCTTAATTGTATTGTGCTGGAATAGGTACACAGGAGGGAAGGTGCATGATTAATATGCATCTGCTTGACCCATTGTAGGAAATGTACAGAATTCATACAGCAACTTCATTAAGGTGATTTCAATAATCAGCCAGTGCTAATCCTGCTGTTTATTGACTTGGCACAGAGCCACAATGACTAGTAATAGTTCACAGTGTCTAGTACTGATGAAAACTTGCAGCTTTAGTTTGGTTTTGTTTCATTTGGAGACACAGCATGGAAGCAGGCCCTTCGGCCCACTGAGCTGCACTGACCAACGATCACTCATACACTGTACACTGGTGCAGCGGAGTTGCTGCCTTACGGTGCCTGAGACCCAGGATCTGTCCTGGCAACAGGTGCTGTCTGTATGGAGTTTGCACATTCTTCCACTGACTGTGTGGGTTTTCTCCTGGTGCTCTGGTTCCTCGTACTTTCAAAAGGCATGCAGGCCTGCAGGTTAATTGGCCTCTGTGAATTGTCCCCTGTGTGTGGACTAGAACCTGCGTCAGCGTGATTGTTGATCGGCAAGGACACGGTGGGCCAAAGGGCCTGTTCCCATGCTGTATCTTTAAACCCGCAAAACAACCTGGCCTCCTTCAGATTGATAGATTGGAGGTAATGCCCAAATGGGTTTATAAAGGGCAAGCTGCATGTTTAGAACGGGAGCATTTGTGTTTCCAATTCTACCTCTCCATTGTGTCTGATGCTGTGGCCTTCATACACCTAGCCCAGTTGAGTTGAGTTTACTTTATTGTCATGTGTACCGAGGTACAGCGTAAAGCTTGTTGCATGCTGGCCAGTCAGCGGAAAGACAGTATATGGTTACAATCAACCATCCACAGTGGACAGGTACAGGATAAAGGGAATAACGTTTAGTGCAAGATGACTACTGCTGTCACTATTTCTGAAACCCTGGGGTCTCGACCCAAAACGCCTCCCATCCCTTCTCTCCAAAGGTGCTGCCTCACCCGCTGAGTTACTCCAGCTTTTTGTGTCTGCCTTCGATCTAAACCAGCGTCTGCAGTTCTTTCTTACACATCCAAGATAGAAGGTCATCTGCCTGTTCATCTGCCACAAAGGCAGGAGGCTTCTGTTATCCTTCCAGTGCTGGACAGGGAAGAGAAGGTTATACAAAGCATGCGGGGAATACACAAGTAATTTGCTGCTGTTTTTACGGCCTTTCTTGTGATTAGATGTAATTAGAGTTTGCAATGTGAATTTGACCATTAACTGCAATCAAACAGGTTGGCAATAGAGGGGACGTGAGGTGGGAACAATCGTGGAATGGGGAATTTAAATTTTTTCACATGTTGCTGAGCTGGTAGAGCCAATATATCAATTGCATCAACGTATTTATTTTATTAGGCGCCTAATAAAATCAGCCATGTCCACGAGGATTCACTTGAAGTTCTACGGAAGCATTATGGAAAGTATTTTGATGGGATCCCATCTCGGTCTGGACTGGATTGAAGCTGCAGGGAGTGAGTATCACAGTCCAGTATATTACATCTTATCACTTCTTCAATCCAGTCCATCTAGGAATTCATCGCCACGGATGTCCATGGTGCCCAAGTGACTGGGCATTTTTAAGGCACTGACTGACAGATTCATAATTAGTAAAGGCATCTGGGGTTGTGGGGAGAAGGCATGAGAATGGGGTTGAGAGGGGAAGGTAGATCAGGTATGGAACTTATGAACTTATGATCTTCACAGATCATTGCATCAGGAAGGCTGGAAATGTAATGCTGGCCATTCCCTTTTCTCTCCTCTACCTTCTGGGAGAAGATACTGGAGCTCAAAAACCCTGACATGCAGACTTAAGACCAGCTTCTTCCTCATTGCTCTCAGCTTCCTGAACCATTCACCTCTTAATCATATAACCATATAACCATATAACAATTACAGCACGGAAACAGGCCATCTCGGCCCTACAAGTCCGTGCCGAACAACTTTTTTTCCCCTTAGTCCCACCTGCCTGCACTTATACCATAACCCTCCATTCCCTTCTCATCCATATGCCTATCCAATTTATTTTTAAATGATACCAATGAACCTGCCTCCACCACTTCCACTGGAAGCTCATTCCACACCGCTACCACTCTCTGAGTAAAGAAGTTCCCCCTCATATTACCCCTAAACATCTGTCCCTTAATTCTGAAGTCATGTCCTCTTGTTTGAATCTTCCCTATTCTCAAAGGAAAAAGCTTGTCCACATCAACTCTGTCTATCCCTCTCATCATTTTAAAGACCTCTATCAAGTCCCCCCTTAACCTTCTGCGCTCCAGAGAATAAAGACCTAACTTATTCAACCTATCTCTTTAACATCTTCCACATCTTTTTCCCGGAAGCATTGCTTTGTCCGCTTACTCTTTACCTTAATCAGTTGCTCCATTATTGTTTAATATTTAATATTTCTTGCACTACTATCTTTGCACCATTCTGCTGCTTTGACTAGGAAAACAGTGCTTCTGCTTTGTCCTCCAGTCAGGTCAGGGGGAGTACCATGCAATCCCGTGCTACCTGCTCCATGGTTGGATAGTCGGCGACTAAACCGTCTCCCCCACCTGGTTTGCCACATGATATTATTTCATAAAACACCATACTGAAGGGAATATTAATTCTTTAAAATTACATTGTGGTATTTATTATTAAGATCAAATGGTAGCAAACTAGTGTGAAGAAACAGTTTGCTGGTTTAAACTGAATGGGTGACGTTTCGGGTCGAGACCCTTCTTCACACCATGGTAACAAACTAGAAGAGTTATGAACTTCAAGCATGTGTTAGCCATTTTAACATTTGAAGAGGTCTTCTCATTTTCCTCATACTAGTAACAGGACTGCAATCTCTCTTAACTCACGATAGGGAACCATGATTAAAATCTACACCACTTCCTTTAACTTCCCATGGAGGTTTGATTAGGCCTATATTTATTTTCATTCAGGTTTCAGGAGCTGTCGGAACCCAAACTTATAAACTGGAGTAATTATTTAAGGTTCGTACTTAAGCAGAAGGTGTCTATTTAACTATTGATGTGCCAAACCTAAATAAATGTTAAATCTATTTAAAACTTTTAACGCCGTTATATATCTGAAATTGCAAGTTACCAGATGTTGATGAATGCTGGATGTTTGGGATTTCATGTGCTTATCTCGTGAGACTCATAAATGACTTTTTTCCCGCACAGAAAGCCTTTGCAGAAGAGGCTAACGTTATGATTGCTTTTCATTACTATTGTGAATCTGCCAAAGTGTGCAAATAAATGAATAGTTTGCATTTGTCTTGATAATCAAGGAGATCACAGTCAGGTAGTGTGTTGGGAATTAAACCTGCAGACCAAAATACTTCTCCAAACCTCTCTCTGTTGTGCAACACTGGCCCCAGCAGAGAGGGGTGGCACAGTGGTGCAATGGCAGAGTTGCTGCCTTACTGCGCCCGAGACTCAGGTTTGATCCTGACTATGATTTGTGGCTGTAAGGAGGTCGTACATTCTCCCTGTAACCACGTGGGTTTTTTTCCGGGTGCTGCGGTTTCCGCCCACGTTCCAAAGACGTGCAGGTTTGCAGGTTAATTGGCTTCTGTACATTGTCCCGATGTGTGGGATAGCATTAGTGGATGGGTGATCACTAGTTGGCGCAGACCCGGAGCGCTGAAGGGTCCGTTTGCACGCTGTATCTCTAAACTCAACTAAATGAAAGAATAGTTGATGAGAAGCCCTTAGATTCATAGTCGTGTGGCACAAAACTGTCCCTACAAACCTGCAAAGATGCCCCTAAATAAATCCCATTTGCCTGCATTTGGCCCGTATCCCTTTTAACATTTCCCATCCATGTAACTGTCTTGTAAACGTTGTTATTGTACTACCTCTACCTCTACTATTCAACTACCTCCTCTGGCAGCTCATTTTAGATACTCATTGCCCCTCATTAAATCATTCCCCTCTCACCGTAAACCTATATCCTCCGGTTCTGGATTCCACTGCCTAGGGTAAAATACTTCACCCTATAAAAATCCCCACATGATTCCGTACACGTCTATAAGATCACCCTTTAGCCTCCTGTGCTTCAAGGAAAAAAGCAGTTGCTTGCTCAATCTTTCCCAATAGCTTAGTCCCTTGAATCCTGGCAACATCCCAGTGAATCTTCCCTGCACTCGTTCCAACTTAATGAGGCCTTGGATATGTCAATGGATCTACCTTGTAACAATCCGAAACGTCACCCATTCATTCTCGCCAGAGATGCTGCCTGTCCTGCTGAGTTACTCCAGATTTTTGTATCTACCTTTCAACAGACAGACGTGTATGATGAAATTCATCCCTGGCTACAAAGCGGCAGCATAGCCTTTGGCTGTCTGGGGAAAAGAATGTTCAAATCTCGGGCAATGGCCATTTAACACCCAGCTATTTCTGCACCTGTTAGCCTCATGAGTAAGTTAAGGCACAGATTTGTGGAAACAGCACAATTGCTGCACCTCAACCAACCTCTGTGTGAACCTAGACAGGAGATAGACACAAAAAGATGGAGGAACTCAGTGGGTCAGACAGCATCTCTGGAGAAAAGGAATAGGTGATGTTTTGGGTCAGGACCCTTCTCCAGACGGTCTGATGATGGGTCTCGACCCGAAACGTCACCTATTCTTTTTCTCCAGTGATGCTATCTGACCCGCTGAGTTACTCCAGCTTTTTGTTTCTATCTTCAGTTTAAACCAGCATCTACAGTTCCTCCCTACACACGAACCTAGACAGTGACTGGGAGATACGACGATGGAAGCTAATTTCCTCTTCATTTGCTTTCAGTGTGTACATCAATAGTAAGCTGTCGGTAGTGATTCTTTTCAGTGTATCAGCACGCCAAAGGAAATACTCAGTCTTTAAATTACGTTGTGTAGAATTTATTATTAATGTCATCTGGTAATGAACTGGAGGAGTTATGAACTGCAAACATGTGTTGGCCATTTCAACACAAGTAATCAGCCATTCCACTAGAATGCACATAATTGTCTTTCATAAAACTCCTTACTTCAAGGTCAGGGATATTTTCTTCTGGAAATTGACTATGGATACAGGTTTTTTTGGAATATTTTTGCAGATTTCGCCTCGTCTGTGCAATGAACACGTACCACTTTGGGACACGTTAATTACACCAGATTTACTTCTTCTTCTTCTTGCGTATGGCGTGCACAGCCTAAAGTTGGAGGTCAACTTGTTCTACTTCATCTAATTGTTTGTGCACGTCGGGTTGATTGCATTAGACGAAACAGGGTGAAGGTTGCAATCTCCCACCCTCTTGATTTACTAACTAGGCTGAACGCTGACCAGAATCTTCAGTGAAGTAAATGCGACTGTGTACTGTGTACTGTGTGTGTGTGTGTGTGATGAGTATGTGCAGGTTTACCAGCTATACCATTTTGGCATTCTCCCCACTTTTAAAAAGAAAGTTCTCATTCATCTACAAAATGAGATATATGCCATATGAATATTACATTCCTAATGATCCCAAGATGTTAATCTAAAGGACCTGATGGCTCACATCTGCTCAGTATTAGAAATCATGTATTTTTGCAAACATTTGGTGTTACACAACTCGAGGTAAATCCCTGATTCCACAAAGGGTTTTGATGCCGCAGCTGGAGGGGGTGGGGGGGGGGGCGATTGGAGCCTGCCCCATAGCACCGGTCTTCAACGTGATGGCTTTTGCTCTGACCTCCACTTGTAGAGTTACGTTTGACACAATCTTTACTGAACAGCGACTTTACCACCAGAGCACAATGTGTTCAGTGATCAATATAGTAATCTTCTCCCTAATGGGTTTCAGTCAATCATATCCAACTCAGAACGGGAAAAATAGTGTGTCTTCCAGTCTGTTGGCCGCATGTACCAGGAGACTTACCTTGGCCCAAAAAGACACAGTAAACCAGTAAATCATCAGCCAAATACATCTCAGCACAGTCACTCTGACTGCAGCAAAGGAAATCCGCGTAATGTGTAACAGACCTGCACTAGGGAAACAACTATTGGATTGCAATATATAGTGAGGTGCTCTCCTTAATTCAGTGCCTTGATAAATGATCTATTTCTGATGAGTTCCTCATGGCATATTACATTTCAGCTATTCCCAAGTTGAAACTACAATTCTCTTTTGTTTTTATTTTATTAGATTACAGCATGACTACAATCCAAAAAAGGATGGAATTTCCACAGCCTGCTCACAGCAGCCCTCCACTATTTAGCTTAACCTACACCTAGCGGCAAAAGTGGCGCAGCGGTAGAGTTGCTGTCTTACAGCGCCAGAGACGGGTTCGATCCTGACCACGGGGCCACCCCATACAGAGTTTTCACATTCTCCCTATGACCGCGTCAGTTTCCTCCGGTTGCTACTCCGGTTTCATCCCACACTCCAAAGACGTGGTGAATTGGCTTCTGTAAATTGTCCCTAAGAGTGTAGGATAGAACCAGTGTACAGGGTAATTGATGGTCGGCACGGACTCGGTGGGCCGAGGTGCCCGTTTCCACGCTGTATCTCTAAACTAAACTAAACTAAACTAAACTAAACTAAACTAAACTAAACATAACTAAACTACATTGAGGGCCATTTCTTGCTGATTCTGGCCACTGGCTCCAAATACAAGCTGGCTCTCGGCCATCCACACTGGATTTACTGACAAATTTAGAAGGCTTAATCTATTAGTTGTCCCACTGTGAGAGTCCACGCCGAGTCCATTGGCAAGCCCACTGCTCCTTGGATTCTTAGCCAGGGAAGACCTGGCATAGAACCTGAGATGAGGCTCCAATGATGTCCTTGGTGTTTCTGGCCCTGCAGTTTAGGACGAAAAGGCGAAGGTTACTCATAATTTTCATTAGCTTGCTTTAGTTTAACATATTTAATTTGTATTTATATTTTAATTCACAAATTAAGATCATCAAAGACCACGCCGAGTCCATTGGCAAGTTTGCCCTCCTCCCATCAGGGAGGCGGTACAGGAGCCTCAGGTCACGTACCAGCAGGATGAGGAAAAGCTTCTATAACCTGACACTGATGAACTCTCCCGACGATGATTTCTCTGGTGTTCTGGCCCCTGCAGATTAGGATTCGTAAAGGCGATTATTCTGGTCTCTTCATAATTCTTTATGTACATTAGCTGACGCTTTTCGTTGTACTGATATTTTGTGCGAATTTGTGAATTGAATTAATTTTATTCAATTGAAATGTATAATAACTTCATTATTAATTAAAATTAAAGTACTTTTCAGATTATTTGGTTCAGTTTTAAGGGACCTTTAAAGACACAACTGTGCACAACAGTTGAGGGAAGAAAGAGCTCAGAAGCCAAAGCCTATCAGGTGTGATCGTAAGTTCTTGGAGCAGAATTAGGCCATTCAACCCATCAAGTCTACTCTGCCATTTAATCATGGCTGATCAATCTTTCACTCTCAACCCCATTCTCCTGCCTTCGCCCCATAACCCATGACACCTGTACTAATCGAGAAACTGTTAATTTCCGCCTTACAAAATATCCATTGACTTGGCCAACACAGCATTCTGTGACAATGAATTCCACAGATTCACCATCTTCTGACTAAAGAAATGCCATCCCATCTCCATTCTAAAGGTACATCCTTTTATTCTGAGGCTGTGGCCACTGGTCCGAGGCTCTCCTACTAGTGTTTGGCGGTTTTGTGTTTTGGGTTATGGGACGTGTGTGGGACTTTAGTGTTTCGGGCTGGTACTTCTGCACCAGCTTGCTTGAGACCCGGTTGTCATCTGCAACTTGCCATCTAACTCAAGAGCTTGTACGGTTAATAAGGTCGATGCTCCACATGCAGTAGAGTGTGCAACTGTAATGGTAATACTGGGCAGTGAGCTGCATACAGCATTTCGACAGGTCAGGAGTCAGGAGTGTTTTATTGACACATGGACTGAAACAGAACAATGAACTTCTGCCTTGCAGCAGCACAGCAAGTTTTTAAACACAGTACTCCAGAAGACCAGAAGACCATAAAGACATAGGAGCAGAATCGAGCCATTTGGCCCATCGATTCTGGTCCACCATTCAATCATGGTTGATCTATTTTTCCTCTCAACCCCATCCTCTTGCTTTCTTCCCATAACCATTGATGCCCTTACGAATCAAGAACTATCAATCTCCACTTTAAAAACACCGAATGACTTGGCAATGAAATCCACAGATACCTCACCCTCTATCCCAAAAAAAACCCTCCTCATCTCCATCCTAAACATATGTCCGTTTATTCTGAGATTGTGCCCACCAAAGTTAGTTCATGTTGTGGTGAATGTGTTGCTTAGCAGTTCTCTTATGTAGAACATAGAACCAGTACAGCACAGGGTCAGGGCCTTCAGCCCACAATGTCTGTGCTGAACAAGATGCCAACACCAACTCTTATTATTGTGTTTAAGAAGGAACTGCAGATGCTGGAAAATCGAAGGTACACAAAAATGCTGGAGAAACTCAGCGGGTGCAGCAGCATCTATGGGGCGGAGGAAATAGGCAACGTTTCGGGCAGAAACCCTTCTTCAGACCTTGAACTCTTCAGACCTTCAACTCTTATTAGCCTGCACATAATCCATCTTCTGCCATTCCCTGGATATCCAGAAGTCTCTTAAATGCCATTATCAGGTTGATCTGGGTTTGATCCTAGTGCTATCTATATAGTACTCTGTGGCTGCACAGATTTATTCCAGGTGTTCCAGTTTCCACCCATAACCCAAAGACATGGTGGTTGGCAGATGAGTGGACTGTTCATAAGTTCATATGTGATAGGACTCGAATTAGGCCATTCAGCCCATCAAGTCTACTCCGCCATTCAATCAAGGCTGAAGTATCTCTCACTCCCAACCCCATTCTCCTTCCCATAATGTACAGTGACCCCTGACTCCCAAACTAACCCAGAATCTATCTGTCTCTGCCTTAAAAATATCCATTGACTTGTTCTATTGACACGTCCGCCACAGCCTTCTGTGGCAATGAGTTCCACAGATTCACCACCTGTACATCGCCTTTAACACGGGTGGGTGGTAGGAGATCAGGGGAGAGCTGATGGGACTGTGACAATGGGAATAGATTGCGTGGAGATTAACAGGAGGCTGACACACAAATGCTCTCTGCGATTTGGCAAAGACTCAATGGGTTAAATGCCGCCCTTCTATGCTGTGATAAATATATGAAATGTCTGACACAACATGTTAGATGAAGTCAAGCTAAATTCCTTCTTCAGTTCAGCACATTACCTCCTGCAGACTTAAAGAATCCTTGAAAGTACCAAATGCCTTTTAAATTGAAGCAACACTCAGCAGAAATCAATCAGCATCCAACCTCTACCGAGTGCGAGTGAGCAGCTCTCCCTGCTGTGTGTTCCTCTGTGTGATTTTGTGGTTGGCACAGCTGGAGAATGGGGCTCCATTTTGGCTTCATTACATTCCAGTCACCATTGCATTCTGATTGACATAATAACCTGCCCACAAGGCACGATATCATTGGATATTGATAGACACAAAAAGCTGGAGTAACTCAGTGGGACAGGCAACAACTCTGGAGAGAAGGAATGGGTAACGTTTCAGGTCGAGACCCTTCTTCAGTGCTCTAACTAGGCACCAATCCAGCGTGGTATCGTCCACAGGGTCTCAGTGTGTGTGTGTGTGCACAAGATAAGCAACATGAAAAACCTCAGGACATCAGTTTAAATATCATCTGAAGAACAAGGGTTTCGAACCGAAACGTTACCCATTCCTTCTCTCCAGAGATGCTGCCTGTCCCGCTGAGTTACTCCAGCTTTTTAGAAACATAGAACATAGAAAAATAGAAAATAGGTGCAGGAGAAGGCCATTCGGCCCTTCGAGCCTGCACCGCCATTCAATATGATCATGGCTGATCATCCAACTCAGTATCCTGCACCTGCCTTCTCTCCATACCCCCTGATCCCTTTAGCCACAAGGGCCACATCTAACTCCCTCTTAAATATAGCCAATGAACTGGCCTCAACTACCTTCTGCGGCAGAGAATTCCAGAGATTCACTACTCTCTGTGTGAAAAAAGTTTTCCTCATCTCAGTCCTAAAAGATTTCCCCCTTATCCTTAAACTATGACCCCTTGTTCTGGACTTCCCCAACATCGGGAACAATCTTCCTGCATCTAGCCTGTCCAAACCCCTTAAGAATTTTGTAAGTTTCTATAAGATCCCCTCTCAATCTCCTAAATTCTAGAGAGTATAAACCAAGTCTATCCAGTCTTTCTTCATAAGACAGTCCTGACATCCCAGGAATCAATCTGGTGAACCTTCTCTGTACTCCCTCTAAGGCAAGAATGTCTTTCCTAAGATTAGGAGACCAAAACTGTACGCAATACTCCAGGTGTGGTCTCACCAAGACCCTGTAACTGCAGTAAAACCTCCCTGCTCCTATACTCAAATTTTTGTGTCTAGCTTCGGTTTAAACCAGCATCTGCAGTTCCTTCCTACACATATGGATATTGACGTTGTGCGTACTAATCTAGGGTGGAATATAGGGGGACCCACTTGTGCTGCGGTAGAGTTGCTGCTTTACAGCGCCAGAGACCCGAGTTCAATCCTGACTCCAGATACTATCTGTGCATGTGACAATAAATGTGAACTTGAACTTGAACTATCTGTACAAAGTTTATATGTTCTTCCCGTGACCCGTGTGGGTTTTCTCCAGGCGCTCCGGTTTCCTCTCGCACTCCAAAGACGTACAGGTTTGTAGGTTAATTGGCTTGGTAAAATTGTAAATTGTTTGTAGGATAGTGTTAGTGTACGGGTGGTTGCTGGTTGGCATGGACTCGGTGGGCCGAAGGGCCTGTTTCAGCGCCATATCTCTAAACTAAACAACCAAATACTCTCAGCTCCAAGGACATGGGTTCAATCCTGACCTTGTGACTTTTTTTGCTGAGTTTGCATGTTCTCTCTCTGAGTTTTACATTTAAGTATAGTTTATTGTCACGTGCACCGAGGTACAGAGAAAAGCTTGTGGTGTTTCTTTTTGTGATGATTGATCTCTCTCTGCTTTTCCTGCAGGTTCTTGGCTTTCCTGCTGCATCCCGAAGGTGGTTTGGGATGTTATTCACCGTTGATTCCCCTTCTATCCACATACCTTACAGCAGCTGCCAATTAACCTGCCAAACAGCAAAAGCTTGGCCAGGGCCGGTGGGTGATGGAGAGAGAATAAGTTGCTGAAATAGGGAGGATAAAAAATGGAGAGTCAAGATGGAACTAATGGGGAAACACAGAACTGCAGATGCTGGTTAATACACAAAAGGACACAAAGTGCTGGAATAAATTAGCAGGCCAAGTAGCATCTCTTGAGAATATGGATAGATGACGTTTCGGTTCGAGTCCCTTATTCAGTCTAACGTAGAGTCCATAGATGCTGCTTGACCTGCTGAGTTACACCAGCACTTATGTCCTTTTATGGAAATACAGTAAACTCATGCATTAATGGTTCAATGGTGGGCGGGGGGGGAGTTGGTGTCTGTTATTGTCGATTGTCCTCAATATCCGAGTGAGGGGGGCAAGGTTTAACCCGAGGCTGGGGGGGAATAGATGCACCGTTGGGTTGGTTAAACTAACGAGAATTCACAGGCCGGGGAGCCGCAGAGCCGCCGACCCCACACCCGCAGTCACACCTATTGAGTCTTTTAAGTTCCCCAAGGACCGTAAATGTGACTCCACAGTCAAAAAGGCCCACCAGACGATGCACTTCCTGCGGCAGCTGAGGAAACACAATCTGTCGCAGGCAATAATGGTCTAATTCTCCACTGCCATCGTAGACTCTGTCCTCACCTTCTCCATCATGGTCTGGTTTTGGCTCAGCCACCAAGCACGACACCCGGAGGCTGCAGCGAATCATTCGATCAGCTGAGAAGGTTATTGGCTACAACCTTCCCTCCATTGATGAACTGTACACTGCAAGGGCCAGGAAACGAGCGGGTAAGATAATCTCTGACCCCTCTCACCTTGGTCACAAACTTTTTGAAGCACTTCCCTCTGGAAGGCGACTCCGGATTGTCAAAACCACCACAGCCAGACATAAAAACAGCATTTTTTTGTACGAGCAGTAGCTCTACTCAATAATCAAAAGATTGCAGCCTCCTTTTACTCTGGTATTTTATTTCATTGTTCACATGTTTAAACTATAATGTTTTATGCTTTATTCTTAATTGTTTACTGTGTGTCATGATGTTACTTGCGAGCGGAGCACCAAGGCAAATTCCTTGTATGTGGCCTGTGTGACATATTTGGCCAATAAACTTATGCATTCATCCATTCATTCATTCATTCAGTGCACTAGGGTCGGGCTCGGTAACCATGCCACCTTCAAGCTGCTCGCTCTCTCCGGTCCCGGAACTGGAGCTTGTCGGACGGCAACAGTTTGTTGTGTAACTGGCGGAAGTGGTACAATTGAAGCCTCGGTCCACTATAGCCGAAATCTGCTACATAGAGGACGGTTATTGCAAGGGTTTTCACCAATGGGATTGTTCTACTGGGAGCCAACATGGACCTGTTTAGGCCAAACAGTCTGATCTGTGTTGTTAAAAGATAGATAAGAATCAGCTGACCAATATTGTGATAAGTGCAACTCAATAATCCAATGTGTATAATTCCTCCCCACCACCCCTTCCTACCACCCCCCCGCATAAGTTTCCATTCAGGAAACAACTCTTCATGCCTGAACAACAGATGCTGCAGAGCCAGAGTTTGTGGCTCAGGTATCAGGATGAGGAATATTTAAACTGAAGCCCTGAAGGCTTTTCACATTGCTTATCCTGAGCACAAACACACACACACTGAGTCCCTGTGGAGGATACCACATTGGATCGGTGCCTAGTTAGAGCAATGCTGGATTTGAAAGTGCAATGTTGTGAGTAGTGAGGTGATCAGCAGTGAGGTATGTGCCAAGTGTCTCCGGCATTGTTAGATGGAGCACTATTATTTTCTTCTTGGGAGAAGGAAAAAAATGTGCAAAGGTGGGAAAATGTAAACGGGGTCCTGAATTTGCCTGTCTCTTTCTGTTATAAATCATACCAGCCTGCGGTGACTCTTTGTGTGATGGGCCCAGAGGAGGATCTATTATCATCACATACAATTAAGCTACTCATTTGAATCTCTTTTCTACCTTTAAATTTAGCACTTTTCTTTAGTTTAGTTTCGTTTAGAGATAAAGCGCAGAAACTGGCCCTTCGGCCCACCGAGTCCGCACCGACCAGCGTGCCCGCACAATATCACTACACTCGGGAGAGACTTTTTACATTGGCAACCAAACCAATTAACCTACAAACCCACACGTCTTTGGAGGGTGGGAGGAAAACAAAGATCTGGGGCAAAACCGAAGAGTGTCACGGGGAGAACGTACAGACTCCGCAGAGACAGCGACTGTTGTCGGGATCGAACTCGGAACTAAGGCAGTAGTTCTACTGCTACATCGCTGTACCGCCCATAGGTGCTATTCTGCACTCTGTATCTTTCCCTTTGCTCTACCTATCATACCCTAATTTGGCTAGATTGTATTTACGTTTAATATTATCTGATTTGATTGGATAGCATCCAAAACGCAGCTTTTCACTGTACCTCAGTACATGTGACCATAATAACCATAAACCTAAATGGCCATAGCGAGCAGCACCGGAAATTGGAGGAACAGCACCTCATATTCCGTTTGGGGAGTCTGCATCCTGGGGGCATGAACATCGAATTCTCCCAATTTTGTTAATCCTTGCTGTCTCCTCCCCTTCCTCAGTCCCCCTGCTGTCTCCTCCCATCCCCCAGCCGTCGGGCTCCTCCTCCTTTTTCCTTTCTTGTCCCCGTCCCTAATCAGTCTGAAGAAGGGTTTCGGCCCGAAACGTTGCCTATTTCCTTCGCTCCATGGATGCTGCTGCACCCGCTGAGTTTCTCCAGCTTTTTTGTGTACCTTCGATTTTCCAGCATCTGCAGTTCCTTCTTAAAAACCTAAAGTTAATGTTCAGGTAACGTTTGCGTGCAGAATCTGTTCAGGCGTTTGCTTTCATTAGGTTTCTCTCCTGATTGGATTATGTAAGGCATTGTTTAGTCCACAAGGTATGCACTTTTAATCTTTCTATCTAAGGAAGGACATATTTGCCTAACAGATAGTGTAGCATACATTCTCTGTATTAATTTATGAGTTGAGGTGATTACCCCGTGCAAAGAGATTAAGTACTTTGTAGCAAAATGTTGGGGTTTGGCCTGGTTGAAGTCCCTGGAAATGATCAACAAATTAATGAGGTAAAGATAGCCACAAAATGCCAGGGTAACTCAGTGGGCCAGGCAGCATCTCGGGAGGAAAGGAGGTGACATTTTGGGTGGAAACATCATCAGCCTGATGAAGGGTCTCGACCAGAAACGTCACCTATTCCTTTTCTCCAGAAATGTTGCCTGTCCCGTTCAGTTACTCCAACATTTTGTGTCTAGCTTCGGTGTAACCAGCATCTGAAGTCCCTCCTTACACATGTTCTTGGGTAATTTTTGTTTCAAGGCTATTAGTAGCAATGTAATAGAGCCCAGAGTGCCAGGTCTGTGTCTGCATGGGGTGCGTTGGAAACTACTATCAGGATGGCTCAAATTAACTCCTGTGGCGGGTCGTAGGGGTGGCACTTCACCGATAGATATTCCAGCTCCGGGGAGTAGAAACTCCACAAGATTGCCACATCTGAGCACCACGAGTGCCTTTGCTGTGTCGGCACCCAAATTATGGAACAATCTGCCTATCCACATTAAACAGGCCTCTTCTCTGTCTGTTTTTAAATCACTTCTTAAAACCCATCTCTTCTCCGTGGCCTTTGATACCCGGTAAGATGTCGACTTTATTTATTTACTTGATTTAATTTCTTATTTTTTGATTGCTTTTATTCCGTGGCTATTATTTTTACTCATGTTTTATGTCTTTTAATTTATTGTTGTATTTCATATGTAATTTTTGCGCCTCATGTGAGCTGTTAGGGTGTCTGTTTATGATGTCTTGTTTATTCTTCTGTACAGCACTTTGGTCAACATTGGCTGTTTTAAAGTGCTTAACAAATAAAGTTGGATTGGATTGGATTGGATTGGATTGGATTGACGAGGAAGGAAAGCCCTGCACCTCTTACACCGAAGATAGATACAAAATGCTGGGGTAACTCAGCGGGACTCAGGCAGCATCTCTGGAGAGAAGGAATGGGTGCCGTCTTGGGTCGAGACCCTTCTTCAGCCTGAGAGTCAGGGGAAAGGTGAATGGTGTAAACCAGCATCTGCAGTTCCTATTCCCACACATTTCGCCTCTTCTATTGCCCAAGGATGTTGAACGGTCCATCTCGCTTAGTGAGAACCCCTCAGGCAGCCAGGTGAAGCAGGCGACAGCCACGTCTCTGTAAAACAGTCGCTCTGAAGGACCAGAGGGTCAGGTGGGAGTGTAGACTTGAGATAGAATGATGGTCTCTGAATGATGAGGTAAGCTTGCAGAAATGTAGAGACCTGCCCTGGTTCTATTTATTACACTCCTACGCTGTTATTCATTTCTGATCTCTCCTTTTCTCTGTAAATTGAAGCTGTTTAAAATTGCTAATTGAGCAAAACTACATAAATAGCCTTCCAGAAGCCAAGGGAACATTTGGGGCATAATGATTCTGAAGCAACTGTTAAACTTAATTCAGCTCTATATCACTCTGACTCAACTTTGATATTGCAAGAAAATAAATTAACCAAAAATCATTGAGCACTTCATCTTATTTTAATGGGTTTTCCGTTTGATTACCGCAGTAGGAGTTTACAGCTTAGTTCATTTGATCACAGACAACATCTGCCTCATCGTTAAAGACCAAGGTTTATGTCTAAGGAAGCACAAATCACATGCATGGCTGACGTGATAATGCAAAATTATTAAAAACACATTTTGATTTTAGCTTCTGATTCTCCTCTTTACTCCCTCTTACATAAGAACACAATTAACTGATCAACGAGTAAAATGAAGGCACAAGAAACTGCAGGTGCTGGAATCTTGAGCAAAAGACAAAGTGCTGGAGGAATTCAGTGGTTCAGGCAGCGTTTGGGGAGGAAGTGGACAGGAGTGGTGTGGGTCGGGACCCTTCTTTAGATTAAGGAGTACACTATTACATCCCTCGTGCCTGCTCTGTCTTTCAATCTGATTAAAGCTGATCTTTGACCTCAGCACTATTTCCCTGGCCTGAACCCATCTATCTCCATTGTTTCCCTTCAGATCTAAAATCCATCAATCTCTACGCTGATTAAACTCAGTTATTGCGTTTTCACAACATACTTCAATAAAGAATTCCAAAGTTTCACCACACTTTGGCTGAAGAAATATTTTATGATGTCTGGCCTGACAGACTTATTTTTAGACTTTGCTTTAAACTATAGAGATGCAGCGCGGAAACAGGCCCTTCGGCCCACCAAGTCCTCTCCGACTAGTGATAACCCCTGAACACTAGCGACAATTTACAATTTTGTACCGAAGCAAATTAACCGACAAACCTGTACGTCTTTGCAGTGTAGGAGGAAACATGAGCACGCTGAAAATCCAATCGGTCACAGGGAGAATGTACAAAATCTGCACAGACAGCACCCATAGTCAGGATTTAACCCAGGTCTCTGGCGCTGTAAGGAAGCAACTCTACCGCTGCACCATTGTGCTGCCCATTATCCCTAGACACAAGGAATTGTAGATTCTGAAGAAACCTAGAAACATAGAAAATAGGTGCAGGAGTAGGCCATTCGGCCCTTCGAGCCTGCACCGCCATTCAATATGATCACGGCTGATTATCCAACTCAGTATCCTGCTCCTGCCTTCTCTCCATACCCCCTGATCCCTTTAGCCACAAGGGCCACATCTAACTCCCTCTTAAATATAGCCAATGAACTGGCCTCAACTACCTTATGTGGCAGAGAATTCCAGAGATTCACTACTCTCTGTGTGAAAAATGTATTTCTCATCTCAGTCCTAAAAGATTTCCCCCTTATCCTTAAACTGTGACCCCTTTTTCTGGACTTCCCCAACATCGGGAACAATCTTCCTGCATCTAGCCTGTCCAACCCCTTAAGAATTTTGTAAGTTTCTATAAGATCCCCCCTCAATCTTCTAAATTCTAGCGAGTCCTAACCAGAAATATTGCCCATCCACAACCAGAGAGCAGTGCTGAACTACTACCTACCTCCTTGGTGACTTTCGAACTATTCTTGATCGGACTTTGCTGGGTTTACCTTGCACTAAACATTATTCCCTTATTCCCTGTAAATGTATCGATTGTAATCATGTATTGTCTTTCTGCTGACTGGTTAGCATGCAACAAAAGCCTTTCACTGTACCTCGGTACACGTGACAATAAACTAAACTGAACTGAACTAAACTCCAGAGATCCTGTCAGACCCATTTAGTTACTCCAGCACTCTGTGTCTTTTTTTTTGACATCCCTTCATTTGAAAATATGACATCTGGTTTATGCAGGGAAAATATAAACCACTTCTGTTCCATCAAGGCCATAAATGTCATCTGTGGTTCAGATGATAACATGTTTTATCCTAAGCTTGACGGTTATGAGTTTAAGTCCCACTTCAGAGATGAGCATGACAACCCTGGCTGACACTCAATTGCTTTACTGTACTTTCGGAGATGCTGCCTTTCTGATAAGGTGTTAAATTGAGGATATGATGCTCTTTCAAGTGGATGCACAAGAGCTTGTTTCCCTTTTTGAAGAATAGCAAGGAAGTTATCACTGGCTCTGTGACCATATCCCTCTGCAAATAGTTTGTAACGTGGCCAAATCTGGGAGCTTTCTGCAGTGCTTACTTTGAGCGGGGGTGGCTCATGTTGTGGCATGTATTTATGAATGGATACATTGGCAGCATTGATTTAACTTTGTGCAAGGATTTATAAAGACTAGTAAATAATATTATGATTTTCCATACTTTTGTGGCAATTATAAAACTGATTTATCGCTGCATAATCAAACAACATTTTGGCTGCACTTCACAGTTTGTACCAATTAGTGCACAATATCTCTTCACTTCATCAGTTTTGTGTACTGCCAGAATGTTACTCAGGTACAACATGCTGTATAGGTTTGGCTGATTTTTCCAGCAATGTGGTTTACATATCTGAAATGCTTGTTTAACTGCCACCAATCTTGCTGCTTGCTGATCATGGGCATTGACCTCCCCACCATCGAAGGGATTTGCAGAAGTCACTTACCTCAAAAAGACAGCCAGCATCATCAGACACCCACAACACCCTGGCAACACTCTCATTTCACTCTTGCCATCAGGAAGAAGATGTGCGCGCCTGAAAAACTGTAACGTCCAGGTTTGGGAACCGCTTCTTCCCTACAGCCATCAGACTATTAAACACTACAACTTCCAAATAACCTCTGATCTACATAGAGTTAGGGGCATTGGTTTTGTCTTTTTGCACTATTATTGTTGGTATAAATATATATATATGTGTGTGTGTGTGTGTGTGTAGTATATGTATATATACACACACATGCACACACACACTTAGTTTAGTTTAGAGATACAGCACGGGAACAGGCCCTTTGGCACACCGGGTCCGTGCCGACCAGCGAACCAAAGTACCTGTTCAACTTGTCTGCCATTTCCTTGTTCCCCATAATAAATTCACCTGTTTCTGTCTTCAAGGGACCCACATTTGTCTTAACTAATTGTTTCCTCTTCACATACCTAAAGAAGCTTTTACTATCCTCCTTTATATTCTTGGCTAGCTTTTCTCCACATATTACCTTTTTAGTTACCTTCTGTTGATCTTTAAAGGTTTCCCAATCCTCTGGCTTCCTGCTCATCTTTGCCATGTTACATGTCTTCTCTTTTATTTTTACACCATCCTTGACTTCCCTTGTCAGCCACAGTCGCCTCTTACTCCCCTCAGAATCTTTCTTCCTCTTTGGAATGAACTGATCCTGCACCTTCTGTATTATTCCCAGAAATACCTGACTGTTCCACCGTCATCCCTGCTAGTGTCTCTTTCCAGTCAACTTTGGCCAGCTTCTCCCTCATGCCCCCATGCTTGCCCCCATTGCCCCCTTTGTTCAACTGCAATACTGACACTTCCGATTTTACCTTCTCCCTCTCAAATTGTAGATTAAAACTAATGGTTCCTTTACCTGGAGTTCCCTTATCAAATCCGGTTCATTATACAACACTAAATCCAGAATTGCCTTCTCCCTGGTAAGCTCCAGTACAAGCTACTCTAAGAATCCAGGCAGCAAACCTTACTAACAGTATTCTGATTTCTATGTCTTTAATTTTCTACAGCAGAGGATAATGTTTTCTGAGGATCAGTGTGGTCTTAATAATTCAATCATGGTAGCTAATTTTAGGTGTCATTTATCCCTGCACTGCATGTCCATGCAAGAGTGTCTGAATCGAAGTCTGCTAAATCAACACCATGTCACACATCAAAGCATTGTTCCTGGTTCTGCATATTTTCGGATTTTGTCGTACAATTTATTGCCTGCAAGCATGTTGTCCCATAACACATTAACCAGCTGTAGAATGCTGTAGAATACATATTAACTGTAAACAATTCTGTGCCTTGGCTCTCTGGTAAAGAACAGCGGCCAGCATCCATGGACCCAAATGTTCAGCGCAATTCCACATCTTTTGGCGGAAAGCAAGACAACATTGGCAGAAGGTCTGTAAACACCGCATGTGCAAGTGGCTACCAGATTAGGTGCTGCTTGTTCATTCAGATAGGCACGGCTCCCGGAAGAGTATTATCCAAAACAGCCACGGAATGTCGAAACTGGAAAGGGCGCAATTTAATAATACCGTTTTATGAATTTTAATTTTAGTGAAAAAATTAGGTTATACACTCTCCCTATGGATTATTTTTAGGTAATGAGATACAGTATTTGAAGACTTTCCTGACTATAGCAAGGGAAAGGTTTTAAGGTTAATCCCATAATCACATTTATGTGACATTGTTGCTAAGATAACATGACAGGTCCAAAGCTTCACAGCTTTCATCCTCAGAACAAAGTTAAATATTAAAATAGTTCTCACATGCATGAAATAATAAAAAAGTTAAAACATCTGTATTTGGCCAGTTTAAATAATTGACCGTGGCATACAACATGACTTAATTACCAAGACCACACAATTCCCCAAAAACATATTATGCATAATAATTTGATGATTTGAATGTTTTGTCTACATTCACTTTATATACATTACCTTTTAGCTCAGAGATACAGCTCAGAAACAGGCCCTTTGGCCCACCGAGTCCACACCAACCAGCGATCTCTGCAAATTCATACTATCCGACACACTCTCGGGGCAATTTTACCATTATACCAAACCGATTAACCAACAAACCTCGACGTCTTTGGAGTGTGCGAGGAAACTGGAGATCAGAGAAAACCCACACAGGTCACGGGGGTGAAATTACAAACTCCGCACAGACAGCACCCGTAGTCAGGATTAAACCTGGGTCTCTGGCATTGTAAAGGACCTGTCCCACTTGGGTGACCTAATCCACGAGTTTAGAAGACCCTAGACCAGTTGAAACAAATGTCAAGGTCGTGTTGACTCGCCGAAGTAAAAGACCTCCTACGACTATGTCTACGACCTTCTACGACCCCCTTGACCTCAGTCGTCCACACATAAGGCCAACTACGACTAGCTACGAGTGGAAAATGATCCCATGATAAAATGATGTAATGTTTACATTTTTTTCTCGGGCCAGTTACCGACCTATGACTACCTATGACTACAGGGTATCTACGACTACCATTACGATCTACCTAAGAGTAAAAAGTATCAATTTTTTCCATTCCAACCTTTTTTTTTACACGTGGACATTTTTTATCAGGCTGGAAAAAATGCCGCGACCTCCTTGAGGCCACGAGTACGCAGAGACCACACACGAGCATGAGGAAGAGTTACGAAGACCTCCTACAACTCGTGGCGACCATGCTGCGAGTATGAGTCAAGGGCAAACTCGGCAGAGGCCGCCAATTAGGTCGTGAAAGTGGGACATTGGCTTAAGGCAGCAACTCTGTCGCTTCACCACCCTCAGACTAAAGAAAATCCTCCTTATCTCCCTTCAGGTAGGGCAATCGGTGGCACTTTTCACTCTATAAAAGATTGAAGCGTGGGTTGATGCTGTGAAATAGAGAGACAACTTCCACTAGTGGGAAAACACAGGTAACAGGGCATGGATATAAGATTGTCATGAATGTATCAGCCAGGACTCAGTGGACTGCTCTCTTGTCTCTGTTAGTCGACTGTGAGTCCATGTCCCACTGCAGGGACTTGAACACAAAGATCTACACTAACGCTTCACAGCAGCACGGAGAGATTGCTGCCCAGCAAGCAATGCAAACCATCAATCTGTAAGATTAGATATCAGCTTTGTTGGGCAAGCGTGAAAACATTCCTCGGAGTTCTTTCAAAGAAGAGCTAGGATTTATCCCCAGTGTACGGGGCAATATTATGAGAGCACATTGTTTGGTTATTACTATAGAGCTGCAGGTGGTTGACTGCTGATGATATCACCTGCTGCTCTGCCGACAATCCTACTGTTGATGCATTTCAGACGTACTTCAGTGGCTGTCAAGTGCTTTGGGATGTCATGAGTGTGTGAAAGGAGCAATAGGCATGACAACCTTTTTTCCCCTTATTAATACACGTAACATGAAATACAATTGCAACATAGATACGGAAAAAATGGTGATAATGCAGACTAGGGCGGCACAGTTGGCACCACTGGTAGAGCTGCAACCTCACTACACCAGATGCCCGGGTTTGATCCTGACCTCGGGTCATGTCTGTGTGGAGTTTGCACATTCCCGCTGGGACTGCGTGCGTCTTTCTCCGGGTGTTGTAGTTTCAAAGAACATGGAACCAAGAGAAGTACAGCATAGGGACAGGCCCTTCTGCCCACATTGATTGTGCTGAACATGATGCCTAGCACAATGGATCTCACCTGCCTGCACATGATCCATATCCCTCTATTCCCTGCATTTCCATGTGCATATTGAAAAGCCTCTTAAACACCACTATCATATCTACTTCCACCACCACACCTGGCAATACGTTCCAGATACCCATCACACGCTGTGTAAAAACATTTGTTCCATTAAAAAAAATATCTCCATTAAACTGTTTAAGAAGGAACTGCAGATGCTGGAAAATCGAAGGTACACACAAATGCTGGAGAAACTCAGCGGGTGCAGCAGTATCTATGGATCTATCGCCATTAAACTTTCCCTTTCTCACCTAAAAGCTATGCCTTCTAATGTTGGACATTTTTTTGGTGCATAGGTTTATTGGCTTCTGTAAATTGTCCCGAGATTGTAGGATGCAAAAATGGGATAACATGGAACTAGTGCAAACAGGTGATCGATGGTCGGCATGGACTCGAAGGGCCAAAGAGCCTGTTTCCACGCTGCATCTCTGAACTAAATGTGGTGAGGGATATTCAAGGGAAAATTATTAAGTGCTTGAGCGAAACTCAAACTGTTGGAGGAACTCAGCCGGTCAGGCAGAATTTGTGGATTGATTGAACGTTACAGCATAGAAACAGGCCCTTCAGCCCACCAAGCCCACTCTGACCATCGATCACCCATTAGGGAATGGACAGGTGACATTTCAGGTCAGGAACCCTCTTCAGACTCTACCCGAAATGTCACCCATTCCTTCTATCCAGAAATGCTGCCTGTCCCGCTGAGTTACTCCAGCATTTTGTGTCTACGTTCAGTGTAAACCAGCATTCTTCCTCCAGCATCTGCAGTTCCTTGTGTCTCTATTAAATGCTTGAAGCTGAGAGGAATTTAAGGATGGGTTGACAGGTAGATGAAGCATTGGTGTTGCGATTCTTGTCTGAAATTTGTCTCGAGTTTGGCCAATCCAGCAGCAAAGGTGTTATTCATAATGAATTCCCATAATCGGTGGAATATATACATGCAGTGGGCAGAGCCCAGACCATCACATAAACCAACATCCCGTCCATTGACTCCGTCTACACTCCACCCTGCCTCAGCAAAGCCAGCAGCATTATCAATGAGGGGTCTCACCCCAGACACCCCTTCTTCTCCCCCTCTCCCATTAGGCAAGAGGTACAGAAGTGTGAAAAGGCACACGTCCAGATTCAGGGACAGTTTCTTCCCAGCAGTCAACAGGCAACTGAACCACCAACAATTCGAGAGCGGTCCTGAGCTACTGTCTACCTCATTGGAGACACTCAGCCTATCTTGAATCAGACTTTACTGGATTATATCTTGCGTTAAACTTTATTCACCTTATCCTGTATCTGTGTACGGTGTACAGATGATTTTAATCATTTACAGTCTTTCCACTAATTGGATAGCACATAATACAATGCTTTTCACTCTACCCTGGTACACCTGACAATAAACTAAACTAAACTAGAATGATATACCAATATCATTTTCTTTTTCATTTGTTGGGCTCTTGTCTAGTTTTGCATGTATATTGAGTTTTTATATTTATTGAATTGTTTATGATGTTAGCTGTGAACATTGTGTTTACCGACCTGTTATGTGGCTGCAAGCAAGGATTTCATTGTCCCGTATCGGTAAGTTTAAGGCAATTAAACACTCTTGTCTCTCTCTCACCCATGCAGTGTATCATGCGGTGCAAATGTGATGCATAATTGCGCCCATGCCCTGGCTGCTGGTTGTTACTTTGATGAAGGAGATGCTGGTTAAACTGCAGACAGACACAATGTGCTGGAGCAACTCAACGGGTCAGGCAGCATCCCTGGAGAAAAGGAATAGGTGACGTTTTGGGTCGGGACCCTTCTTCTCACTCTTCCGCCTTGTTCCTGAGTTAGCAGTTAGTCTCACTTCACTCCTGACACTGATGACTCTCTCTCCCCATGCACCTCTTTCCCCACACTCCTCATCCTGGGTGTAACCTCTTCTGCTTGTGCCAGTCCTCTCTCTCTCCCCCTCCGCCCCCCCTCCCCCACCACAACCGCTGATTCTCGAAGATCTCTCCTCCTCTCTCCTTTACTCCTGATCTCACAGCTCTTTCCTTTCTCAACTGTGTTTCTCATATCCCTGTCCCTTTCAACTGTGAGGACTCTCTCCTCTCTCCAAAGATGCTGCTTGAACTGTTGAACGTCACTGGAGTTTTCTGCTTTAATCTCCATCTCTCCACCCTCTACGGATCCTGACAGCTCCCATTCCTAACGGATTGCAGAATGAAGTCACGGATTTCCTTGTTAATAGTTTGTTCTCATCCAGCATTTGTCATCCTTGTCGTGTTATGACGGATCAAATCCAGATGGCTCAGTTGCCTGTTACATGAAGGCACCATAACTGCTGCCAAATACCTGCCATATGCACTGCGCACACTAACACATCATCTGGATGCTGACGGCTTGGAATCCTTTTTGAATTCACGACATCCCCTGGTTGTCATGCAATACCCAGAGGGTGACATGACTGTCTGCCTCGACTGTCTGCTCTCTGGTAAGAGAGTATATGGTGTAGGTGACTGGAGTGTCAATGAGTTCCATGTCTAAGATAGACACAAAATGATGGAGTAACTCAGCGGGACAGGCAGCATCTCTGGATAGAAGGAATAGTTGACATTTCAGGTCGAGACCCTTCTTCAGGTCTAGTTTAGTTTAGAGATTCAGCGCGGAACCAGGTCCTTCTGCCCACTGAGCCCGCACCGACCAGCGATCTCCATGCATTAACCCGACCCCACACACACGAGGGGCAATTTTCCATTGATACCAAGCCAATTAACCTGCAGGGAAGGAAACTGATCTTGGAGAAAGCCCATGCAGGTCAAGGGGAGAATGTACAAACACGGTACAGACAGGATTGAACCAGGGTCTCTGGTGCTATAAGGAGGCAACTCTACCGCTGCACCACCGTGCCACCCTGGAGATGGAAGGCAAAATATGAGATTTTGCAAATATTTCCAGCTCCAGCCTGGGAGCAGTTCAAGTTCAAGTTCAAGAGAGTTTATTGTCATGTGTCCCAGATAGGACAATGACATTCTTGCTTTGCTTCAGCACAACAGAGTATTGCAGGCATAAATAAATACAGAACAGATCAGTGTGTCCATATACCATTGAATATATACATACACACATAAATAAGCATATACATGCAATAGGCTATTAAAGTTCAGATTTTTGTTTGAGTTTATTAGTCTGATGGCTAAGGGGAAGTAGCTGTTCCTGAACCTGGATGTTGCAGATCTCAGGTTCCTGTACCTTCTACCCGAAGGCAGCGGGGAGATGAGTGTGTGGCCAGGATGGTGTGGGTCCTTGATGATGCTGCCAGCCTCTTTGAGGCAGCGCAGTGAGGATACATTTATAACCACTGTCTCCCATTAACAGTGCACCCATTAGCTTGGGTTGAGCTTGTGGCTGGAATCACTATGTTTAAGATAGGCACCACATAAATAAGCAAGGCATGGAAGGATACAAATCTACGGCAGGCAAATGGGATCAGTGTAGATGGGCAAAAAGGTCAGTGTGGCCAAATGGCCCACCTTTGCACTCTGTGGCTATGTGGCACCCCAAAACCTAAAGACCTGTGGGTGATGAGTAAAAGCCAGAAGGTGAAATCCATGTAGATACAAGACACTGCAAGTGCTGGATTTGCTTGGGCAGCTTACAGCCCAGTGGCGTGAAGTTTGATTTCTCTAACTTCAAGTAACCTCGGCATTCACTCTCTCTCCATCCCTTCCCCACCCAAGTCACACCAGCTTCTCATTTTCACCCCACAAACAGCTAACAATGTCCTGTTCCTTTATCATCATTACTTTTTTGTATATCTTTCATTCACTGTTCTTTATCTCTCTTTATCTCTCTTCGTCATCATCTATATCCCTCGTTTCCCTTTTCCCTAACTAGTCTGAAGAAGGGTCTCGACCCGAAACATCACCCATTTCTTCTCTCCAGAGATGCTGCCTGTCCCGCTGAGTTGCTCCTTTGTTTAAACCAGCATTTGCAGTTCCTTTATACTTACTGTGTGTGTGTGTGTGTGTGTGTGTGTGTGTGTGTGTGTGTGTGTGTGTGTGTGTGTGTGTGTGTGTGTGTGTGTGTGTGTGTGTGTGTGTGTACGCGTGTGTATGTGTGTGTGTGTGTGTGTGTGTATGTGTGTGTGTGTGTGTTATATGTATCAAATATATAAATATCGTTAAATGTTAAGAATTTCTCAGGGCACAGAAATTGTCACAGGCTCTGTACTAATTCAAGTCCTTTTTTTCTATAAAATTAAATCCTCACTTCTGAGGATTTACCTAGTTAAAAGTAAAACAGTTATGACAAAGGGTAAAAATAAGTTGCAATCCTTATTATATCCGATGACAGAATTTGAATGAAAATCTTACGGTGATTATCTTTTGAAGGATACAAGTGGAATAATTCGCATAATCAAACCTAGCACCCATATGGAATGCTGAGGCTGTGTCGTAAATGAGAAGTTAAATGATTTCTGCTGATAGTGACTGACATTTTCTATAGTAGACATGTATGTATAAAGGTGGCTTCTGCCTGTAACCGCTTATCAGCTGAAAGAGACATCTTAAGATTTGAAAGCTCATTGTATTTTGAATTCAGACTTTCAAAAGCAATCAATTTCACACATTATTAACTGTTAAGATTTACTTTCCTGTTTAATGTTACTTGACCCCATCAATATAGTGTTCTGCCTTAGCTGTTCAAAGTACTGACCATTCTGCATTGAAAACAAAGACACGGTGCTGGAGTAAATCAACGGGTCAGGCAGAATCCCAAGGGTCAGACAACATTTCAGGGTCGGACACTTCTTTGACTGAGAAGATTCAGAACAGTCTCCACCTGAAACGACATCTATCCATATTCTCCAGGCCTGCTGCCTGACTAACTGAGTTTAGTTTAGTTTATGTTTAGTTTAGAGATATAGCACGGAAACCGGCCCTTCGGCCCACCGAGCTCGCACCGACCCTATCCTACACACACCAGGAACAAATTACACATACACCAAGCCAATTAACCTACATACCTGTACGTCTTTGGAGTGTGGGAGGAAACCGAAGATCTCGGAGAAAACCCACGCGGTTCGAGGGAGAACATACATACTCCGTACAGACAGCACCCGTAGTCAGAATTGAACCTGGGTCGACAGCCTGCAAGTGCTGTAAAGCAGCAACTCTACCGCTGTGCCACCGTGACTGCCCTAAAAGTTACTCCAACACTTTGTGCCTTTTTTTGTAAACCAGTGTCTGCATTTAAAACAATTTACTTCTGTATGCACATGCTACTTTCTTAGGTGCATATTTGATGGACTTGACATTTTTATCACAAGAAGGATTTTCTCAATTGAAAGCACACCGCCTCTGTTATGCTGGTGCTGGCTACTGGATCTCTAACTTGCATTGAGAAATTACAATTGCAATTTGAGTCTGAAGAAGGGTCCCGACCTGAAACGTCACCTACCCACGTTCTCCAAAGATGCGGCCTGACCTACTGAATTACTCCAGCACTTTGTGTAACTTCTCCAGACATGCTGATTGCCCTGCTGAATTACTCCAGCATTTTGTATCCTTTTGTGTATTAACAAGCTTCTGCTGTTCCTTGTCTCCAAATTGCAATCTACTTGTTACGTGATATTTTTACGTTTAATTGTATCTTATTGACAATTTCTTGGTTTTGAAAAGAATAACCATTATAATATGTATTAATATGGTTGATTATATTCTAATCATTTATTGATTATTTGTGTAATTTGTAATATTCATTAACATGTCCAATTTTAAAAGAATTGCTGATAAATGTTTGGTTGCAGGTTGCAAGCCTGTTTGGTTAGTTTGTTCTACTTTGGAGCGAAACTATCCATAATAACTAGAAGATAGACATAAAATGCTGGATTAACTCAGTGGGACAGACAGCATCTCTGGAGAGAAGGAATGGGTGACGTTTCTGGCCAAAAATGGCTAAAGAAGAGTCTCGACCCGAAACGTCACCTATTGATTCCCTCCAGAGATGCTGCCTGTTCCGCTGAGTTACTCCAGCATTCTGTGTCTATCTTCGATTTAAATCAGCATCTGCATTTCCTTCCTATCCTTAATAACTCATCAATGAGCCATAAAATACAGCAGTGAATTATACTTGTGCTTTGGTGATAACGTCAAATTATAATTTCATAGTTTGAGATGTGCTGAGTGGAAAATCAAACTCTGGTAATTGAGGTGGTGATTTTTTTTTCAAATCTAACTGATACGAATGTTAATGAAATGAAAATATCTGAAGCGAATACAGCTGCGTGGATTTAAATAAATATTAGATGTCATGATTATGAATTAGCTAAAGAGATTCTCCCATTAGCCACAGGCTGCTACCCAAACCCTGATCTAAACGTGATATTAGGGGATGCTTGGTAATAGATTTTCTCACCAGACGTTCAACGAGAAGGGATTTACAATAAAGATACACGCAAAATACTGGAGTGATTTAGTGGGTCGGGCAGCATCTCTGGGGAAAAGGAATAGTTGACCTTTTGGGTCGAGACCCGTCGTTATAACAAAGATAGACTTAAAAAGCTGGAGTGACTCAGCAGGACAGGCAGCATCTCCGGAGAAAAGGAACAGGTGATGTTTCGGGTTTTGGAGAAGTGGCTCGACCCAAAACGTCACCTATTCCGTATATCCAGAGATACCGCTTCACCCACTGAGTTACTCAAGCTTTCTGTGTCTATCTTCGGTGTGAACCAGCCTTCACAGAGATGTACACCTGCTGATTGCATTTATTTTGATACAGATAACCTCAAACAGGTCCCAGGTCCCAGGTCCCAGATCCCATTTCAAGAGATCCAAAGCCTAGTTTTTGGTGTGGTGTTCGTTTACGCCTTAAGAACAGATAGATTGAATGGCGGAGTAGACTTCATGAGCCGAATGGCCCAATTCTATTCTTATCATTTATGAACATGAACTTATGACTGGTGGCATCATGATGATTTTATCTTCCTATCGGAGTGCTACATACCCGACATGAACCAAGTCCATTAACTGAAGGATCTGTGCGCTCATCTCCTTCATGTGGTGTAGACTGGGTTGCAGGTACTGGCTGTATCATCGCATCAACCCCGTACAGTAATACAGAGGGAAGAAGAACTTTTGTTGCCAGTTTTTAATTGTGTTCAGCTGCGGCACAACGTAAAGATGCATCCTTGTAATTTATGCGGCATACGGCTCTTAATGAGCGACTGCTGAACCAAGATTAAATATTTTGTTTGGCCACAATTTATAGGCTCTGTGTAAATCACAACTATAGTCCCTGCAATCCTTCTGAGGACGGCTTCTCCTAAAGTGAAGTGCGGACATTAGGGATAGTTCAGCGATGACAGTGATGGGTTTTTTAACAGCGAAGATTGGATAGACCTTGCAGTTAATTTGCGTAAAGAGAAACTTAGTTAAGCATAGTTAATTATGTACATGTAACACAAGGGATTTTATTTGGTTAATTGTGATAATGATTCACTTATAAGAAGTGCCTTATGTTGACAATTTATTCAAATTGTGTAAGTAATTGGCGTAGTGGGTACGTTTAGATGACACACAGGTCATTGGTGAGAATGGTCTCTTGAGTATGTTCTGCTGGTGTTGCTAATCAGACTGGCTGAATAAAATATAAAGCAGATGATGGTAATGTTCAAATGGGAATGGAGGGAGAACAAGCAGAACATGAAAAACTGGTGTAAGCCATTTTAGCAGGTGTAGTTTTGCACATTGCAGAGAGCATACATCTATTATTCAGCTTGTATATCCTCTAGTGGTTGTAAGGCTGTTCCCTGACGCCAAGGAAAATGCAAAGCACATGTACACATGTTGCACTGTTCAGTGGACAGTGGCTAATGGAGACCTACAGTACAGGAACATTTGCAGAGCTGGTGGAAATCTCTGATACATAAAAATGCTGGAGTAACTCAGCGGGACAGGCAGCGTCTCTGGAAAGAGGAAATGGGTGATGTTTTGGGTCGAGACCCTTTTTCAGTCTGAAAGTCACGGGAAAGGGAAACAAGGGACAATGATGTAGAGAGATATAGAACAATGAATGAACGATATGCGAAAAAAACCAACGATGTTAAAGGAAACCGGCCATTGTTAAGGGGCTGTCCCACTGTACGAGCTACTTCAAGAGCTCTCCCGAGTTTAAAAAAAATCAAACTCATGGTAAGCATGTAGAATGTATGTAGCGGGTACGTCAGAGCTCGGGACGTCTCTTAGCAGCTCGTAACGCTTACGGCAGGTACTCGGGAAACGCGGTAAGCTCGGGAAGACTCGTGAAGATTTTTCAACATATTGAAAAATATCCACGAGAGCCCCGAGTACCTACGAGCGGCTATTTACCGTAATCAGGGGAGTTCGAATCAGGGGAAACACGGGGGAGCTCTTGAATTAGCTTGTACAGTGGGACAGCCCCATTAGCTGTTTGTTGGGTTATGAGACTTGGGTGGGGGAAGGATGGAGAGAGAGGGAATGCTGGGGCTACCTGAAGTTAGAGAAATCAATATTCATACCACTGGGTTGTAAGCTGCCCAAGCGAAATCTCTGCATCTTCTCAGAATTTATTGAAGCCTCCAACAAGGCACTACCTTATTGGCGATGTGGATGATTGGCTTAACGTATGGAGAGCATTTACTGGCTCTGGGCCTGCATTTGTAGGAGTTTTATAAGGATGAGAAGGCATCTCATTGACACCCACTGAATAATGAAAGGACTATAAAGAGAGGATGTGGCGAGGATGTTTCCAGTCGTGGGAGAGTCTAGGACCTCAGAATAAAATACGTACCTTCAGAATGGAGATGAGAAGGAATTTCTTTAGCCAGCGGGCGGTGAATCTGTGGAATGCTTTGCCTCAGATGGCGTTGGAGGCCAAGTCGTTGGGTGTTTTTGATGTGGAGATCGATAGGTTCTTGAATAGTAAGAGTGTCAAAGGTTTCTGGGATACAGCAAGAGAATGGATTTGAGAGGGAAAATAGGATCCGCCATGATCGAATGGCAAAGGAAACTTGATCGGCCAAATGGCCTAATTCTGTTTCTATGTCTTATGGTCTAAATGTGTAGGAAGTAACAGCAGATGCTGGTTTACACTTAAGATAAACAAAAATGCTGGAGTAACTCAATGGGCCAGGCAGTGTCTCTGGATAAAAGGAACAGGTGACCTTTCTAATCGAGACGCTTCTTCAGCCTGAAGAACCAGAAGCTTCACCTATTCCTTTTCTCCAGAGATGCTATCTAAGCTGCTGAGTTTCTCCAGCGCTTTGTGTCTATCTTTAGTTTGGTAAGGATGGCCTCTCTGAAATACACCCTGGTCACACAGTAATATGTGAGCACTAATTTGGCAGTGGACAGTAACGTCACATTGGCTCTGATCCTACACATCATGGATATCATTTGGCTGGATTTGGAAGTGGGGACATTTGCAGCGTATTCCATTTCCACACAGTTTATCAGGCGACTGAATGATCCTACCACAGCTGAGGAGCACTCCTATCCACCTCATTGGTGACCCTCGGACTATCTTTGATCGGACCTTACTGGCTTTATCTTGCACCAAACGTTATTCCCTTTTCATGTACTGTATCTGTACACTGTAAATGGCTCGATTGTGACCATGTATTGTCTTTCCACTGACTGGTTAGCACAGGTTGGAAAGCTCTTCACTGTACCTCAGTACACTGGGCAATAAACAAAACTTAAAGGGCCTGTCCCACGAGCATACGACTCCATGCGGCAAGTGCGACCTAAAGGGCCTGTCCCACCAGCATGCGACTCCATGCGGCAAGCGGGACCTAATGTGGTCGCTTGAGCCGTACGGCCTCGCGGGGCCGGTCCCACTTCGATCGCCGGAGCTGTATGGAGTTGTGCGGAGCTGGTCCCGACATCGCGCAATGCTCCGAAAAACTGACCGGGATCAAAAATTCCGCGCAGCAACGGCTTGCCGGCCCGCAGCTGCCTCGGCGCAGTACGCCCATCGGACTTCGCTCGAACTTCACGTCACTCACTCGACCTCCGTGCGTACGGCGTCGAGGCGGCTGCGGGCTTTAGGCCGCGCTTGCCGCATGGAGTCACATGCTCGTGGGACAGGCCCTTAACTATTTTGTTTTAGATTGTTGCGTTAGGACACAGAGACTTTTTTCTGCCAGACAGCTGAATAGATTTCCTTCTGCCCTGCCAGAGAGCGGCAGATGGAGTGAGCATGTGGCTCTGCATGAATTACATGATCCCCCATGCTACAAGATGCCATTGACTGCAGGTGCCACACAACAACTCCGAGATGACAGCAGTGGGAAGGGATTCCTTTGCAATGATTAAAACCATCGCATCCTTAGCCAAGCTGCTCTGACAGCCAGATACTGGCTGGCTACTGCATCTGTGGCAGTAAAAGCTGAGATGCCAGCAATGAGTAGAAATGAACATTGACACAAAATGCTGGAGTAACTCAGCGGTTAAGGCAGCATCTCTGCAGAGGAATAATAGGTGACGTTTCGGGATGAGGCCCTTCTTCAGACCCATCACCCATTCCTTCTCTCCAGAGATGCTGCCTGTCCAAACTGTTATCAAACTGGAAAGGGTACAGAAAAAATTTACAAGGATGTTGCCAGGCCTAGAAGATTTGAGCTATAGGGAGAGGTTGACTAGGCTGATACTTGGAGCACAGGAAGATGATGGATGATCTTATAGAGGTGTATAAAATCATGAGAGGAATAGATCAGGTAGATGCACTTGCCCAGAGTAGGTGAATTGAGGACCAGAGGATATAGGTTTAAGGTGAAGGGGAAAATATTTAATAGAACTCACACAAAGGGTGGTGGGTGTATGGAACAAGCTGCAAGAGGAGGTAGTTGAGGCTGGGACTATCCCAACATTTAAGAAACGGACTGGTAGATGGATAGGACAGGTTTGGAGGGCTATGGACCAGACACGGGCAGGTGGGACTAGTGTAGCTGGGCATGTTGGTCAGTGTGGGCCAGTTGGGCAAAAGGGCCTGTTTCTACGCTGTATCACTCTATGACTATGACATCCTTGTACCCCTCTTGTTATCACACCTTTCCATAGCCAACAATGGGCCATTATGGGCTCCACCCATTCTGAGGTCATTTGTTGCCGGCACTGGCCTTTTCCCACCTCCAATTCATTCACCCCTCTCCCCTACCTCTGCTTTCGGTCTGAGGAAGGATTCCGACCCCAAGCGTCACCTATTCTTTTTCTCCAGCGACGCTGCCAGACCCGCTGCGTTACTCCAGCATTTTGTTACTCCATCTTACTTGGATGTCACAATGAGTAGCCTCAACCCCACTCTAGCCTTCCACCCTCACTCTCAACTTAGCTTACAGCACTTGAGCTGGCTGCCACTCCGGGGCTATTCATAAATGTGTCCTGAGGGGTTTTGCAGGAAAGGGACACCGTCCATGTAGGCAGACAAACGTGATAGTCACTGTACGAACAGCATTGTCTCGCGCACTGTAAATGAAATGACTGACCCGTTAATCTGTTCACATGGTGTTGATTGAATCATAAGTATTATCGGGAACCTCTGGGAGAATTCCCTGCTTGTCTTTGCACAGTGCCTTGGGATATTCGGCATCCTGCTGAGCAAACTGTTAGAGCCGAGCTTTCTGCTTTATTTGAAAGATGGCACTAGTGACAACCAACACGTCCCTCCAGCGCCACGCACTGAACCGCCAGGCTTGACTATTAACTTGAGTGTTCGAGCAGGAGGCTGAACTTTAAAAGGCCAGATGCTTCCACCAAGCCGACAATAGATAGCAGTTAATGCCGCAGATGTCTCGCCTTCAGTGTTGGAGCAGCAATATCTTTACGTTTTTATGGCTTGCAGAAGGTCGTAACTGAGCACGTGATAAACTCGTTAGTTGTGCAGTACAATGGGTATAACAAGCAATGAGCCTTTTGAGGACAGTAGCTGAAGCGCAGAGTGGAAACCGATGGTAAAAATCCTTCTTCTTTTGACAGAGGAGAGTTTTGAAAAGCCCATTAGTATTAAGAAATTCTGAACGCCATGATTGTTTTGAACAAGCCGCTTATATAATACTCTTAAAAGTAAGGATGTGACTTGCTATGCTAATTGATTCTATTCAAAATTCAGGCGAGAAAACCATTTGTCATTTGAAAAGTGTTCTCTCTCCTCGTGTAATTTTAAGCCAATTGACACAAGCGGACTTCACAATAAATAGGTGAGCTGTCAACCAAGTCCCAGAGGAATAAATCCATTAATCTCAATCACTAATTAGAGAAGAAGACACCTGATCTATCCCAGCTCCCTGATTTACTGCAGTCACTTCAAACCAAGGAGGATGAAAAGTCTACTCAAATAGATCAAGTGAGAGATGTAATTGAAGGCATTTTCAGAGTTGGCCATTAAGCTTGCAGTTTATGTTGTTGGCATTCTAATTACTGTCAAGTATTTCCACTCATGTTGGATCAACTGAAAAATACAGAGAGCTGTAACAAGTTTGTTTGCCATCAAGAATAGGAAGCTGTACAACGTTTCCACTCCTGGTTGACTATCCCGCAGGTACAGTTGTGCGGCTCGTGGCTGCCTTACAGCGCTAGAGACCCAGGTTCGATGCTAACCAAGGGTGTTGGCTGTACGGAGATTAACCCTGTGACTGCGTGGGTTTGTTGAGATTCTCTCTCCTGAAGGTCACGACCCTTCCGGAGGGACTATAAAACCTGGAAGTGTTGAGTGCCTCAGTAAGTCTCTGCAAGATGGGGGAGTGAGAGGGTCACGTCTCTCAGTCTGAGCTGTGAATAACACTGAACGCATGTCTACTAAACTGTGAGTGTGGTTTTATTGAACTTGAGTGCCCTTAATGTGGTTTGAAAATGAAAATGTGGTTGTTTTGAAAAAGCACAGCAAATAGTTGGTGGTGGTTGATTTGAAATAAAGCACAGCAAATGGTTGGTGGTGGTTGATTTGAACCAAAGCACAGCGAATGGTTGGTGGTGGTTGGTTTGAAATAAACCACAGCAAATGGCAAATAATTAAAAGTCTAAGCATGACAACTTCCTGTTTGCACTGTATATTGATTTTAGATAAAACGCTCCGACTTACGGCTGTGACTTTTCCCATTAATGAAAAATAAAAATGTTATTAGTGTTTAAAAAATATTGAGAATTTCTCTCCTGTCAACCACGCCCCTTCCAGTGTGGATGTGGCTCAGTCTCTGCAAGATGGGGGAGGAAGAGGTCACGACTCTGTCTGAGCTGTGAATTAACAGAACACACTGAATGTCTACTGAACTGTGAGTGATGTTTATGTGGTGTTTTGTGTGGTTTTATGGTGGTTTCACCCTGCTTGAAATGGTATGAAACTGCATTTGAATGTGGTGGCCTTGCACCCTGCTTGAAGTGGTAGGAAAAATCACTTGAGTTTGGTGGCCCTGCAATTGCTTGTAGTGGTAGGAAACTGTGCTTGAATTTGGTGGCCTTGCACCCTGCTTGAAGTGGTGTGAAATTGCACTTGAGTTTGGTGGACTTGGACCCTGCATGAAGTGGTATGAAACTGCGCTTGAATTTGGTGGATTTGCACCCTGCTTGAAATGGAATTTCAAGGAATAGCCGTGAGTCAACTGCCAGCCCACCAGCTGTAAGTGAGCTGCCAGCACACCAAGCTTGAGTGACTGAGCTGCCACCCCAAGAATCCATTTGGCCCACAATGTCCATAGTAGCCCTCTGGAAACCAGTCCCTTCAGCCCACAACACCCAAACTGGTGCTCCAGAAAGCCCCCCCCCCACCCCACACACACACACACACACACACACACATGCATGCACATGTGTTTGTACAGGAGAGCGTTCACCAGATCTGAAAGCTGTTCTCAACATTTGGTCTGGAGTAAGGAATGAAAAAATGATCAGCCTAAAACATGACCATGTTGGATTGTACCAGGGATTACACTCTGGCTTCTGGTTGTGAGAAGACACAATGACAAACTGCACTTCCCACTCATTCTGACACTACAACACATTTGATGGACATAACTCTGACAGAAGAATCAGCAAATCCATGACTTTAAAGGAAACTTGAAAATAAATTCACACAAAATAATAGGAACTATGCCTCTCAAACAGTTTTAATGCCTTACCTCTAAATTACTTGTTTATCACGGATTTAAGGGCAGCACAATGGTAGAGTTGCTGCCTTACAGCACCAGAGACCTGTCTACGGGTGCTCCCTATATGGAGTTTGTACGTTCTCCCTGTGACAGCAGGGGTTTTCTCTGGGTGCTTCGGTTTCCTCCCACACTCCGCACACGTGCAGGTTTGCAGGTTAATTGGCTCTGGTAAGTTATAACATTGACCCTAGTGTGTAGGATGGTGTTAGTGTATGTGGTGATTGCTGGTCTAGTGCAGTCACATTGGCCCGAAGGGCCTATTCCCGCCCTGTACATCTAATGTCTGAAGTCTTTCTATGTTGGCATTTGCGTTGAGACAGCTAGTATTCTATACAAGATCATGACCCGAAACGTCACCCATTCCTTCTCTCCAGAGATGCTGCATGTTCCGCTGAGTTACTCCTGCATTTTGTATCTACCTTATGTTATTCTTTACACTGTTGGACTTGGCAACGGCCAACTAGAACTTTCACACTAATGTGAACGAGATTGTCTTTCACCTCTAGGGATGAAATATTATTTCAGCATAACTATAACTTGCAAAATAGTAATGTGATTGCTTCCAATCCCTCTGTGCCATTTGAAAGCACCGCAGCCATGATTTGGTCACCTGGGCCCTGAATAAATATTACATTTTCCATAAAAATGTCAGAAAGCTATTACAAACTCTCGATTTCACGCCTCACCTCTCACCCGACTGCTCTTGGTTTAAAGAGCAGCCTGCTTTAAGGGACCCAGCCTCCTTTTCCAGAAATCATGTGGCTCTCGCATGCAAGACAGGGGTTATTCACCATCCCAAGTCTATTCTGATGTTCAGTTGCACCATGTCCAAGATCCACTTCAACTACAGTTGCCAGTCGTGGATACATATATTTTAGATAGAGCTCTTAAAGATAGCGGAGTCAGGGGATATGGTGAGAAGGCAGGAACGGGGTACTGAATGTTGATGATCAGCCAAGATCATGGTGAATGGCGGTGTTGGGCCGAATGGCCTACTCCTGCACTTATTGTCTATATGTTTTATTATTCCAGCTCGAGAAATCTCAAGGCAGCAAACTCTCATTATTTTTGCAGGTCAGTTTTTATTTGCAGAGAATATCTATATTCCTGTCTATTTTTCCACAGAGAAAAATATATTCCATGTTTTGCAGTTGATAGATAAATGCAAGTAGCATTTTCCATTCTTCTCTTTTTAACATTCAAAAAAGAACAGAACAAGTTCCTGCAAAAAGAACACAATGTTCTGCAGTAACTCAGCGGGTCAGGGGACATCTCTGGAGAACATGGACGTATAACGTATTGGGTCGGGATCCTTCTTCTGTCAGAATGTCACCTATCCATTTTCTCCAGAGATGCTGCCTGACTTGCTAAGTTACTCCAGTGCTTTGTGTCCTTTTCTGCATTAACCAGCATCTGCAGTTCCTTCCTTCGACAGAACAAGTTGCTGGATTGACCAGAATCACAAGTTGTAAAAGATTAGTGTTTAACCAATTAGGTCATTTAAAGCCGACTTTGGAAAATATCTTCTTGGAGATGTGTTCACATTTTTGTGAACCATTTGATAGTTGATGGGGATGAGGTACGAGGGCACCTTATGGAAATAAACCAGTTGTCCTGACCCAAAATGGCTCTTATACATTCCCTCCACAGATGCTGTCTGACCCGTTGAATTACTCCAGCACTTTGTGTTATGCTTGAGTTAGGCTGTGTACAGATTGTTACAAGACAATGTGGGACAACCTTGACAGTCTGATATTTACTCTAAATTGAAGTTTGTTTTTTTCTGAATAAACTATTGTTAATCTGAGTTTTTTTGTAACTTCTGAGTGCTGCTATTATTTTGATTAATTCCTCATGACATTAATTTTAGTTTAGTTTAGTTTAGAGATACAGCACTGTAGCAGGCACTTCGGCCCACCGAGTCCACACCAACCAATGATCCCCGTTCACTTGCACTATGCTACAAACTAGGGACAATTTTACAATCTTACCAAAGTCACTTAACCTACAAACCTGTACGTCTTTGAAATGTGGGAGGAAACTGGAGCACTCGGAGAAAACTCATGTAGTGAGTCAGTGGGGGTGCTGCAAGATGGCTGCCCTGCCAGCAGCATGTTCGTTATTTTGACTTTTTTGGGGGTTTTTTGAGTGTGTCCAAATGTTTATTTTAGTATCTCTCGGTGTGTCTTGTGTCAGGGGTGGTGAGGGGGGGAAGGGGGGAACCGCTTTTGGTCGCCTCCTCGATGGAGAGGCGACTTTTTCCATGTTGCCTCCTTTGCGGCCTAACAGCATGGATTGGAGCGGCCTTTCCCGGAGTTTCAGCAGCGGGCGCAGCGTGGACTTTTCACCGTGGAGCAGGCGAGCCCTTGCCAGGGGCTGCCAGAAGGGAGTGCTCCAACACTCTGTATCCTTTGGTAGACACAAAATGCTGGAGTAACTCAGCAGGATCTCTGGAGAGAAGGAATGGGCGATGTTTCGGGTTGAGACCCTTCTACAGACTGATGTATCCTTTATTGGTATTGAAAATAGTTTATTATTATCTTGTGCACAGAAATACTGTGAAAGAAAATTGTTTTGGGCGCTATCCAGGAAAACATAGAAACATAGAAAATAGGTGCAGGACTAGGCCATTCGGCCCATCGAGCCATTCAATATGATCACGGCTGATCATCCAAAATCAGTACCCCGTTCCTGCTTATTCCGCATATCGCTGGATTTCTTTAGCCCTAAGAACTAAATCTAACTCTCTCTCTTGAAAACCATACCATACCATGAGTAAAAAAGAGATAATAGATGTTGAAATATTGATCAAATATTGAGCAAAATAACTAAGTTCTGGAGGAACTCAGCAGTTCAGGCGGGAATGGACAGAATGTTTAGGTTGGGACTTTTCTTCACGTTGAGTGGAGCAGGTGGATTAGCTTAGACAGAAATGAAAATTATACAGCAGTAACGGCATTACTCAAAATTTACCTGAGTTTTTTTAACCATTCTTTCCAACTACCCCCTTAGATTCAGGTTAATTTACATTGGCCAACTATCCTCACAATCAGCACATTTTGGAACGTGGGAGGGAAGCTGGATCATCGCGGGCGGCCACCCACGCTGTCACCAGAGGCCAGACTTGAATGTGGCATCCTGCAGCTGTGACTGTGTCACTGACAAAATAGCACATCCCGGCAGTGTCTGGCCGGTTGCTATTTTAGAATGTGTTTTTATGCTATGTAGAATTTTTAAGCCAGTATTTTGAGGACCAGTGAACTAAAAATGGCATAGGGTTTCAGTGCAATGAACGCTTGCATGGAGGAAAATCTTGATGTTACTTAACAAAAGGGTACAATTACGTGCGGTTTGAATTCATGTTGTTTTGCATAAAATTGAGGAAATTACAAATCTAGCAGGGACATGCTGACAGATTCAGAAAGATTTTCTAGAGACAGCTGAAAAAGTCAGGTGTCTCTAGAAAACTGAGGAAGAGATTTGGTTTTGGTGACTAGCACCAATTTAGGCATATTGGTCTTCCCTCTATCTTAGAAAACCTTGAATAGCTTAGAAGAAAATTAAAATTATACAGCAGTAACTGTATTTTGTATGAAAAAGTAATTTTCCAGAGTTTTAGACTTTATCGATACAGCGTGGAAGCAGGCCTTTCGGCCCAGCGAGACTGTGCTGACCAGTGATCACCCCATACACTAAAGGGCCTGTCCCACCAGCATGCGATTGCATGCGTCTAGCGCGACCAAACGTGGTCGCTTGAGGTGTATGGCCTCGCGGGTCCCACTTCCAACCGAGGAGACGTATGGAGTTTTGCGGGGCTGGTCCCGACATCATACTCACCAATCAGCTGGGCAGGAGGCGGGCCGACTAAATTTGGACGTTGCACGGCGCCGGGCTTTGAGGTCATCGCACAATGCCACGTGCTAGGCATACACCGTCAAGACGCTGCATAGCACGTCAAGACGCTGCGTACGACGTCGAGACGCTGCGTACGCCTATCGAGGCGCTGCGTAAGGCCTCAATGCGGCTGCGGGCTGACAGGCCGTTGTCGCGCGGGATTTTCGCACAGTGCAAGATTTTTGGAGCCCCGCGGCTAATATGTCGGGTCCAGCCCCGCACAACTCCAAACGCCTCCGTTGATCAAAGTGGGATCGGCCCCGCGAGGCCGTACGCCTCAAGCGACCACGTTTGGTCGCGCTAGACGCATGCTATCGCATGCTGGTGGGACAGACCCTTAACACTATCCTACACACAGGACAATTTACAATTAGCAGAAGCTAATTAACCTACAAACATGCACGTCTTTGGAGTGTGAGAGGAAACCAGAGCAATCAGAGAAAACCCACGCGGTCACAGGGAGAATGTACAAACTCTGTACAGACAGCACCCGTAGTCAGGATCGCACCTGGGTCTCTGGCGCTGTAAGGCAGCAACTCTACCGCTGCGCCTGTGCCACTTCTTGCCGCTCTTAAAAATAGATGGAAATTCATTATAAACGCTTATAGTAAATTTATGTTTGGGAGCTAACATCTCAAGCCCATTCACTTTGACTGAAATTTGTAAATTTTTGAAGCCGGTATAATCTTCAAACTAATTTGAGCAGTGATAATTATCAGAATTTTTCAATAGGTGAAAATTCAGGGTTTAGCCTGTTTGCTCATTTTATGCCCTAATGATGCATGAAAGTATAAATCGACAGACCGTATTCTCTATTCAGTCACGACTGATTACCAGTGGGGCCTTCATTTGCTTTGAGCTGCTTAGAGGTTTCCTGCGAGGTTTTTGGGCAATGAATCTACCGATGATCTATATTTTCTTGCATTTAACTCAGTTATTCTAGTCCGCTACCTTTGAGATTTAAATCTAATGATGCTGTTGACCTGGCAGTGCTCTGATTTATTGCTCCGAGATAAGGTTTAACCTCCCAGTTGTTAGAAAATCTATTATGGTGGCAAAGATTAAACTACTAGGATCTTTGACAATCTCCTGCCCTCACTTGGGATTTTCAGTTTTATTATTGCCTGCTGTGTATCCAAAGCACATTTAATTCTACAAGGCCTTCTTTACACGTTACAAGGCCTTATACGCCCGTACCTCCAGACTCAGGAACAGCTTCATTCCCAGAGCTATAGCAGCTCTAAACCGGCCCTCCTGAGTGCCCCCCACCCCCACGGACTGTCTCCCTCGGATGGTCACGTCGCACAGACACATCTGCACTTTAGTCTGAACTGTTTTGACTGTTTTACTGTTTTAATGTTCTTTTTACAAACCATGTTCTCGGGGTATCTAAATCTAAATGTTATTAGTTATTTAAGTTATGACATCGGATGGAAGCTGTATACCAAATCTCGTTGCACTTATATGCAATAACAAAAAAAGATATTATTATTATTATTATTATTATTATTATTATTATTATTATTATTATTATTACTATTATTATATTATTAATTTGTAGGCTTGTTTTCAGACCTTAAACAATAATTTATCTGTGTTTCTGGGGCTGCAGTTCACTAAAGCCACAAAGCAACGTTATATATATTTTTCCAATAAATCTCATTTGCTAGTTAATCATGATTTGTTCAATTATCCTAGAATGAATTGTTGTCCTTGAACTAACATTTCCAGCCCATTCAGCTGACCAAAGTAATGATATAATCTTTTGCTCCCAATAAACTCTTACATCCTAAAATTCATTCAAGTAATTGTAGATATGCTGTACATCATTCTTGAGAAGGGTCCTGACCTGAAACATCACCTATGCATGTTCTCCAGAGATTCAGGCTGACCCGCTGATTTACTCCAGCGCTTTTTACCTTATTTTGTAATTCCATTTTGGAAACAGTTCCTTGTTTCAACTAGTGGTTATACGTTTCAGGGAGTCAGATATTCAGTTAGTTTATTTTGCTGATTTTATTCATTTGTGATCCATAAAAGTAAAACACAAAGGCCCACATTCTGTATGCAGTAACACAGGAGTGATACCTATCCTTTGTTAAGCTTTGAGCTATTCTGGGGCAGAGTTGATGCCTTACAGTGCCAGAGACCCAGGTTCGATCCTGACGCTGTCTGTACAGAGTTTGTTCACTTGGATCAGTCTAATCAGGGTTGTGTTGTCCGCAAACTTGAGAAGCTTGACAGAGTTGCCTGTGGAGGTGCAGTCGTCGGTGTATAGAGAGTAGAGGAGAGAGTACGCAGCCTTGCGGTGCTCCTATGCTGAGCATTTGCGGGTCCGAGATGTGCTTTCCCAGCCTCACATGCTGCTTCCTGTCTGTCAAGAAGCTGGTGATCCACCGACAGAGGGGTTCAGGCACAGTCAACTCGGAAAGTTTGGAGTGTAGTAGCTCTGGAACAATGGTGTTGAATGCAGAGTTAAAATCAACAAACAGGATGCTCGCATAGGTCCCCTGGCGGTCTAGGTGCTGTAGGATGAAGTGCAGGCCCAGGTTGACTGCGTCATCCACAGATCTATTGGCCCGATATGCAAACTGCATAGGGTCCAGCAAGGTGATCGTGATATTTTTCAGCTAGGTCAGCACAAACCTTTCAAGTGTCTTCATGACTACAGAGATCATGACTATCATTATTTTTTTTTTTAACCCGCCAACTACAAATACATTTTGAAGGAATGAGACGTAAAATTAAATTTCCAGTGCAATTTAACACAACTGCCGGGCAGTAATTAATACACAGCAAACTTTGTATTTGAATGAGGTTGCCTTAACATTTCCTGGGATATCTTGTGTACAAGTTTGGGAACTTGATAAGGTCAACTAGATTTAAATGCTGAATCTCTCACTTAGGTGCCAGGCGCATAGCTTATGAAAGAGGATGTAACTTAGCCAGTAGCGTCTGGATTTAGCAGTTAACTGTTCATTTGTGGACTTTAACTGTTGTCCAATTTACTTCACAACAACAGTAAGCTCTAAAGACCTTACAATGCAAATCATGGGCCATTAACTACGTAATGCCATCATTATTATGTGAGAATTTGCAAGCGATTTAAGGAGATTCACTTTCATTCACTTGAAACCTCTCTGTGCATCTCTCTTCAGCTGTGAGATTTCTGCAGGTAACATGAATCACCATTGTAGTTTTAGTTTAGTTTAGATTCGAGATACAGCGCGAAAACAGGCCCTTCGGCCCACCGGGTTTGCTCCGACCAGCGATCTCCGCATATTCACACTGTACTACACACACTAGGGACAATTTTTACATTTACCAAGCCAATTAACCTACAAAACCTGTACGTCTTTGGAGTGTGGGAGGAAACCGAAGATCTCAGAGAAAACCCACGCAGGTCATGGGGAGAATGTACAGACTCCATACAGACAGCGCCTGTAGACCCCGGTTTCTAGCCCTGTGTTCGCTGTAGGCAGCAACCGCTGTGCCACCATGACCACTGTGTACTTAAATTTGACTTGATTGCATTTATGCATAGTAATATCTGATTTCATTTGGATAGCATGAAAAACAAAGCTTTTCACTATACCTTGATAACCATGACAATAATCAAACCTAAACCTAGGGAAGGGGTGTTAGTCTACCCCATGACAGAAGGGGGATTAGTTGTGCAGTTTGATAGCCACAGGGAAAAATGATCAACTATGGCATTCTGTGCTGCATCTTGGTGGAACCAGTCTGTTGCTGAAGGTGCTCCTCAGTGTGTCATGGAGAGGGTGAGTTATATGGTCCAAGATGCTCCACAGGGTGAGGAGCCTCCTCCCCTCCAAGACCACCTCCAGTGAATCCTGAGCCCATGTAGGAAGGAACTGCAGATGCTGGTTTACACCGAAAGAGTAACTCAGCGGGTTTGTGGCGAGTCGCCAATGTGTTGTCAATTAGTGGGTAACGGTGTTATCACACTGCTGTAAGGTTAATTTGCAGTTAACACCAGTATCATAACTGAGGGAACATTAGGGCCATCGACGCCTTGTGCCAAAATGTGGAGCAAAGTAATAGTTAGAAATTAAGTGGAATTTGCCACACTTGCCAGAACTTGGAGAATATATTAGAGGCTTGGGAAACCACTGTTACCTAGTTATTTTAATTTTAATTCATTGTACTTGTTATCATGAATTATAGCCTTTCTTTTGCAGAAATAGACATAGTGCAGCTTTTATTACTTATTGTTATAATCTATAAGATACAGAATTCAAGAATATTTTAGATAAATTAACATAAATTAACAATTTCACGCCTGCCGTCAGGAAGTAGACTTAAGAGACATAAGAAAACTGTAACGTCCAGGTTCAGGAGCAGCGCCATCAGGCTATTAAATGCTACAACCTCCAAATAAACTCAGATCTACATAGACTTGGGGGCACACAAAAATGCTGGAGAAATTCAGCGGGTGCAGCAGCATCTATGGAGCGAAGGAAATAGGCGACGTTTCGGGCCAAAACCCTTCTTCAGACTTGGGGGCATTGGTTTTATATTTTTGCACTATTATTGCTTGTTTTACGTGTGTGTGTGTGTGTGTGTGTGTGTGTGTGTGTGTGTGTGTGTGTGTGTGTGTGTGTGTGTGTGTGTGTGTGTGTGTGTGTGTGTGTGTGTGTGTGTGTGTGTGTGTGTGTGTGTGTGTGATATACATACTGAACTTATTTTGTTTATTATATTATTTACAGAGTACTATGTGCACATATTTTGTTGTTTCATTTCAATGTTGTTTTGGAACATATGACAATAAAACACTCTTGACTCTTAGATAAACACTAAAAGCTTGAGTAACTCAGCGAGTCAGGCAGCATCTCTGACGAGATGCAATGGGTGATGTTTTGGGTCGAGACCCTTCTTCAGACAGAGGGTCGGGGAGAGAAAAACTAGAAGTACAGAACAGATCAGAGCCGGCAGCGATGATGAAAGAGCCCACAATGGTCCATTGTTGGTTGTAGAGGAGGTCTTGACTCTTGCAATGCGAATATGTACACTTTTGTTTTTCTTTTCATGATAATAAGTCTTGCAATTCTGATTTGTGAAGGTGGCTGTCTGCACACATCTGGTTCTGATTTGCATACGCAGCCACATTGTGTTTAACATTCTGCATTGTGCAGCTTCAAACCAAAGCCCTGGCTTCCTGTCTTCCAATACTGGATGCTTGCACATGTGGTTACTTAAGAAACACGAGGTTAGTGAACAAAACGGCTCATGTGAAAAAAATGACAGAACACACAAAGCCCTCTTTTGTTCGGCTTTTAACTGTCATTGCTTTAGGAGAACGGTGTTGGACTGGAAAGACTGAAGTGATATCAGGTTAATACTGAGTAAACAGTCTTACAAGTATTGAACAAACACAAAAGGATTTAGTAGAGAGCTGAAACACTTCCTGTAATCTGCTGGAGATTGTACTGGAATTAAACTGAATCAATGTTCACACATCAAATTCTTAAATTATACAGATCAAACTTACCCTCACAGGAATCTCACACGGGATTTTTCCTGCACAGTTCATAATGCAGTTTAATGATATTTTCTTTTAGCTAAATGATGTACCCATTGTTATATGTTCATAAGTGATAGGAGCAGAATTAGGCCATTCGACCCATCAAGTATATTCCACCATTCAATCATGGCTGATCTAGTTCTCAAACCCTATTTTCCTGCTTTCTCCCCATAACCCCTGAAACTGTACTAATCAAGAATCTATCTATCTCCGCCTTAAAAATATCCATTGACGGCCTCCACAGCTTTCTGTGGCAATGAATTCTACCCTCTGACTAAATAAATTCCTCCTCATCTCCTTCCTAAAGGAACGTCTTTTAATTCTGAGGCTATGACCTTTGGTCCTAGAAACTCCCACTAGTGGAAGCATCCTCTCCACATCCACATCCACTCTACCCAAGCCTAGCTAATATATTATCTATCTATTATCTACTATAACAAAATAGATTATAGAAAAAATGAAATGTTATTGCCGTCTTGATGTGTATACCTGGAACATTAGCTTCCGTTCTCTGATACGAATTCCGCAGTTTTTGAAATAAATATTTATCTGTTTATTTCATACAAGTCCATGTGGTGCAGTAGTTACAGTCTGTCTGTACACCACAAGACTTTGATTAAGGATCCATTTCAGAACTTGTGCACATACGCTGTCTGATAATTAAGCGCAGTACAAAGTGAGCACATTAATCTTGGGTAATCATTAGGGCAAAATACTGAGCTGACCCTTATCTTGATGTTCTGAAAAGATCCCTTTGCACTATTTGAGGAGGTGTGTGGAATTCTCCTGGTGCCGTATCAACACTTACAACAAAAGCAACATGACTGAAAACAAACCAGGTTAATCTATGTCTGTAGGAGCTGCTAATACATTTGTCGTTCAGTTTAGTTTAATTTATAGATACAGCGTGGAAACAGGCCCTTCAGCCCACTGAGTCTGCTCTGACCAGTGATCCCCACACGCAGACACTATCCTACATTCTAGGGACAATTTACTATTTACAATTTTTGCAGAAGTCGATTAACTTACAAACCAGTATGTTCTTGGAGTGTGGGAGGAAACCGGAGCAGCCAGAGAAAATCCATGCAAGTCATGGGGAGAACATACAAACTCCGTACAAACAGCACCCATAGTCAGGATTGAACACTGGCCTCTGTCGCCATAAGGCAGCAGCTCTACCGCTGCACCATTGTGCCGGATTTGTGAACATAATTATAATGAACATAGATACAAAGTATTGGCTGGTTGGTTGTGAAGCATTTGAGACATCCTTGGGAATAGAACATGATTTAGAAATGCAAGTTCCTTCTTAACCTCTTTTCCCCTATCGTTATTTCCGAGCTGTGACTTTCTACGTTCTGGAAAGAGCATTTCCTTATTCTGTAAGAACCAGCAGAGATAATTTATCTAAATTTCAAATAACCCTTGTATTCCCTCTATTTCAACCTAGTCGCCCTGCTAGTTTCACTGTCGTTCTGCTTAGTTTTACTGTTCGTACTCACTCATTGTCACCTTTTCCGCAGCCGACAATAGACCATTGTGGGCTTCACCTTTCCATGATCATCATTGCTCTCTTTAATTTGTTTTTTTTTCATACCTTTCATTCATTTGTTCTGTGTTACTTTTCATACCCCTAGTTTCCCTCTCTCCTGACTCGCAGTCTGAAGAAGGGTCTCGACCCGAAACGTCACCTATTCCTTTTCTCCAGAGATACTGCCTGACCTGCTGAGTTACTCCAGAATTTTGTGTGTATCTTCAGTGTAAACCAGCATCTGATAGTGCTAGTGTATGGGGTGATCGCTGGTTGGCGCGGACTCGAGTGGCCTGTTTCAATGCTGTACGACTTCATGAGAGGGAAACACACTTACAGGAACAGATAGCGAAAGATCAATACAGCTAAGTGAAAATCAATATTTTTCACTTGAAGACTGATGCGGCCTGACCTGCTGATTATTCCCAACACTGTCTGGTTTCAGTCGATGTGGTAGAGTCAGCATCCAAAAATGAGAACCCTTCACAGTGAACCTGGATGCAGAAAGTAAACGAGAGGAAAGATATTGCTTGACTGTTTACCATACAAAATTCATTGTTATACTGTACTTCTGAGTAATTTCCTGACATTTGCCACAAATTAGTCATCAGGCCCTGAGCCATCAAGTCAAGTCAAGAGTGATTTATTATCGTATATGTCCCAAATTCTTACTTGCAGCAACACAACAGGATATGTAAACATAGTACTCTGTAAACAACATAATAAACGAGAAAAAAGAGTTCTAAATATATATACACACGCACGCACGCACACATGCACACACACACACACACACACACATCACACACACGCACACACACACACGCACACACGCACACACGCACACACACACACACACACACACACACACACACACACACACACACACACACACACACACACACACACACACACACACACACACACACACACACACACACACACACACACACACACACACACACACCAACCAGGGCCAGATTTACGTATAAGCTAGACAAGTTTAATCTTAGGGCCTCGAGATCTAGGGGGGCCTACTCACCTCACTGCCTCACTGACCATCCGCCCACTGGGACCTCCTACTCTTTGCCCGCTGACCCTGGCAACTCCACCGCCCTCCAGCAGCCCACAGCCGTCGCCTTACCTGCAGCCTGGACTCAGCACCGGGCCTGAAGTTTCCACGCTGTAGATTCCCACTCCCCTGGGGTTTGACTGCTCTGGGTCCTAGTGCTAGTCCCCCTAACCCTGGTAATCTCAGTGGCTGTTCCACTGGGTCTTCCCCATTCCCCTCAAACCATGTGACCCCAGCTCTTCCCCACCCACACTACAGTCCTCATACCCCCCTCCCCCCTGGCCACCCACCACCCGTCCACCAGACATCGCCCCGGCCTCAGTCCACTCACCTGCCTTCCTCCGGCCCCAACCCTCATCCCTGCTGCAGGCCCAACACTCCAGAGATTCAAACGGCGATCCAGGTAAGGCATCATCCACTCCGCGGTGAATCCAATATGTATTTTAAAACCAACTGTTTAATGATAACATACAGTAGGATCTAAAAGTGTCACACTGTCACTGTCGGGTAGTCATGGTCCTCTAGTCGTGGGGGTGGGGGATTGGGAAGGGGGGGGGCTAACAAGTGAAGTAGCTTAGGGCCTCTCTTCATCTAAATCCGGCACACACACACACACACACACACACACACACACACACACACACACACACACACACACACACACACACACACACACACACACACACACACACACACACACACACACACACACACACACACACACACACACAAAACAAAAAGATAATAGTTCAGTAATAGTTCAAAGCTTATTTGTAGTATTTAATAGCCTGTACGGAGAAGGCTGTGGGGAGAAGCTGTCCTGAATCTGGACGTTACAGTTTTCAGGCTCCTGTACCTTCTTCCCGAAAGCAGGGTGGTGTGGTTCCCCGATGATGTCGGCTGCCTTTTCGAGCCAGCGACACCGGTATATCCCCTCGATGGTGGGGAGGTCCGAACCCGTGATGGACTGGGCAGTGCTCACAATGTTTTGAAAGAATTAACCCCAACACAGTCTAGGTGTGTCGAATCACTGTGCTCTTGGGAGTGATCACAAGCTCGGTCAAAATGAACCTATGATTCTAAAAAAAATGTTCGCACAGGCAACTTAAAAAAAAACCCTGCCATGTTAACGTGCTTGGAGGCCATGAGAATGTTTACCCCATTTTAAGATACTAGTCACATTAGTGCCACTCTGGTCAATTGAGCAAATCATTACATCTGTTTTCTAGTAACCCAGGATCAGCAAGAACAAACACATTTTAATTTTTGTAATGAGTTTAATTTCCCCAGGGTTCTGCTACAAAGGACTGACTCTTCACTAAATCGAATCGCTTGACATAAAGATTTCATGCCATGTAGATCATAATGCTAAGAATAATAAATTACATTTTACTTTCTACTCTGGATTAATTATTCATATCTCCTTGACAATGTGAGACAGATCCAGGTTTTCGGATGCCATGGCGGTAATTGTAGACGGAATAAAACCCACAAAGACCAGATCCTTGGGAAAGAAGTGAAAAGCAATGTGCTTAAACCAGTTGAGATTAAAGACTGGCGATGGACTCAATGTGCTGGAGTAACTCAGTGGGTCAGGCAGCATCTCTGGAGAAAAGGGATAGGTGATGTTTCTGGTTGGGACCCATCTTCAGACCCAAAACGTTAGCTGTCCTTTTTGGCCTGAGATGCTGCTTGGCCCACTGAGTTACTCCAGCACTTTGTACTTTCTGCCTCAACTATCTCTTTTAGACTTTAGAGATACAGCGCGGAAACAGGCCCAGTGCCGACCAGCGATCACCTCGAACGCTAGCACTATCCTACAAACTTGAGACAAATGTACAATTTTTACTGAAGCCAATTAACTTAGAATTTATTTATTTAGCGAATGCAAAGTCCTTTAGCCAGGCAGTTGCCTCTTGATCTGCTGTATGAAGGGTGACAAGTCCTCTTTTGAGTCTTTGTTGAGGGCATGCTTCAATGATGTGTTGCATTGTTTGCTGCTCTCCACAAGCACACCGTGGGGTTGGACTGCTTAGAAAATGTACCACTTTGGAGTGGTGGAGGAAACCGGAGCACCCGGAGAAAACCAGCATGGTCGCAGGGAGAACATACAAACTCCATATAGACAGCACCAGCATTCAGGATCAAACCCAGGTCTCTGGTGCAGTAAGGCAACAACACTATCGCTATTCCACAGTGCCGCCTTTACTGGCAGCTCATTCCATATACCCATATACACATCACCATCTGCGTGAAAAAGTACCCCTCAGATTCCTATTCAATCTTTCCCCTCTCACCTAAACCCTATGCCCTCTTGGTTCCTCTACATCAAGGTCGGTGCAGGTGTACAAAGATAAGGCCTCTGTGGAGTACTGACCATTCTTTGTCAGTAGGTGTAGCCAACACCATCGGGGCAGAAACTTCTGAAGCTCGCCAGTCATACTCCAAAGGGAACACATTCCTTCTATTATAGATAGACACAAAATGCCGGAGTAACTCAGTGGGCCAGGCAGCATCAGTGGAGAGAAGCAATGGGTGAGAGAAGTTTTGGGTCGAGACCCTTCTTCAGACTGAGAGTCAGAGGAGAGGAAAACTAGAAATATGGAAGGGTAAGGTGTGAAAATGACAGACGATGATCAAGAAAATGTTAGAAGGTTCATTGTTGGCTGAGGGGAAGGTGACAACAAGGCATAGAAACAGTAAAGGTAATCAGGAGGACAGTGAAACTAGTAGGAGAACTATGGTGTGGGAGGTACAGAGAGAGATGCAAAAGTTACTTGATGTTAGAGAAGTCATTATTCATACCACTTGGTTGTAGGAGCCCAAGCGAAGTATGAGGTGCTGTTCCTCCAATTTGTGTTGGGTCTCACTCTGACAGTGGAGGACGTTCAGGGCGGAGAGGTCAGTATGGGATTGTGAAAGTGTTTAGCAACCTCTACACCAGCCTCTTTCACCGCTCTCCAGTTGCTCCTGTTGACTTTGTCTTTCTCCGTTTCCTTGATCAACGTCTGCTTTGATCTGTCACTTTCACCCCTTACCCTTCCATGTCTCTAGTCCCCACCCTCCCCGGACTCTCAGTCTGAAGAACCCGAAACATCACCCATTCCTTCTCTCCATAGTCGCTGCCTGTCCCAGCGAGTTACTCCAGCACTTAGTGTCTATCTTCGGTGTAAGCCAGCATCTGCAGTTCCTTCCGCCACATTCCTTTCTATTAGTTTGTCTCTCCCAGTAGAGGGCTGGAGATTAACGAGGTCCCAAGCAATGCAGAGACCCGTTGACTTTAGGTGTCCAGCACAAGTCCTGAACGATCTTGACAGCTGCTGAGGCCCCAACCCAAGGCTCATTGCTGTCAAAATAGAGTTGAGTCATGACCAAGATTTGAAAATGCTATCACGCTGCGAGACCCCTGGGAGAAGAATCAGTAGACCTTTAAAAGCCCACAGTGACAGTCAATGAAAATGGATCAAATTATAGCCGAGGAAACAGTAAAAAGAAAATGTCCTACGTTGAGCAGATCTTATTTAGTTTTTGATGAAAACTGTCAGGTGCCGGACTGCCTCGGGCAATGCACTGTGGTAACAGCTAGAAACAACATGCCAATTAATTAAACAGTTAGGTTACAAAGTGTGGGGAATGTACCAACGCCTTCAAGTGTGTTGATGCTCAGGGAAATAAATATTAAGTTGAAATGGATGCGTGGAAGTGAGAAGCGGACAGGCTTTCGGAATCTGACGCAGAGAAGAATCAGAAAATCAGAAAATCAGAAAGGTACAGCGGGATTTATATCCGTTATAGACATCGGCAGAGAAATAGCAGATGGTGTCTAAACCAAGCAAGTGTGAGGTGTTGCATTTTGAGAGGTCAAAAGTAATGGGAAAGAATACAGTTAATGGAAGACTTAACACCATTAACAGCGGATTCTTGGGGTCCAAGTCCATAAGTCTCTGAGTGGAACACAGATAGATAGATAGATAGATAGATAGATAGATAGATAGATAGATAGACAGACAGACAGACAGACAGACAGACAGACAGACAGACAGACAGACAGACAGACAGACAGACAGACAGACAGACAGACAGACAGATAGATAGATAGATAGATAGACAGACAGACAGACAGACAGACAGACAGACAGACAGATAGATATATAGATAGATAGATAGATAGATAGATAGATAGATAGATAGATAGATAGATAGATAGATAGATAGATAGATAGAGTAGATTTAAAAAGGCATCTGGTATGCTTGTGCTCATCGTTTGGGGCATTGAATATAAGAGTAAAGAACTCATGTTGCAACTTTATAACACTTTGGTTAGGCCACATTTGAACTATGACGTGCAGTTCTGATCACCCCATTACAGGAAGGATGTGGCGACATTGGAGAGAGTGCAGAAGTGGTTTACCAGAATGCTGCTTGGATTAGAGGGTACGAGTTATAAAATGAGGTTGGACAATCTTGACTTGTTTTCTCTGGAGGGTATGAAGTTGAGGGGAGACCTGATAGAAACATATACAATTATGAGTCAGTCAGAACCTTTTTCCAGGGAGGAAATGTCAAAAACTCGAGAGCATAGCTTAAAGATGAGAAGATTAAAGTTTAAAGGAGATGAGGGGGCCTAGAATGTGCTGACAAGGGTGGAGGTGGGGGCAGGTACGAAAGAGGCCTTTACAAATCGAGACCCTGGAGTCCAACCTTTTACCCAAAAGGCAAGAATGCACGGATCGTAGGGCAAAGCACCCTCAGTTTACCTGAGTTGATAACGTGTATTTACCGTGGTGCAGTGCATAATCAACTGTGCTGGTGAAATTAAACTCGGTCACGGTGGCGCAGCGGTAGAGTTGCTACCTTACAACGAATGCAGCGCCGGAGAATCGGGTTAGATTCTGACTACGGGTGCTGTCTGTACGGAGTTTGTACGTTCTTCCTGTGACCGCATGGGTTTTCTCCGAGATCTTCAGTTTCCTCCCACACGCCAAAAACATCCAGGTTTGGAAGTTATTTGGCTTTGTAAATGTAAAAAGTGTCCCGAGTGGGTGTAGGATAGTTAATATGCAGGGATCACTGGCCGGCACGGACCCGGTGGGCCGAAGGGCCTGTTTCCGCGCTGTATCTCTAAACAAAACTAAATTAAACTATTCTATTTCCAGATTTCATGAATTGACTCCAATATGTAGAGTGGTATATAACCTGTTCCCTTTGTCCCGCTTGCTTTCCTATCTTAAAAAGAGGCAGCGCTGCTTTTTAATGCAAAAGAAAAATGTCAGCGAATCCATCAGCGTGATAAAAAAGGCAATTGAAATGGTTTTGAATTAAAGTCCGATTTATATTAATGCCTGGGGTAAGATCACCTTGTGCTAAATGTCAGCTGAGAGGTTTTGTGCCAATAAAGAAGGACTCGATGCGCAGAGGGAAGTCATCTCAGCACAGATTCCTGGAGGTGTTTCAGGAGATTTTTGGCACCTTTGAAAATTGCAGTGAATTTGATCACCGATATGTGGTTCCCTCTGTGGTATATGCTCGCTCGTCAGGCACAGAGATATCAGAAACATGTGTTGGCTGATTCAATTAGCCGTCGTTTGTCTCTGGGGATGAATAATAAATGGAAAAGGAGCACTGCATCGGGGTTTTTTTTATCCCTGCTTTTTGACTATCGCCTTTTCAAGACAATTGCTGACAATATATAAGGGATCTTAAAATTCTTGCTTATCGAACAAAGTACCATGCGGTGATCCAGCAAACTAATAATAAGAATTATGGAAACATTCATCAAGTACGTCACAAGCATCAATAGACGGAGAAGCAGTGAATGTTTAAGATCAACTTTAGACTTAGAGATACGGCATGGAAACTTCGGCCCTTCGGCCCACTGAGTCCATGCCGACCAGCAATCACCCCGTACACTAACACTATCCTACACATTACGCTAATTTTACCAAAGTCAATTAGCCTGCAAACCTACATGTCTTTGGAGTGTGGGCGGAATGTGGAGCAAACCCACGCGGTCACAGGGAGAACGTGCAAACTGCATACAGATAGCACCCGTAGTCAGGATTGAACCTGACACGGTAAGGTAGCAACTCTACCGCTGCGCCACAGTGCTGCCCCATCAAACTCTCCTGACAACCCTGCAACTTCCCCGCAACCTAATTTACAGCACACCTCCATGGCAACCATAGAAACATAAAAAAATAGGTGCAGGAGTATGCCATTCGGCCCGTCATGCCAGCACCGCCATTCAATATGATCATGGCTGATCATCTAAAATCAGCACCCCATTTCTGCTTTTTTTCCCATTATCGCTTGATTCATTTAGCCCTGAGAGCTAAATCTTACTCCCTCCTGAAACCATACCTGATCAAAAAATACTCATTCATCCTATCCATTCATTCCCACCCACTCCGCAATTTAAAACTAATGCCCCTGTCCCACTTAGGAAACCTGAACGGAAACCTCTGGAGACTTTGCCCCCACCCAAGTTTTCCGTGCGGTTCCCGGAGGTTGCAGGTAGTTGCCGGAGGTTGCAGGTAGAGGACGCACGGTGGGAGACTGACAAAAACCTCCGGGAACCGGACGGAAACCTTGGGTGGGGCGCAAAGTCTCCAGAGGTTTCCGTTCATGTTTCCTAAGTGGGACAGGGGCATAACATGTTGCCCATTTTGGACAAACAAACTGACCAGAAATGTTTACTCTGTTCCTCTTGTGACACAGATGCTGCAGGACCTGCTTAATATTTGCAGCATTCTCTGTTCTTTATTTCAGACTTCCAGCATCTGCAGATTTTCGGTTTTCATCCACCTGCGGTGAGCTAGTCATTTATAATGGATGAGATTACCTGCATTTCAGTGAGATTTCAAAACTGGTTGCTGGCCACAAGAATGAGTAATTTTAAAGAAAACAGTTTCCTACTTCAGAATTTGGCAACATTTGTAAATGTTTCGGTGTACGTTCAACGTTAGCTTCGGAAGCCCAGCTGAGGTGAAGAACTGGTATTCTACTGTGAACTTGCCATTCATACCAGTGTACAAATAATGTTTATAGCCAATTGTCACCCAAAGTCACATCGTGGAAAATTGCATTGTTGAGCTAGGAGACATCCCCGACCCACTAAGTTACTCCAGCACTTTGTGCTGTACTCATGATTGCAGCATCTGCGGTTCCTTGTGTCTACGTCTCAGCCCTGCTGACTTGTCCTGCTCTGTCCCGCTTCCCCTTGTCTGCTGGTAACGAATCCAAATCGAAGATGAGCTGTGATCTGGGATAAAGGCCTGAGCTGCAGTGAGAGATTGTGCAGGATAGGACTCTATTCCTTTTCCTTAGAGCACAGGAGGATGAGGGGTGACCTTATCGAGGTGTACAAAATCGTGAGAGGAGTAGATTGAGTGAGGGGTGCTATTATAGAGATGTATAAAATCATGAGGGGAATAGATAGGGTGAATGCGCAGAGGATCTTACCCAGAGAAGGTGAATGGAGAACCAGAGGACATGGGTTTAAGGTGAGGGGGGTAAGATTTAATAGGAACCTGAGGGTCTCTTCTACACAGATGGTGGTGGGTGTATAGAACCAGCTGCCGGAGGAGATAATGAGACAGGGACTATCGCGATGTTTAAGGAACATTTAGACAAGTACATGGATAGGATAGGTTTAGAGCGATATGGGCCAAACGCAGGCATGTGGGACTAGTGTAGATGGGACATGTTGGTCGGTGTGGGCTAGTTGGGCCGAAGGGCCTGTTTTGTGCTGTATGACTATGACTATGCATCCTGTCTACTCAGTTTATACCAGCAGGTTTCATAAGTCCCGAGTGCCTCGTTGTCTGGGTTTGCAAAGCATTGATTGATACATCCTTCTTGGAATCAAGCTCCCTGCATGTACATTATTTTTCACATTGGTGACATTCCAGCAGCTGGCTCCAATACTATTTACATAGGAAGTCTGGCATTGGGAATTCCATAATCTTGCTGGAGTAAAAACCTTAAAGAGGAACTTAACCAAGTTAACAGGAGACACCGAAACCTCGTAAAAAACAACAAATCAACAAATAAAATCAAATAATTCTCGTAGAGATAGACTCTGCAGCCCCTTGGTTGGCTGTTACAAGATGTAATTCAATTGCTCCATCCAGTCCTTACATATATTCCTTTATTTTTTTCTGCTCTCTAAACATATATCCAATTCACCTTTGAAGGCTACCATTGAATCCATATCTCTCAATCGTTTTAGCGGGCAGTGAATTACAAATCCTGGCTACTTAGCTCGATTTAGTTTAGAGATAAGCCGAAGAAATAGGCCCTTCGGCCCACTGAGTCCATGCCGACCAACAATCACCCGTACCTATGCACTAGGAGCAAGGTACAGAAGCCAATTATCTTACAAACCTGCACGCCTCTGGAAAGTGGGAGGAAACCAGAGCACCCACACAATCACAGGGTGAACATACCAGTCCCATACAGACAGCATCCATAGTCACGATTGAACCCGGGTCTCTGGCGTTGAAAGGCAGCAATTCTACCGCTGCGCCACCATGCTGCCCTTTATTCTTTGCCCAATTATTTAAAATCTGTACTCTTTGATTATTAACTCTTCAGCTATGGAAACACTTATTTCTATTCACTTTTTTAAAACCTTTTGTGATTGTAACTTCCTTTTTCTATTTTGAATGGAACTCTTCTATTTTTAGCTCTAAGGAAAACAACCTCAATTGCATCTGTCTATCTATGTAGCTGGAAAAATTCCAGAAAATGTCCTTTGTTCCCTCGCTGAAGCCTTCACATCTTTACTTAATTGTAATGCCCAGAATGGAACACAGTACTCCAGCTAAGAATGTATAGATTCAGCATGATTTCCTTGTTTTGTTTTGTTGACTACAATTTGATCTGTGATCAGTCTCGCAGTGTGGAGTGGCTGCCTTTTCTATTCCATTTCCCACCGCCCCAAACCACATTTCAGTAGCGGAGAAGATTGTGCAGGCCCTGCCATTCATTGCACTTAATGGCACAACCAGGGATCAATTTCTAGTAGATCATGTCCATTTATAATGCCAAGGGGCGGCACAGTGGCACAGCGGTTGTGTTGTTGTCTTACAGCGCGAGAGACCTGGGTTCGATCCTGATAGTGGCTGCTGTCTGTGCAGAGTTTGCACGTTCTCTCTGTGACCGCATGGATTTTCTCCGGGTGCTCCAGTTTCCTACCACATTCCAAAGACGTGCAGGTTTGTAGGTTAATTGGTTTGCTGGATGCAAAACAGAAGTAGTGTATGGGTGATCGATGGTCGGCATGTACTTAATGAGCCGACGGGCCTATTTTCTCACTGTATCTCGAAACTAAACTAAACTAAAACCGAATTAAACACAAAATGGTGGAGTAACTCAGCGGGTCAGGTAGCATCTCTGGAGAAAAGGGATAGGTCGAGACCCTTCTTCAGATCCTAAACTAGGATAAACTAAAACCAAGGGTATCTTAGGTTTACAAAATAGTTAATAATTGCTGTACTGATTAATATGGGTGTCAGAAATGATACATTTCTCTAAAGATGTAAATGAAAGAAAACAAATTAATTCAAATCCGTTCTAACTGGAATCTGTATTTCATTATATATTCAGTCATGTGATTTACGTGGCATGTGGATAACAAATGTGTCACATGACACTAAGTAAAGAAATTAATTCATGTTGAAATTCAACAGCAGCAGAACCTTGCGTTTGTATGATATTTAACACGTGAGTTATCACAAGGTATTTATTTTCTCCATTGGCAGTCCACTGGTGTCTAGAATGATTTATGTCCATCCGGCAGTCTGGGTTCTGAGATGGCCCACTCCACGCGCCCGTCATCGCCAGTGGCTCCCTCCTCCTCCAAGGCTCTCGCGTGTTTGGGGCCTGGCTCGGTAGCTTCCTACTTTGGCGGGCAGCCTGCTGGGTCCGTCCTTGGTCCCACCATTCTTGTTTGGCACCGGGGCGCATCCAGGGAGCTTTCTGAAAGACCTGAGAGGATGCAGGCTTTTAGAAAGTTAATTTGAAGGCCCAAGAAGAGACCATCGGCATGTTGCATTGACCCAATTTTATTGATGGTGAAGTAAAATAATCCATGAGAGTCATTTAAGAATTAAGTAGAAAAGCTGAGGTGCAGGGCTGAAGGATACAGCTAGTGACACAACGACTGAGTTTAGTTTATAAATCATAGTGTTTTGATGGCACTAGGAAAGAGGAGAGATCAATGTGACTCTGAAGCAATGCAAAACACAAAGAGCAGGAGGAACTCAGTGTGTCAGGCAGCATCTGTGGAGGGAGAAGGAATAGGTGACGGTTCAGGAAGAGACCATTAACATCACCCATTCCTTCCCTCCAGACATGCTGCCTGTCCCGCTGAGTTAGTCCAGCATTTTGTGTCTATCTTTGGTGTAAACCATCTGTGGAGGGAATGGACAGATGACATTTCAGGTCTGGAACTTTCTTCAGACTGTCTGTCCATTCCCCCCACAGAAGTTGACCGACTCACTGAGTTCCTCCTGCACTTGATTTTATTCCCCTTTAACTTATATATTCAATTACTTTTTGAAACTCGCTACTGAATCTGTTTTCTCCATTCTTTCAGAAGGTGAATTTCAGATTATACCATTTACAAAAAAAAAGCCCTTTCCATTCTCTGATTTGTGATTCTTCTCTCAATAACCTTCAATCTTCCTGCAAGTGTGTCATAGAAACATAGAAACATAGAAAATAGGTGCAGGAGGAGGCCATTCGGCCCTTCGAGCCATTCATTGTGATCATGGCTGATCGTCCCCTATCAGCCTGCCTTCCCCCCATATCCCTTAACTCCACCAGCCCCTAGAGCTCTATCTAACTTTCTCTTAAATCCATCCAGTGACTTGGCCTCCACTGCCCTCTGTGGCAGGGAATTCCATAAATTCACAACTCTCTGGGTGAAATTTTTTTTCTCACCTCAGTCTTAAATGACCTCCCCTTTATTCTAAGACTGTGGCCCCTGTTCTGGACTCACCCAACATTGGGATGCTCTCCTACTGAGCACTTCCACCATTTTCTATTTTCACTTTTTGATTTTGCTGCCTGAACTTTAAAAAAAAGTAACCTAATATCTGTGTTCTTTGCTGAATGACCCTTGAGCCAATGGAAGGATATTTCTCCTTACTAACTCTATCAAAATCATTAGTGGTTTATTAAATATCCTCTCAGTGATGTTCTCTACTCCCAATTTCTCACCCAACAGAAGTCTTTCAACCCAAAGCAACTCTGCGAACGACACTATCAGGGATTGTTATCCGAGATTAATTGATCAGATCAAAACCATGATTTTATTCCAGCGTAAACAAGTTCTAGGTAATAAAAGTATCTTAAAAATAATTTTTTAAGAAGGAACTGCATGCAGATGCTGGAAAATCGAAGGTAGACAAAAATGCTGGAGAAACTCAGCAGGTGAGGCAGCATCTATGAAGCGAAGGAAATAGGCAATGTTTCGGGTCGAGACCCTTCTTCAGACTAAAAATAAATTACTGATAGTTTTCCAGAATCAGAATCTATTCAACCTCTGGAATATTAAAATGAAGCATGGAGCGATTTAAACATAATCTCTTTTCCTTCCATATGGCAGTAGAATTGTTAAACATTTATTTATATATCCAATTACTTTTTGAAAGCCACTACTGAATCTGTTTCCTCCATTCTCTCAAAGAGTGAATTTCAAGTTGTAATATCATGTTGCATTTCCAAAAAAATATTCTCTCCATCGATCATAATTCTTCCCTCAATAACTTTCAAACTTCCTGCAGGTGCAGCCTGTTCTGCTGAGTATTTCCAGCAATTTTTATTTTCACTATAGCTTTTTACTGTTCCGACTTTCAAAAGTCCCCGTAAATCTGTGTTATTTGAGCCATTGGAAGCAGATTTCTCCTTACTAACTCTCTCAAAACCGCTCTTAGTTTATTAAATACCCTCTCATTACTACAGGCAGCATGGTGGCACAGCGGTAGAGGTGCTGCCTTATAGTGCTGGAGACCCGGGTTCAATCCCAACTACGGGTGCTGTCTATACGGAGTTTGTACGTTCTCCCCGGGACCGCGTGGGTTTTCTCCGAGATCTTCGGTGTCCTCCCACACTCCAAAGCCGTACAGGTTTGTAGGTTAATTGGCTTGGTATAAATGTAAATTGTGCCAGGTGTGTGTCGGATTGTGTTAATGTGCGGGGATCGCTGGTCGGTATGGAGTTGGTGGGCCGAAGGGCCTGTTTCCGCGCTGTATCTCTAAACTCAACTAAAACTCAACTAATGTCCTCCACTCCCAATTGATTTGGCTAATGTATGACTAGTCTTCCCACATAACTTACATAATTTATCACATTTACAGTATTGTGTTCAGTTCTAGGCACCATGTTCTGGGAAAGATATTGTCAAGCATGATAAGGTTCAGAGAAGATTTATGAGGATGTTGCCAGGATTAGAGGGTCTGAGGCATAGGGAGAGGCAGAGTGGGCTGGGGTTCTATTCCTTGGAGCGCAGGAGGATGAGGGATGATCTTATAGAGGTGTATAAAATTATGAGAGGAATAAATTGGGTAGATGCACAGGATCTCCTGCCCAGAGTAGGTGAACCGAGGACCAGAGGACATAGGTTCAAGGTGAAAGGGAAAAGATTTAATAGGAATCTGAGGGGTAACTTCTTCACACAAAGGATGGTGGGTGTATGGAACAAACTGCCAGCGGAGGTAGTCATAGAGTCATAGAGTGATACAGTGTAGAAACAGGCCCTTCGGCCCAACTCGCCCACACCAGCCAACAATGTCCCAGTTACATTAATCCCACTTGCCTGCGCTTGGTCCATAACCCTCCAAACCATAACCCTGTCCTATCCATGTACCTGTCTAACGGTTTCTTAAATGATAGGATAGTCCCAGCCTCAACTACCTCCTCTGGCAGCTTGTCCCATACACCCACCAACTCTAAATCGTGTGAAATCGTTACCCCTCAGATTCCTATTAAATCTTTCCCCCTTCACCTTGAGCCTATGTCCTCTGGTACTTGATTCCCCTACTCTGGGCAAAAGACTCTGTGCATATATCCCTCTCATGATTTTGTATACCTCTATAAGATCACCCCTCATCCTCCTGCGTTCCACGGAATCGAGACCTGCAGTTGAGGCTGGAACTATCCCAATGTTTAAGAAACAGTTAGACAGGTACATGGATAGGACAAGTTTGGAGGGATATGGACCAAACGCAGGCAGATGAGACTAGTGTAGCTGGGGTACGTTGGCCAGTGTTGGCAGGTTGGAAGGGCCTGTTTCCACACTGCATCACTCTATGACTTTATAACAATCCAAATCAATGGAAGCCGACTCTATGAGTGATACTGTCAGGGATTCTGCCAGTCATCAGGGGAAAATGGTCCAGCACTCCTTTGTTTGGTTGCAACCAGTTCATGCATGGCCAAAGTGTGCAACTGTTTGGTCTGTACAGACATGGTTGAGAATTGCATGTTTTACCTTGCCTTCCATCTGATCCTCTCTCACTATCTCTGCCTTGCTGCTTTGGAACAAAAGAGCATCATAGTTCTCAGCAGGACAAGCCCCACCTTTGAAGTTAGTTCCTAAGTCATCAGCCAAACATTAGCCAACTGCACCCCACTACTCTTCACATCATTCTTGTATGTAAATAGATGGAATGGTGGCACAGTGGTACAGTTGCTGCCTTACAGAGGTTAAGAAACAAGGGTTTGATCCTGACTGCGGGTGCTGTCGGTATGGAGTTTGTACGTTCTCTCTGTGACCATATGTGGATTTTCTCTGGGTGCTCCGGTTTCCTCTCACACTCCAAGGATGAACAGGTCATCGCTGGTCGGCACGGACTCGGTAGGTCGAAGGGCCTATTTTCTCTCTGTATGTCTAAAGTCCGAAGTAATTCTATGGTAGAATGTTTTGTTTAGTTCAGAGATACAGCAGAGAAACAAGCCCTGCAGCCCATCGAGTCCATGCTGACCAGCGATGACCCGTTCATGTGGAGAACGTGCAGACTGAGGTCAGGATCGAACCCGGGTCTCTGGAGCTGTGAGGCAGCAACTCTACCAGCTGCACCACCGTTCGGCCTCAATGAGATGCCCACTCCTCCCTTCTTCCGCACATCCTTGGAAAATTTCCCCTTTCATTTGTACATCCAATTATTTATTTGAAAGTTACCACAAAATCTGTTTTGCGCCATTATTTCAGGGAGTGGATTCCAGATTATAACATTCGTGTTCTATTGACAAACAAAAAGTTCTCTTCACCCCTCACGATTCTTCATTCATTAACCTTCAATCTTCCCACAGGTGCGTGCTGTCCTGCTGTGTGCTTTCTGCATTTTTTTTTTTTCATTTTAGATTTTCAATGCCTTTCCCCTCCTTTAACTTAGAAATGAAATGGAGTATTTTGCTGCCAAGTATAACTTAGCCATTGTCATTGCATTAAATATCCCTCTATTTATCACAGAGAATAGGAGACATGCTTGAAGTTAAAAACTGTGAAGGTACAATGAATATTCCAAGCAATGGTAATAACACAGTAGTAAAAGCCTGCCTGAAGTGTGTTTAGGAGCACTTCTACTGCTTTTGCCAGCTTTCTGCTTCCAGCTGTGAGCTTGACAGTTGACATATGTTCTAAACCAGTCATGCAAACTTAAGTAAATACGTGCAGCATTCCTACTGCTTTGCTCGTTTAAACATACTAATTTAGGATTATTACAAACACATGGGAAAGATTAGGCTTTCGAAGTGTGTGTGTTTTAAATGGAAAAGTATGGATCGAGCCACAAGACTGAACTAGTGTGTGTCACAGCAGTGGTCTCTCCCTGTCTGAGTTTACCATCCACTTTCACTTCTGTTTGTTTCTGCTGTTGGTCATGTGCTGCCCCTTCTACATGCAGACGATGGACAACAATCTAATTTAATTATCAACATCCCCTCTCACCCAGAAATAAGGAGCAAAATCCATTCCCCATACAGAGCGTGTGAGGAGGCGCAGGCAAGATCGTGAGCTTAAGTTTAGTTTAGTTTAGTGATGCAGCGGGGAAACAGGCTCTTCGGCCCACCGAGTCCGCACCGACCTGCGATCCCCGCACATTCACACTATCCTACACACACTAGGGGCAATTTACACACATACACCAAGCCAATTCACCTACAATACCCGCATGTCTTTGGAGTGTGAGACGAAAACGGAGTGTGAGACATGAAAAATAATGGGATGACAGATGGCACAAGATCTTCGGACCGAAAACCCACGCGTTGTGTCCTTGGGGCAAGACACTTCACCCACCTTTGCCTGTGTGTAAATGTAATGTAATTATGTGAAGCACTTTGGGGTCAATGCAAGTTGACTAAAAATGTGCTATATAAATAAGATTATTATTATTATTATTATTATAATAAATAATAATAATAATACATTTTATTTGCAGGCGCCTTTCAAAGTGTCAAGGACACCTTACAGAGATTAACAAGAGAGACCCTGGCCCCCGTGAGCTCAGTCAAACTATTATTTTTTTAAAGACACAAACTGCTGGAGCAACTCAACGGGTCAGGCAGCATCTCTGGAGAACATGGATACGTCGCGTTTTGGGTCGGGGTCCTTTTTCAGACTCATTGGCTGAGGTGGGATAAAACTGGAAGAGGGGAGGGGAGAGGGAATGCACGAGTTCCTTGAAATGAGAGAAATCAGCGTTCATACTGCTGGGTTGAAAGCTGCCCAAGCGGGAAATAATAACGAGCATTCAAAGTGATGACATTCTGAGAATACTCTTTCCGTGGAGGAAAATGAAATTGTCTCGTCTGTGGACTTTTTAACTCAAAGCTATCTCTCTACAACCTTGTATGATAATTCTGTGAACATTATTTAGTCACTAAAGGTGTAATCCCATTTTATTTCATCATTAATTAGGAGGTTTGGATTCAAATAAAATCCTTTACTTTCTTCTCATTTTCCTGATCCTGGGATACTGGTTAATAGATCAACAGATATGATGTCCTAAATACGGGCTTGGATTGAACTTCTGCTTACGTTCTCTGGGGTTTCTGAAGACCAACAGAGGGTAGTGAAAAAAATAAGACACAAAGTGCTGGAGTAACTAGGTAGGTCATGCAGAATCTGTGGAGGCCAACTGAGGGGCAGCACATTGGTGCAGCAGTGGAGTTGCTGCCTTACAGCACCAGAGACCCGGGTTCCATCCTGATCTCTTGTGCTGTCTATACGGAGTTTGTACGTTCTCTCTGTGACTGCTTGGGTTTTATCCGGGTTCTCCTGATTCTTTCCCACAGTCCAGAGATGTGCAGGTTTGTTGGTTAATTGGCTTCTGTAAATTCTCCCTAGTGTGTAGGCCAGAACTAGTGAACGGGTGGTCAGTGTGAACTTGGTGGGCCGAAGGGACTGTTTAAAGGTTCAAAGGTTATTTTAATGGTTACATACACATAGGTGTAGTGAAATGCTTCTTGTCATGCAGCACATAAAGAAAGAATACAGACATAACATTAATAAGGGATTTAAACATAAAGAACATCCTCCCACAATGGTTCCCATTAGGAGGGAAGGCACAATGTCCAGTCCCCATCCCCAGTTCACCCATAGTCGGGCCTATTGAGGCCTCCACAGTTGCCTCCATGGAGACCTGATGTTCCAGGCCGTTCTCGCCGGGTGATGGTGCTCCGGCGTCGGGAGAATCCTCCCAGCGGCTTGGGACTTCTGGAACGGCCGCTTCCGTACTGGAGGCCGCGGCTTCCGAAGTCAACAAGGCCGCGCCGGATGGAGCTCCACTACTGGCGATCTCATCGAGAGATCCCAGGCTCCCGATGTAAAGTACAGCGCCACTGCCCGCGGCCGGCCGCTCCACAGTCCCGCAGCTCCGCGATGTTTTTCCTCGGCGGTCTTCAGCTCACCGGAGCTCCAGCACGGCGACCCGGGCAAGGCATCGCCCGCTGCGCTCCGCGATAGCGCTCCAGCGCTTTGCAGCTGCCGAAGCCGTGGTTCTGGGCGGTCCCCGACAGGAAACGCCGCTCCAGGCCTGCTGGTAGGCCGCGAGGACGGGTCGAAACTGCAGCCCGGAGAAAAGCCGCCTCTCCGACCAGGTAGGGACCCTGAAAGATAGTTTCCCCCTTCCTCTCCTCCCCCCCACCCCCCACATAAAAAAGTCTAGACCACTAGAACAAAAACACTTTAACTAACTAAAAAGTAAAAAAAGAGATGAAAAGACGGACAGCTGCGGGCTGGGCAGCCGTGCACAGGACAGCGCCCCCTCTCCCTTTCCACTCTGTATCTCTAAATCAGGAAATGGGTGGATGATATTTTGGGTCAGGATCCTTCTTCAGACTGGTCCCTGAAATCTTGCTGGGACCTGAACAGAGTCGGCATACTTTGAGAAGATGTTGTAGTGGGGCAGTAAAATGGAGAAACAAGGAACTGCAGATGCTGGTTTACAAGAAAATACACAAAGTGCTGGAGAAACTCAAGGATCAGGCAGCATCTCTGGAGGTGATGTTTCGGATGTTAATGATATATTTTCTTTCCTACGCAGTATATCCTGGTGCAATCACACCAACATGTAGCTTCTTCAGTCTGAAGAAGGGTTTCGGCCCGAAACGTTACCTATTTCCTTCACTCCATAGATGCTGCTGCACCCGCTGAGTTTCTCCAGCATTTTAGTGTACCTTTGTAGCTTCTTAATATTGTTAAATGTATTAATATGTGATTTTAGGGTATATCCATAATAATGCTGCTTGCATGTGCAGACTTACAATTTACTTTGAAAATATACTCAATAATTTTTTCCCCAGTGTTGATATGATTGAATCTTTGTTTATTATGCCCCTCTAAAATGCTTAAATTTAAATTCCTGTGTATGTCCCATTGGGAGAGCTCGCTTGTTTACTTTGAAATTGTGGCATGGAATCTCTTATATTGCCTTGGTTTAAGGCCTTTCCAATAAACACCATTTCTTTCAATTCCCTCAGTGTTATTTTGGAGTGTCAGCTTGGATAATGCATTCAAATATCTGCAATGCAGCTTAACTTGATGGTTAACTTGTTGGAAACTAACTTGATGGAGACTAACTTAGTTAGTTTAGTTGATTGTCACGTGTACCAAGGTACATTGAAAAGCTTTCTTGTTGCGTGCTATCCAGTCAGGGGAAAGACAATACATGATTACAATCAATCCACCCACAGTGTACAGATACAAGATAAAGGGAATAATGTTTAGTGCAAGTTAAATTCCAGTAAAGTCTTGTACACTCTGGAGTTTAGAAGGAAGAGAGGGGATCTTATTGAAACATATAAGATTATTAAGGGTTTGGACACGCTAGAGGCAGGAAACGTTTTCCCGATGTTGGGGGTGTCCAGAACCAGGGGCCACAGTTTAAGAATAATGGGTAAGCCATTTAGAATGGAGATGAGGAAACACTTTTTCTCACAGAGAGTTGTGAGTCTGTGGAATTCTCTGCCTCTGAGGGCTCCCTAGTTCGTGATAGCTTGGCTCTGCTTTCTGATAACAGCTGGGAAAAACTGTCCCTGAATCTGGAGGTGTGCTTTTTCACACTTCTATACCTCTTGCCTTGGGAGAGGGAATGCCCGAGTGAGACTCGTCCTTGATTAACCTGGAGGTCTTAATGTAGTGGCGTGAAGTGTAGATGGAGTCAATAGAAGGGAGGTTGTTTTGTGTGATAGTCTGGGCTGCTTCCACAATTCTATGCAATTCCTAATGGTCTTGGCTGGAGCTGTTCCCAAACCATGCTGTGATGCATCCCAATAGAATGCTATCTATGGTGCAACTGTAGAAGTTGGTGAGAGTTGTTGGGAACATGTCGCTCCTAAGCCTTCTCAGGAAGTAGAGGCGTTGGACATAGAGGAAAGTACTGGAGGAATTCAACACCTTTCTGTTCCTTCTTATATTTATCTCTAATTCCTAAGTTCGCCATTTCATTTTTTTCACCTCTGTTTCCCTTCCCAGAATACAGTCCCGCCAATAGTTGTTAGCGAACGTATTGTAGACTGCTCCTAAAGAAGATAAGATTACCCTGCCCTGAAGATAAGATTACCCTTATCCTGATCTGATATATTGACAGTTGTCTATAGATCAGTCCAATATTTCCTTAATTGTTTAACCATGGTTGATTTACAAATAAATAAATGTGAGGTTGACAGGTTCCCTTTCCTAAAATCAGTGGGCCTTTACAAATCTATTAACTTTCAAGCTATTTTTTTTTTTGCTGACAAATGATACCGAGTTGTTGTCCTGGATGTAGATAAATGTGAGGTTATCCACTTTTGCGGCAAGAATAAGGAGGCAGATTATTATCTCAATGGTGTCAGTTTAGGAAAAAGGGAAGTGCAACGAGACCTGGGTGTCCTTGTGCAGCAGTCACTGAAAGTAAACATGCAGGTACAGCAGGCAGTGAAGAAAGGACGTGGCTCACTCGAGCATTCCCTCTCCCAAGGCATGTTGGCCTTCATAACGAGAGGATTTGAGTATAGGAGTAAAGAGGTCCTTCTGCAGTTGGACAGGGCCCTGGTGAGACCGCATCTAGAGTATTGTCTGCGGTTTTGGTCTCCTAATTTGAGGAGGGACATTGTTGCTATTGAGGCAGTGCAGCGTAGGTTCACAGGGTTAATCCCCGTAATGGGCTGCTGCCATATGAGGAACGATTGGAAAGATTGGATTTGTATTCACTGGAATTTAGAAGGATGAGAGGTTCTCGTATAGAAACATATAAAATTATAAAAGGACTGGACAAGCTGGATGCAGGAAAAAAATTCCCAATGTTAGGGGAGTCCAGAACTATGGGCCACAGTCTAAGAAAAAGGGAAGGTCATTTAAAACTGAGGTGAGAAAAAAAAATTTCACCCAGAGAGTTGTGAATTTGTGGAATTCTCTGCCACAGAAGGCAGTAGAGACCAATTCACTGGTTGAATTTAAAAGAGAGTTAGATAGAGGTCTATGGGGCTAGCGGAATCAAGGGATATGGGGAAGGCAGGCATGGGTTACTGACTGTGGATGATCAGCCATTTTCACGAATGGTGGTGCTGGCTCGAAGGGCCAAATGGCCTCCTCCTGCACCTATTTTCTATGTTTTTATGTTTCCATTTAACAAACAATGTTAGGCATGGGTGGAGATTGATAAAGATTATTGATCTGAGCTTCAGTAAGGTCTGAGAGATTTGAGGTGTATTTTGAGAAGATGCCTAAGACAACACAGTGGCGCAGTGGTAGAGTTGCTGCTTTACAGTGCTAGGGACCAGGGATCCACCCTAACTACAGTTGCTGTCTGTGTGGAGTTTGTACGTTTCTCCTGTGACTTGCGTGGGTTTTCTCCGGGATCTCCGGGTTTCCTCCCACACTCAAAGGACGTACAGTTTTGTAGGTTAATTGGCTTGGTATAATTGTAAATTGTCCCTAGTGTGTGTAGGATAGTGTTAGTGCGGGGATCGCTGGTTGGTGTTGACTCGGTGGGCCGAAGGGCCTGTTTCGGCGCTGCATCTCTGAACTAAACTAATCTAAACCTTCTGATATGAAGAGTTCCTCATTTACTGCCAGTCCCATATTACTAGAAGCTTTGTGTTGTCAGGTTTGTTCAGACACCTTGCCAGCAGTATGCAAGAGTCAGCCAGTGTGCCATGTTGCCTTGGATACGCAACATCATAAATGTGCACTTCAAGAGGGCACGTTATTGTTGGATAAATTTCCCAAATCAGCAACTAGAAATTGGATAGTGTTATTCTATTTCTGGGTTGTAAAGTACAATGGATAATCTCGACTGCATGCTCGAGGTGTGGGCAGGTTGCTGGCATGTATAAATATTAAAAGATTTCATTCAAGAGCATTGAAATGGTGCAGATGCTAAAAAAGAATTATCCTGGCTCAACACACAACCTCTTCATTCTGTTTAATACTAATGAAAATCCAGGTTAGCTTACAACAACAAGCTTGACTCACAGAGTAGTTGTATGTGTTCACTCACACTATCAAAACCATGTGGATATTTCCAGTTGCTGATGGTAACATTGTGTCCGTAATCCTATCCACAGGTTCTCTTGCAGGCTGCGGTGGGATGTTTTGGGTTTTCAAATGGAACCTTTGGGCGGTGCAGTGGCGCAGCGGTAGAGTTGCTGCCTTACAGCAACAGAGACCCGGGTTCGATCCAGACCACGGGCGCTGTGTGTACGTAGTTTGTATGTTTTGCCTGTGACCGCGTGGGTTTTCTCCGAGTGCTCCGGTTTCCTCCTATGCTTCAGAAATGTACAGGTTTGCAAGTTAATTGGCCTCTGTAAATTGTCCGCAAAGTGTGCAGATGCTGCCTGACCTGCCGAGTTACTCCAGAATTTTGTATCTATCTTCAGGGTAAACCAACATCTGGTAGTGCTAGTGTATGGGTGATCGATGGTCGGCGTGGACTTGGTGGGCCGAAGGGCCTGTTTCCACGCTGTGTCTCTAAAACTGAAAACCTAAACCTAAGCTCCCGAAGACAGGTGCAGTGTTCACAGACCGTGCATGATTAACTCTTGCCTGTTGATCACACCGCAGGCAGGTTGCCAGCTTTATACTGCCTGCTCTCTGCGTGCAGTCATCTCTTGCTCTGCTGTTCATTCACTGCTTGCAGCAGCAGGGTGCCCAACATTATTCATGCCTGGATTATTTTTCTTATTATTATTATTGGGCAGTCTTTGTTCAGAGATATAGCGCGGAAACAGGCCCTTCAGCCCACCAAGTTGGTGCCGACCAGCGATCCCCACACGTTGAGACTGTACTACATAATAGGGAGAATATTTTACCGAAGCCAATTAACCTACAAACCTGTACATCTTTGGAGTGTGGGAGGAAACTGGAGCACTCGGAGAAAACCCAGAGGATCACGGGGAGATTGTATCAACATCTGTACAGACAGCACCCGTAGTCAGGATTGAACCCGGTTCTCTGGCGCTGTGAGGCAGCAAGTCTACCAGTGTGCCACCATGCTGCCAGTCCTTTTGGGATCAAGGATGACTTGCTTCTACTCTGGGTTTTATTGGCATTGATGCAGCTGGTGAGTCCAATGTGGGAACGGCAGATGGTTCTTCAGCTGGGGCACGCTGTCATCTGCAGGGCGAACGGGAGATAGTTTGTGATGTTGCACACTCCTTCCATCGATAATAAAGGGCTGCTGTGAGCTCGCGGTGCCTGGTCTCGAGGTTCTCAATACCAACCTGAACGCCCTTCCCTTTCAGAGAGAGTCCGAAATTACATATTGCAATTTCTTCAAGGGGACATTAAGCACATCCTTGCACCTGGTTCTCAATCATCCCAGCGATCTCTTCCAGAGTCAACTCTGCAGCAGTTTGTGTCTGTCTTCGGTATAAACCAGCAACTGCAGTTCCTTGTTATTACGCTCAGAATAAAGTGTCTGCTTCAGGATTCTGGTAAGTGGCAGGTAAACCATGTGGCCACCCAACATAGCTGACTGAGTATAAATAAGGAATCAATGCTCGGGATATTGAACAATGCCTGGGAAACCGCACTACACATTACATTAGTTGCTATCAAGATGGCACCCAAACCATGCCAATGGACAATCCCACAGTGCATCAATCACATAAGCCCTTGGTATCTGGCACGTGAGCATAGGCAGGATCAGGCTGGTCATCTGGGGAAGGATATTACGTCAGCATAATCCAGTTCAATGGTCTAAGAAGTGAGCAGAGCTTCCTCTTTTATTGATACGGGCTTCAAGTAAATGTAAATCTTCAGATCACTGTTTTTGCAGCCATTGAAAATCTTTGCCCAGAGTCATCAGTGGGCTGGAGGGGCTGGAAGGAACCTATTACATTTTTTCATTGGGAAGGATTGAGTGAGGTCATTTTGCATGTGTTAGCTTATTCTTCCTACAAGGTAAATGCAATCTCTAAGATGTTGCATGTAATTGAAAAATAATATATAGGCTAAATCTAACTATATATTCTGTTTCAGAAACATTACAGCATTCAACATTGCTGCCTTAAGGGGCTGCCCCACTTGGGCGACCTAATTAGCGAGTTTAGAAGAGTTTAGGCGAGTTTGAAAAGATGTCATGTTGAAGACCTCCTTCAACCTCCTTCGACTATGTTGAAGACTAGCTTTGACCAGCTACGACTAACCGGGAAAATTGGACACTGAATAGTGGAGAGTGAAGACGACCTCCTCCGATCTCCTTCGACCTCCCTTCAACTATGATGAAGACTATCTCCGACTACCTTCGCCTACCTTTGATTACCTTTGACTACCCTTGATTACCTACGACTAACATGCCGACCTACTACGACCTACTATAACTAAACCTATGAGTAAAAAAGGTATCGATTTTTTCCAATGGCGACCTTTTTTTACTCGCGGGCATTTTTCAACATTTTGAAAAATACGCCGCGACCTAGCTGAGGCCTCGAGTACACGGGGACTACTCTCGAGCATGAAGGAGAGTTACAAAGACCTACGTGTCGACCATGTTGCGAGTATGAGTTGAGGGAAAACTCGCTAGAACTCGTGCATTTAGTATTGGGTTCAATACTATGGGTGTTGTCTGTATGGAGTTTGTCTGTTTTCCCCGTGATTACGTGGGTTTTCTCTGGGTGCTCTGGCTTCCTCCCACATTCCAAGGCCGAGCAGGTTTGTTGGTTAATTGGCTTCTGTAAATCATCCATAAGGTGTAGGATAGAATTAGTGTACGGGTGATAGTTGGTTGGTGCGGACTCGAAGGGCTGAAGGGCCTGTTTTCAAGCTGTATCTCTAAACTAAATGGGTCATTTTGTGTAGGAAGGAACTGCAGATGCATTGAAGATAGACACAAAATATTGGAGTAACTCAGCGGGACAGACAGCATCTCTGGAGAGAAGGGATGAATGACGCTTCGGGTCGAGACCCTTCTTTAGACTGAGAGTCAGGGGAGAGGGAGACATAGAGATATGGAAGGGTGGGGTGTGAAAATGGGAAATCAAAGGGGTTGATGGTTAAGGAAAATGAGGAATGGTTCATTGTTAGCTGAGGAGAAGGTGACAACGAGGCACACAATCAGCAAAATTTAATCAGGAGGACTGTGAAATTAGACGGAGAACTAGAATGGGGGAGGGATGGAGACAGAGAGGGAAAGCAAGGGTTACTTGAAGTAAATGGTCATTTCATTAGATTCAGCAACGGGTATGTTCAAAAGATTTTATTTTATAGACAAGTTACTGCTGGGAAACAAATAGTGGAAATGTGTTTAAGTTTTTCAATAGTTGTAAATGACAGAGGTTTTGTATTATCAGGGCCAGCTTATTGTTGGCCTACACATTAGCCTTCTTTACTGGTGGTTTGAACCCTTGGGATAATAATGGCTGGTTTGCCGCCACTCCTGCTGTTACCTATTTAACTTGGTCCCAAATGATTTGTTTAAACGACTCCTGCATTCATTATACGAAGGAAGAATGTGTAAGATGTGAGATCTACTGACTCCTACGTTGCAAGAAAAATGAACGTATCAATGATAAATAGCTTGGAAATTGGTCGCTATTAAGGAACCAAAATAATCCTTGGGGATGGGCTGAGAATTGTTTAACAGGCAAGGAGCTGTGAGTAGGAATAAGGGATTCATTTCCAGGTTGGCAGCCTATTATCACCGGGGTTCCCCGGAGATCAGTGCTGCGACTATACCTATTTACAGTATTAATGATTTGGAGGAAGGAACATAATGCCATGTAGTCAAATTTATGAATAACACAAACATAGTCTGGAAAGGAGGATACAAACAACAGTCATAGTCTTCCAGCCCTTTCGGCCCAACTTGCCCACACCGGCAAACATGTCCCATCTGCACTAGTCCCACCAACCTGCATTTGGCCAATATCCATCTAAACCTGCCCCTATCCATGTGAACAGAGTGAGATATTGGTAGAGAAACAAGGAATTGCAGATGTTGGTTTACAAAGAAAGACACAAAGTGCTGGCAACATTTCTGGATAACATGGATAGGGGCCATAGCACAGAAACTCGAGGTTATATATCACTTAAACTGAGCTATGGTTCAATGGTACAAAGATGCTTTATTTGTCACCCGTGCAACTACATAGTGAAATTATTTTTGCATATTAACACATGCAAGACCCGCCAGGTTTTGGGGCCATTTCCAAAGTCGCTTATATCCAGATACTGCAAAAAATGTTGGCCCTTCTGAAGGTGGGATGGTGGAGCAGCGGTGAAGCTGCTGCCTTACAGCACCAGAGACCCAGGTTCAATCCCAACAATGGGTGCTGTCTGTAAGGAGTTTGTACATTTTCCCTGTGACCACGTGGGTTTTCTCTGAGACCTTTGGTTTCCTCCCACACTCCAAAGACGTAGGTTGATTGGTTTTGGTATAAATGTAAATTGTCCCCAGTGTGTGTGGGATATTTTTAATGTGCAGGGATTGCTGGTCGGTGCGGAATCCGTGGGCCGAAGGGCCTGTTTCTGCACTATATCTCTGAACGAAACTAAACTAAACTATCTTGAGAAATGTATATTTCATTGGAAGCGATTCAGGGAAAATGTGCTCGGATGATCAGGAAAAGTGAACCAGATTGGGATTCTACCACTCAAGAGTTTAGAAGGTTGAGAGATCATCTCAGTGAATTATTTAAGATTTGTCGGTGTAGACAGGGCAAATGCCAAGAGGATTGTGTTTTCTCATGCAAGTCCAGAATCCTGTGGGCATAATCTCAGAATCAAATTTGTTTTCTTTCTTTCAATCCTTCCCTTAATCACCAGCATTCCAGAGAAAACAATTCAAATCTGTTCAACCTCTCCCTGCAGCTAATACTTCCTAATCCTAATTCCCTGCACCCTTTCCAAAGCCTTCACATGCTTCCTGTATTGTGTCAACCAGAACTGAACACTATACGTGTAGGAAGGAACAGCAGATGCTGGTTTACACCAAAGGTAGACACAGAAAACTGGAGTAAGTCAGCAGGACAGGCAGCATCTCTGGAGAAACAGAAAGAATTGCAGATGCTGGTTTAAACCAAAACTTAGGCACAAAATGTCAGAGTAACTCAGCGGGACAGGCAGAATCTCAGGAGAGAAGGAATGGGTGGTGTTTCGGGTCGAACACAGTACTCTATATGCGGGCTAACCATAGTCCCGAATGACAAGGACTACATGACTGAAATGCCTCATTCGGTATAAATGATCTGTGGCAGTGCTTATGCTGCACTAAATGATTACTCTCTCCTTCATCTCACCCCGTCAGTCTATTCCTTTCTCCCTCGTGTTTATCTGGATTCCCCTCACCTGTGGGCGACGCATGATGGTTATTTATTCAGGAATTGCTTTTCATGCATCTGCAGAAAAATATTAGTATTTCTCAAACCCTTTGGTAGCACTGAATTGAAAACAGCCTCAGTGTTATTGCAGCGAGAAGTTTGGGACCAGGGTGACTTCAGAGGTCTGTTTACTCAAGGAGATCCAGTTACAGGCAAAAGTATACACAGATGGCCAGTGGAGAGAGCAGCTTCACACTGAGTGCTTTCAGGCATTACTAAAGGTGGTTACAGAAATCTTGTAAAGTGGTGTGAAGGGATTAAAGGATCAAGTGGAGGGTCAAAGCATTTTGCATGCTATTGTGTTCGCACAGCTAATGCACGTCACTCACACTCAGAGAAGGTGAGAAAATACTTGTTACGCGAGCTAGGCTGGTTGAACAGTGTCACTTGCGAGGGTTGGGGTGTAACGAATGTTTAAATTGGCTGTTCGTCTCTAAATCTGTGACCTCCTCTCCTCAGGGCAGCGACTCATGTCTGGGCCATTATTCTATCTGTGCTAATGGGCCAGATTGCATTAATTTTAGCTGCCAGTTCCCTGGCCAACATGTTGACCCCCTGCTGTAGGATTTGGCAACACGTCCAGGCAGGGGAAGCACACAAAGACCTGAGCTGAGGATCAGACAGACTTGCTTAACATCTGGCCTCTCAGCTTTATGCTGGCAACTATATATTTTCATTTGAGAGATACAGCGCGGACACAGGCCCCTCCACCCACCGAGTCCACGCCAATGAGCAATCACCCCCTACACTAGCTCCATCTTACACACTGGGGACAATTTTTTTTACAGAAGCCAATTAACCTACAAACCTGCATGTCTTATGAGTGCAGAAGGAAACCGGAGCACCAGGAGAAAAGCCACACGGTCATAGAGAAGATGTACAAACTTAAACAGATAGTAACCGTGGTCAGGATCGAGCCGGTTCTCTGGCATTGTAAGGCAGCAACTCTACTCTTCCACCACTGTGGCTCCCCATTATATTATGGTCGTGCTTTTTCTAGATAGGTTTGTCGATCTTGCTTGAAAAGTAATTACAGGAGATGACGGCACTGGGCCTGCACTCACTGGAGTTTAGACAGATGAGGGGGGACCCCATTGAACCTTACCGAATAGTGAAAGGCCTGGATAGAGTGGATGTGATGAGGATGTTTCCACTAGTGGGAGAGGCTAGAACCAGGGGCCATAGCCTCAGAATAAAAGGATGTATCTTTAGAAAGGAGATGAGGAGGAATTTATTTAGTCAGAGGGTGATGAATCAGTGGAGTTCATTCAGATTCAGATTCAGATTCAGATTCAGATTCAGATTCAACTTTAATTGTCATTGTCAGTGTACAGTACAGAGACAACAAATTGCAGTTAGCATCTCCCTGGAAGAGCGACATAGAATATGATTTCAATAAATAAATCTTTTTACATATATACAGACATAGTGTTTTTCCTGTGGGAGGAGTGTCCGGGGGGGGGGTGATTGGCAGTCACCGAGGTACATTGTTGAGTAGAGTGACAGCTGCAGGGAAGAAGCTGTTCCTGGACCTGCTGCTCCGGCAACGGAGAGACCTGTAGCGCCTCCCAGATGGCAGGAGGGTAAACAGTCCATGGTTGGGGTGAGAGCAGTCCTTGGCGATGCTGAGCGCCCTCCGCAGACAACGCTTGCTTTGGACAGACTCAATGGAGGGGAGCGAGGAACCGGTGACGCATTGGGCAATTTTCACCACCCTCTGCAGTGCTTTCCGGTCAGAGACAGAGCAGTTGCCATACCATACTGTGATACAGTTGGTAAGGATGCTCTCGATGGTGCAGCGGTAGAAGTTCACCAGGATCTGAGGAGACAGATGGACCTTCTTCAGTCTCCTCAGGAAGAAGAGACGCTGGTGAGCCTTCTTGATCAGAGTTGAGGTATTGTGGGTCCAAGAGAGGTCATCGGAGATGTTGACCCCCCAGGAACCTGAAACAGGAAACACGTTCCACCTCCGTCCCGTTAATGTGGATGGGGGTGTGCGTGCCGCCCCTAGACTTCCTGAAGTCTACAATGAGCTCCTTGGTCTTCTTGGAGTTAAGGGCCAGGTTGTTGACAGCGCACCATGCTGCTAGGCGCTGGACCTCCTCCCTATAGGCCGACTCATCCTTGTTGCTGATGAGGCCAATCACCGTTGTATCATCTGCATACTTCATTGCTATGGAAGGCTGTGGAGGCCACGTCAATAGATATTATAAAGCTGGAAATTGTCAGATTCTTGATTAGTACGGGTGTAGGTTGTTATGTGAATGCAGGAAAATAGAATTGTGAGGGAAAGATAGATCAGCCATGATTGAATGGCAGAGTGGACTTGATGGGCCAAATGGCCTAAATCTGCTATAACCTATGAACTAATGAAGAAACTGCAGGTGCTGGAATCTTGAGCATAACACAAAGCTCTGGAGGAATTCAGCGTGTCAGGCAGCATCTGTGGAGGGAACGGACAGGCATATTTTCTGGTCGGGACCCTTCCTCAGAGTGATGGATTGTTTTTTTTATTTTCCAAAATCTAAATTCTATTTTAACTATCTAATTTCTGTCGGTTGATTCTCTGATTGTGCTCTTAAGGACAAATTTGAATGCGTATTTTAAAAAATATTTCACTTTGTCAGGATGTGTTGCTCAAGGCTGACTGTTTCAGTAGCAGCAGCAAATATATCTAGTTCCTAGTTTTAGAGATACAGCGAGGAAATAGGCTTTCCTATTTCCTGCGTACACCGTGTATGCGCCGACCAGCGATCCCTGTACATTAATATTATCCAACACACTAGGGACAATTTACAATCTTTACCGAGGCCAATTACCGTAACCTACAAAGCTGTATGTCTTTGGAGTGGGCAGAGCCGTCTTAACAGCATTATAGGTCCCCGGGCAAAGCAGTGCACTGGGGCCCCGACACTTCCAGTTTCTTTATGCCGAATCAAATATGCCGTCATGCACTTGCGATGTTCTTATCCGTTTTCATGTTCTACAATAACATTCTCCAATACATAGATTAGCATGGGGCCCCTATGCTCGTGTGGCCCCGGGCAACTGCCCAGCGTGCCCATGCTTTAAGACAGCCCTGGGAGTGGGGGAGGAAACCGGAGCACCCGGAGAAAACCCACGCGGTCACGGGGAGAACGTACAAACTCCATACAGAGAACACCCGTGGTCAGGATCGAACCCAGGTCAATGGTGCTGTAAGGAAGCAACTCTACCACTGCACCTTCGTGCCGCCTCTAAATCCTTCTACTCAGGCAGAAAAAGCAAGTGCGACTCCAGAACTGTGGCCCAGCCATAGCTGGCAGATCTGTTCCCATAGCCAGCGTTTGAGGCCGACTTAGTGGGCTGGTATCTCGGCTCCCCGGTGGCCTATCTGTACCGTTCTCTCGGAGGTCGTGATCTCTGTTGATCCGGCTAATCAGATAATCCAGAAAGGCTCTGGAACCAAGTGTGCGGGAAAATCGGTGGTGGACCTGTACAATCTACCAATAAAATACTATTTATTTCTAAATTCTGAATGGGTAAATGAAAAAAAAACTAGCAGGGTAAGAGAATATTTCAGCAACAATATTTGACCAAAATAATATTTATGATATTTGGAATATAGTGTCTCTTCAAAGGTTTGATGCTTAATTGCATTTTGTTTCATTCCCCTACTAATGCTCATCTAAAGTTAAATCTGTTGATATGAGCATATGAACTTACAAATTAGGAGCGGGCGAATCAGTCTGCCTCTCAAGTCTACTCCACCATTTAATAAGATCGTGGCTGTTTCTGTATTCTGTCCTTCCCTGGCAACCTTTCACTTGTTTGCTTATTAATCTCTGCCTTAAGATATTTACAGTCTTTGCTTCAATTGGCCATTGAGGAAAAGGGTTCCAAATATTAATGACCCTGTGAGAGAAATTCACCTATTCTCTCTCTTAAGGGCCTGTCCCACTTTCCAGAGTTATTTCCCGAGGGCCGAATTGCCTACTCCTGCACCTATTTTCTATGTTTCTATGTTTCTATTCACAAATTCTCCCGAGTTTTCCCCTTGATTTAAACTTGCAGAATGTTCGTAACGAGTCCCTAGGAGGCCGTAGATATATCGTAACGCTTGTCATGCCAGCTGTAGGTACTCGGGGCATTAGGTAAGTCAGGACATTTTTTCCAGCCTGATAAAGAATGTCCACGAGTAAAATTGCAACTTACCTGATGCCCCGAGTATGTACAGCTGGTGTATCGAACGCTACGATATATCTACGGACTCCTACGGCCTCTGACGGACTCGTTACAAATATTCTGCGAGTTTGAATCAAGGGGAAAACTCGGGAGAATTTGTGAAAAACTCGGGAAAATGGGACAGGCCCTTTAAATTGGCGAACATTTATTTTAAAACAGTGACACTAATTTAAATTCTCCCACAAAAGGAACCATCCACCTTGCCAGACTCTCGTCACTATATACTGTATATATTTCAATCGTGTCCTCTCTCTCAATCTTATCAACTTCAGTAAATGTAACTTAATATCTGTCTCAGAATACTATCTGGACCATTCCAATTATTTGCCCCAGCAAACCCTCTCTGAAATGGCTCCACCACATGTCCATCCTTTCTATAAATAAGGAGTCCAATACTGGACAGCATTCCTGATATGTTCTCATGTCTGAAGAAGGGTCTCAACCCGAATCGTCACCCATTCCTTCTCTCCAGAGATGCCGCCCGTCCCGCTGAGTTACTCCAGAATTTTGTGTCTCTCTTCGGTTTAAGCCAGTATCTGCAGTTCCTTCCTACACATGTTCTTGCCAGTGTCTGATACAACACAAGAAGAATGTCCCTACCTTTTAAACAATTCCCCCAGCAATCTGTTAGCTTTCTTGATTAATTGCAGACCTGATTGCCAGCTGTTTTTGAATAATCCACAAAGACATTCAGATCTCTCCTCATGCACAGTTCTCAATCTTTAATCATTTTAGTAATTCTTTATTTTTCCTACCAAAAAGGGAGTGTTTAATGGTCAAATGTACTGAAATGGAACAACCAGGAGATCTTGACAACAGGGAAAACAGGCCCATTTCTGTCTCTTCTTCCTTTGGTCAGCAAACCTTCTATCCATGCTAATATGTTGCCTCCTACACTACGAATGTATATGCTTTCCAGAATGAGGTGATGGGGATGGGTGGAGATGGATGGGGCAGGTAAGGCTCCAATTGTCAGTGCTGCGCAGTCGACTGAACTGAGCTGATGTTTCTACCATTTGGCTGCAGGGCATTTCAAAATCATTCCTGTTTCATGCCTTTCGGGAATAGCTCCAATGAGTATTGATGTCCCAGCAAAGAAACGACCCTCATTAAATCGCTGTGCCTTGGCTGCGATCTGGAGAATCCGCCAACTGGCTGAATGACAGCAACACTAATTAAATTACTGAACGGACATAGAGGAATCATTTGAACAGCATTGGCTTTAATTAAGGGTAAAAATGAACTCTGATGAGTTTAGAATGGGCAAGCGCTACCTGAGAAACTGGATGAATTAATCACAATTAGGCACTTGTTTTATCTCTGTACTACTGGCTTTACTTAAACAGCCCCAGTCATTCATCCTATAGTAGATGATGGATGGTTTACCTTTACAATTCTCTGTTAAGAAAAACAGCTAATACGTAACACATTTTGCGTTCTCTCCAAATGGTATGCGGCGATGCATTTATCAGCTGTGTATTTTAACCCTGCATAGCCTGATTTTGCTGACTTGTTATAACTGTGCGGCACGGTGGCGCAGTGGATCGAGTTGCTGCCTTACAGCGCTAGAGACCCGGGTTCGATCCTGACTACGGGTGCTGTCTGTACGTTCTCCCCGTGACCTGCGTGGGTTTTTTTACCCCCCGAGATCTTCAGTTTCCTTCCACACTCCGTGGAATAAATGTAAATTGCCCCTAGTGTGTGTAGGATAGTGTTGGTGTGTGGGGGTCGCTGGTCAGTACAGACTCGGTGGGCCGAAGGGCCTGTTTCCACACTGTACCACTAAACTGAACTAAACAAACTGTTCTCACAAAGCAACCCGTGATTCTGAGCCTCTTGATTTATCCATTGACCAAACGTACGGCTTTATTTAGGAATCTGAGGGAAAGATTGAATACAGCAACCAATGCATACTCCACCTGACAGATTTACTAACAGCTCCACCCAACTACTTCCACCAGCTGCTGCCATGGCAACACAAAACCTCAAATGTGCATCATGTATATATACATGGATATGTACACATGCATGTAAGCACACATACTCTAACATATACGTGCACCCACACACACATAATCATGTACCCACACATGTACATGTACATACAAACTCTCTCTCACACACACACTCAACCATGTACACACAAATGTACATGCACATGCAGTCTCTCTCTCTCTCTCTCTCTCTCTCTCTGTCTCAACGTCTCTCTGTCTCTCTGTCTCTATCTCTCTGTTTCTCGCTCTCTCTCTCCCCCTCTCTCACTCTCACACACACTATCTCTTACTCTCTGTCTCTCCCTCTTTCTCCCTGTCTGCCTGTCTCACTCTCTCCCTCTGTCTCCCTCTGTCTCAGTGTCTCTCTCTCTCTCTCTCTCTCTCTCTCTCCCTCTCATACACAGACTACACACTCACCAAGAACCACAGAAGGTGTGGTAAAACAAAGCCAAGATGGAGATACATTTTGCACAGACATTGAACACCTTACCACAGGAGGCAGAACAAAGACAAAAATGGCAGGCACTTTGTGCTTGCAACAGGGAAACACAAAATCAACTGCAGTAGAATAAAAATGTGAACAAGAGTGCAGGAGCTTTGTTGTAGTGGTGCTTGTTGGAAGGGAAAGGAAAGTAGTAAGCTGGAGACAAGGTATGGGTGAGGCACTGTGATTGCCTGTATACGGGTGGATGTATTAAACACTAAATAGTTTATAGATTACAACTGTAACATAAATAACCTGGATACAAAACACAGCCACATAATATGTAATTTATCGTTACTGTATGATAATCATTTTGCTATTGTGTGCCGAGCTGACTGTTAGCTACTGTGTGGAAATGGCTCACCAAGTCCACACTGACCTTTGATCACCCATATTCACTCGTTCTATAACATCCCACATAAGCAGCCCGAAGATAGACACAAAAAGCTGGAGTAACTCAGTATGTTAGGCAGCATCTCTGGAGAAAAGGAATAGGTGACCCTTTGGGTCAAGACCCTTCTCAGACCACATCTGCATCCACACCCTATACACTGGGAGGCCGATTAACTAACAAACCTTTGGGACTTGGGAAGAAACCAGAGCACCTGGAAGAAACCTAGGGAGAATGTGCAAACTTCACATAGACAGCAACCCACGGTCAGGATTGAACCCTGGGCTCCTGTGCTGAGAGGCAGCAGTTCAACCAGCTGCACCAGTGTGCCACTCTTGATCTATGCTGGGGCAAGGCGATCTGTGGGTTTCTACTGTCTTGGTTTTGCCCAGCTGGAATCTTAATTCTGAGATGACGTGTCAAATTGTGTAATCGGGTCAGACTGTAGCCACTAGTGGTGGATGGTGGTGGAACTGTGGTTCACCACAGCTGTGTCCAGAAGCCTGGACTAACAAACCAAACAAACCTACAACCTAAACTAATATCCCACTGTGGTGGCTGTACAATATAAGTTTGGGTACTTAATTGGAAGTCAACAGAAACACAGAGGGAGTCTATGTCAGATGGAACTCCAGATGCTGGTTTACACTGAAGATAGGCACAAAATGCTGACTCAGCGGGCCAGGCAGCATTTCGGAAGAAAAGGAATAATCTGAAGAATGGTCTCGACCCGAAATATCACTTATTTCTTTTCTCCAGAGATGCTGCCCAACCCGCTGAATTACTCCAGCTTTTTGTGTCTAAAACACAGAGGGATCTTCCGGTCCAAATCCATAGGAAACTTGGCAGCACAAGTGGTGAAGAAGAAGTATGGTGCGCTTTCCTTGATCGGGGCACCGTGTATAAAAATCAGGAAGTCACGTTGCACTAAAGGATTTTCGTTTGGCTGCATTTTGAGTACTGTGTGCAGTTCTGGTTGCCTCACACAAGAAGGATGCTTGATAACAGCTAGGGAAAAACTGTTCCCAAACCTGAAGGTGTGCGTTTTCATACTTCTGTACCTCTTGTCTGATGGGAGAGGGGAGAAGAGGGAGTGACTGGGTGGACTGGTCCTTGACTCGTCAGTAATAAGTTGTCCACTACCACACAGGACTCAGGTCAGAGAATGGATAGGATTCTTCCTACAAAGATCAGCTGAATCTGACACTTACAGTATTAAAAAAACATTCCTACTTCCTGTACTATCTATGTAATGCATTGTTTCAGGCTGACGGACGAGCTGAAAATGACTGCAAATAACTTGGAACTCAGAGGTCAAAAAAATGTGACCGCTGATCTGCTGGATGACATTATACAAACAGTTTACAATAGGAACATGCTTCTCTCAATCCACACTTCATTCACTTTGACTCAGAGCTGTGTTAACCTTTGACATCAAGAAATAACAGGAGCAGCAAGTAGTGGGGGATGGTGCATTTGACACAGATTCGATGTGGATATGGACATATAGTCCCAATAGTTTCATTCAGTTTAGAAATACTGCGTGGAAACAGGCGCTTTGGACCTCCGAGTCCACGCCGACCAGCGATCCCCGTACGCTAACACTGCCCTAGACACTAGGGACAATTTACAATCTTTAACCAAAGACAATTAACCTACAAATCTGCACATCTTTGGAGTGTGGGAAAACCCACACGGTCACAGGGAGAACGTGCAAACTCCGTGCAGACAGCACCGGTGGTCAGGATTGGACCACGATCTCTGGCTCTGTAAGGCAGCGACTCAGCCACTGCGCCACCGTGCCACCCCCAGAAATGAAATGCAATAAACCCAGCCACAATCAAACACCATGAAGTAAAACAAAAATGGCATAACTTCCAGAACTGATCATCTATAAATGATAAAGGTGATAAAAATAGTCTGTAAATATTAGCTTTTTTTTCCCATTTTCATTTTGAAGACAGACAGTTATCAAAATTAATGCAGTAATGATAAAGAGTAAATGTTTTCTCTAAATGTAAGTATTACTGTATCAAAATTAAATCTGCCATGTTGAAAGAAATCTCCCAAAGGCAAAAGGTCAGATTAAATGTGTGATGGAGTCAAAACCACTTCCCTGCTGAAGATAGACACAAAGTGCTGGAGTAACTCAGCGGGTCAGGCAGCATCTCTGGAGGAAAAAGGTGGGTGACGTTTTGGGTCGCGAGTCTTCTTCATATTCTCACCCAGTCTGAAGAAGGGTCCCGACCTGAAACATCACCCATCCATTCCCTCCAATAATGCTGCCTGATCCGCTGAGATATTCCAGCACTTTGTCTCTATCTTCGGTATAAACCAGAAGAAACATAGAAAATAGGTGTAGGAGTAGGCCATTCGACCCTTCAAGCCAGCACCGTCATTCAATATAATCATGGCTGATCATCCAAAATCAGTACCCAGTTCCTGCTTTTTCCCCCTAAATCTAACTCTCTTTTGAAAACCCTTGTAGTTTAAATGTTTACCAATCTCTGCCTCCACAGCTCTCTGTGTAGAGAATTCCAAAGATTCATAATCTTTCAAAAGAAGAAATTCCTCCTCACATCTGATTGAAATGAGTGACTCTCAGTCTGTAGAGGGTTTTAGTCCCAAATCATCACCTATTCCCTTTTCTCCAGAGATGCTGCCTGACCTGTTGAGTTCTCCTCCTCTCTTTTGAATGGTTCCTCCATAAGCTGAGGGTACTGTCCGATTCACCACTACCCCATTGTGGACCTTGGACTTTTTCTGTGCAACTGATGGCCTACAATGCTGAGCACTATATTCTGCACTCCGTATCTTCCCCTTTGCTCTACCTATTGAATTGGAGTTTGATGTGGTTGTATTTAGGTTTAGCTTAGTTTAGAGATACAGCGTGGAAACAGGCCCTACGGCCCACCGTGTCCGCGCCGACCAGCGATCCCCGCACATTAACACTATCCTACACCCACAATTTTTACATTTACCAAGCCAATTAACATGCAAACCTGCACGTCTTTGGAGTGTGGGAGGAAACCGAAGATCTTGGAGAAAACCCACACAGGTCACGGGGAGAACGTACAAACTGTGTACAGACAGCAACTGTAGTCGTGATCGCACCCGGGTGTCCGGCGCTGCATTCGCTGTAAGACAGCAACTCTACCGCTGTGCCACCGTGACCGCTCTATGTGTAGTATAGGTTAGTCACCGATATGCGCAGTATATCTGATATGTGTGCATGCAAAACTAAACTTTTCACTGTACCTCGGCACACACGACAATCAAAAACCTAAACCTAAACCTCGCGATAATTTAGAAGGTGGACGAGCCAGCAGTGCTTCAGAGTTACAGTTCATTCTCACATTCAGTGCTATTTAAATTGAAATCAGGATAAACAATTACATGGCATACGACATTCCTGTAGGCATTATGAGATACAGTGAATATTTCCAGTCACGTAGACCCAAACTTTCATCACTTTTGGCATGAATTTAAATAATTCCTCATTACAATTTTCCAACAGAATTTTCTGCATGGTTCAGTTGTTGCGCTACCGCCACCTTTGGGGCAAACGTTGAATTGCTCCATAGATGCATTGAGAGAAGAAGCACCAGGTGCCAGAGGAACTCAGCGGACCAGGCAGCATCTGAATTCCTCCAGTGCTTTGTGTTTTGCTCAAGATTCCAGCATGTGCTGTTTCCTGCGTCTCCTTGCATTAATATGCTGAGAGATTCTGCCAATTTGCATTATATTTTATGTACTTCTGAAATAAATGCTAGATGTTTGTTTTGGTTCATCAGTGCACTAAGTACTTCTCTTGCGCTTATTTCCAGAGATGCTACCTGTCCCGCTGAGTTACTCCAGCTTTTTGTGTCTGTCTTTGATTTAAACCAGTATCTGCAGTTCCTTGCTACACAAAGCACCTAAAAACAGAGACTACCAGGCATGCACAGTGATCTCAAAAGGCAGGCAATTCTCATTTAGATAACAAAATGTGTAGCAAGGAACTGCAGATGCTGTTTTAAACCGAAGATAGACATAAAAAGCTGGAGTAACTCAACGGGACAGGCAGCGTTTCGAAACGTCACCCATTCCATCTCTCCAGAGATGCTTCCTGTCCCGCTGAGTTACTCCAGCTTTTTGTGTCTATCTTCTATAGATAACAAAACTGTTCAAAATTGAATTGTACAGGGAGACACAGTGGCTTAGGGGTAGAGCTGGCACCTTACAGCGCCAAAGACCCAGATATGCTCCTGACTATGGCTGCTGTCTATACAAAGTTTGTATGTTCTCCCTGTGATTGCATGGGTTTTCTCCGGGTGCTCTGGTTTCCTCCCACACTCCAAAGACGTACAGGTTTGTAGGTTAATTGGCTTGGAAAGATTGAAATTTGTCCCCAGTGTGTGTAGGATAGTGTTAGTTTACGGGGTGATTGCGGGACGGTGTGGCCTCGGTGGGCCGAAGAGCCTGTTTCAGCACTGTATCTCAAAATCTAAAGGTGATGGCTCCACACACTAAAGTAGGTCTTTGCAGCAGTGATGAGTAATATTTTGATGCTCCTTCAAAAATGTGTTTGGTCTTACTTGGGCCACTGCTGGAGAATCCAAGGCTTCACGTGCAACCTCTTCCAGAGCGGTTCCTTATCAAATTTCATAGAATTATGGGGAGATATAGCACGGAACAATACTTTTAGCCCAGTGACATCAGCTTAACCATTGACCACCCATTACACTAATCCCATTTTTTATTCTCATCCGAGGTGTCCCGTACTGCAAGTCTACTAACTGCACCGCGGTCATTTATACTGTTTGCTTCTCATCCGAGGTGTCCCGTACTGCAAGGCAGTGGGTCTACTAACTTGTCACCGCGCTCACGTCATTTATATCTTCCCAAGTGTACACTCGGTTGCTCTCTTCTCCCTGCTTCTCTTTGCTGCCAATTGAGGTCCTTAGTTTTCTGCTACATTACAAACATATCCCAAGACGACATAAACAATCACTATCAAAAAAACTTCCTCCCACTGCACTCTCACCCCCCGATGTCAAAAGTCTCTGTTGTTTGAAAATGCTTCATTGTCGCACATCTTGAGAGCCCCCGGCTGTCCCCGTAAGTCCAACCCCAAGCCGCGCGGGGCTCACCCCGAGGAGTCTTCCTTGATTATTGCTTCTCCAAGTGAGAGATACACTCGGCAGCAGCAGCAGCAGAATTTCTTCCACCAGCTCCGGACCGGCCATAATCGTCGGCACCAGAGCCCTCGGTCTCTCCTGTCCTCATCCTCGTTGCAGCTGCTCAGACCCGACAAAGAAAAGGTCGGGGTCTCCCGTACGGGAGAGATCCACCTCCCTCCACCCCACCCCCACCCCCCCCCCCAACACACCCCAGGAGACAAAAAATAATAAAAACGGGGGCTGCAGAAAGTCGCGCCGGTTTTTTTTCTCCACATTGACAGGAGTTTTTTTTCATGAGTCTCTTTTAGCCCAGTTGCACGCGATGCTTTGGGCATGAGTCAAGTTACCACTGGTATAGGACATGGAACATCTGCCTATTTATTGACAAAATTGTGCCTCTACACACAAACATTTCATTTGGTGAGGTGCACTTGGTAAAATCACACTGCAATCTCCTGCCCTGAACTTGCACATCATAGAAAGACTGAAGCAATCGCTTTTTCCAGCCAGAGGCCATGAATATTGCAACACACCTCGACATGACAAGTTCAATTTACCTGCATGGTTTATTTAATCATTGTTTGTCCTTGCAAAAAGCAAGAAGAACAGTGGATAATTCATTACGAAACCATTACGAAAAGTTGATGCTTCTTCAAAATGAACGCAAGTCAGACACAAGATGCTGGAGTAACTCAGCGGGACAGGCAGCATCTCTGGAGAGTAGGAATGTTTTGTTTAGTTTAGAGATACAACGCGGAAACAGGCCCTTCAGCCCACCGAGCCCGCACTGACCAATATTCCGTGCACATTAACACTATCCTACACATAATGAGGACATACCAAGTATACAAACCCAAGCCAATTAATCTACAAACCTGTACGTCTTTGGAGTGTGGGAGGAAACCGAAGATCTCGGAGAAAACCAACGCAGTCATGGGGAGAATGCACAATCTCCGTACAGACAGCCCCCATAATCGGGATCAAACCCATGGTCTATGGCGCTGTAAGGCAGCAACTCTACCACTGCGCCTATGTAAAAGTCGTGTTGTGAATGGGTGACATTTCAGGTCGAGACTCTTCTTCAGACTCAAAATGAACGTGTTTGTGGTGCGTACGTGCATTTGAGCATGTGTGCTTTGTAGTGGGGGAGGAGAGGAAGTGTATCAATTCCTGGCAGCTCAGTAGACTGGAGTGAAATTCCAGGCAGTCCAAGGAGAAAAGATATGGAGGTGAATGTCTTGCCTTTTCATTGCTAATATCTGGCTGTCTACGGGTGATCGAGTGATAGTTTCTAAATCTTTATTGGTTTTCTGTCAGTGGTTAATCTTGGCTTTTCAACAAGGCTTTTCAACAATAGTACGGAGCTGAAGACAATGGATCTATTAGCCTGCCAGAAGCTTTCAACATCACACCGTTTAAACTATGACACTGATATCTGAGAGTTGTAAAATGCTCCCAGTGTGAAGATTCACTTCATAAGTGCTGGTATTCTCTGGTGTAAACATTCAACAAGGGCCAAGGGTTGCACAGTGGAACAGAGGGTGGCACAGTGGCATGGTGGTAGAATTGCTGCCTTACCATGCCAGAGACCTGGGTCCGATCCTGACTACGGGTGTTGGCTGCATGAAGATAGTATGTTCTTCCTGTGACTACGTGGGTTTTCTCTGGGTGTTCCAGTTTCCTCCCACTTACCAAAGACATACAGGTTTGTAGGCTAGTTGGCTTGGTAAAATTGTAACTTATCCCTAGTGTGTGTAGCATGGTGTTAGTACGTGGACTCAGTGGGCCGAAGGGCCTGTTTCCACGTTGTATCACTAAACTAATCTAAGCTAAGCTAAGCTAAACTAAACTAAACTATGCAATTAATTCATGGTCAACCAACATTGACATAAAATAGGCCAAAATTCCCACCCTCCATGCCAAGCGCAACCAAAGGGCTTTACTAAACTTTTAAAACATGCTGTGAGTCGTAGGAAATGGTTAAGAATCTGCTAACACAAACACAAAGAAGATGTGGTTGAAATCCAATTATCTGTTTCTTTCATCGAGTCCTTACAATGTGACTGTCAACAGGATTCACAAGCCAATACATACAGTAAGCCTCAGTTACCGCCCCACTAAATACGGGTCTGTCCCCAACAGTTTTTGAAATTGGTCGACCACAAAATCATCACTTGAGTAAAACCCATTCACCAACCTCTTGGAAATGTCGAGCTATTCACACAGAGAAATGTCGAAAAACGCACACATTTCCTCACCAAAACATTTTTTATCGGGGATAATGGTTAAACATCAAACAAAATGATTTTTCTGTCAGCGAAATGGATTAATTCAATGAATTGATCAGCTCATGGACGTACATCAAGCCAATGGAGTACGTGGTACTATCAAAGGTGAGATTGCATCAATATCATTATAATATCATTATATTATCACAGTTATTGTGGAATATGAGATGGATTCAGGGTAAAGATGCGCAATTCTAAATGAGCTAAGAACAGGAATGATCCTCATATGGGAATATACTCCTCCGAGTGAGTCTATTCCCATTAGTACTGAGAATCATTAGCTAATTCTGAATGATCGCTGAATTTAGCTATGTTGTATTTCGCTTGTGTTGTGTAGCTTACCACCCATGAGCTTGAATTCTCCAATTGTAGGTAACCTACAAAGACCCTCCCCCTGCCCTCCCTCTCCCCTCCCCCTTCCTCCGTTAAAAATCTGTTAACCAGTTTGCAACGATGCATCCCTCTTGGGCTCATACCTGCCTCTAGCCAACAACGGCCTATCAGGGAACCTCCTTGCACAAGCTCATCTGTTGTCGGCCCTGATTTGTACTGGTTTTTAACGTTTCTGTGCCTTAATGTTCGATGTAGGAAGGAACTGCAGATGTTGCTTTACACTGAAGATAGATCCATCCAGAGAAGCTGCCTGCCCCGCTGAGTTGCTCCAGCATTTTGTGTCTATCGTTCATGGGCCTGTCCCACTTAGGCGACTTTTTAGCCATTTGCAGGAGACTATGCAGTCGCCACATTTTCGAGGGTGGTTGCCGGGGAGTCGCCTTCATGGTCGTGAGGAGTTCCCGCATTCCGGGAACTCGCCGCGGCCTCATTATGGTCGCCGCAAATTTTTCAACATGTTGAAAACTTAGCGGCAACTAGAATGAAGCCGCCATGGAGAGTAGCGAGAATTCTCGTGCCGTAGGCGGGTCGCCAGGAGGTCCTAATGGGTCGCCAGGAGGTCAAAGTTTCTCGTATGTTCTTTAGGTTGTGGCCCGTGCTGACCGGTGAATTTCATTGGTTCATTGGAAAAAAAACGTAAGCAGTAGTTTTCAGAACCAAGGATAACCGACTGGTAATGTTTAATGTCCACCGAGCTTCACAGCCGTGTATCTCTGGCTTCTTATGTTGTCTCCACTCCTTCTCCCTCCCCCCCTTTCTCCCCCCTTTCTCCCCCCTCTCCCACCCCTCGTCTTTTAAGGGACTTATATGACCCTCCCCATACACTGTGCTTTCACCGTCTTAATTTCAGCGCCAACCTTCCTGTTCATCGCGGTGTGTGTCTGTATCACATTTTTGCACCGTGTGAATTTCACTCAGACAGCGCTCCCCCGGCTTGCCCTGTCCCATGCCTGCATAACGGGTTGGTGAAGGATGCGATATATGTGTGTGTGTGTGTGTGTGTGTGTGTGTGTGTGTGTGTGTGTGTGTGTGTGTGTGTGTGTGTGTGTGTGTGTGTGTGTGTGTGTGTGTGTGTGTGTGTGTGTGTGTGTGTGTGTGTATGTGTGTGTGTCAGTTGCCAGCAGTCACCTGTAAATTTGCCTAAGTGGGACAGGCCGATAACATTCTATGTTGTGCAACATGGGCATATGAAGTATATACAGAGCCCTCTAGTGGTTCTTTATATTAGTCTTTTTTTGATTAATCCATTGACTTCTAACTCAGTTTAAAGTTTAAAATATGTAAGGCACAATTTACTTTTTATTTCCACAATGCACTATTTAAAGTTGCTGCCATAAATCCACAGAGCTGACGGCACTTGTGAAAATGGTCAAAGTTGCTGCAAGTCTCAATATGTGATTTTGAGCTATCAATGTGTGATTTGGACTACTTAATGTGTGATTTGGACTATCAGTGCGTTATTTGGAATACGTAAAGTGTTACTTGGACTATTCAATGTGTTATTAGGACTACTTGATATCGACAGGGCCCGCCTTGTTACTAAAGTTGTTACCGCTTGTTACCGGCCATTTTATACCAGGAATAAAGCGGCTCCAGTCGATATCAAGTCATAGAAAATGGGTGCAGAAGTTGGCCATTCATCCCTTCAAGCCAGCACCGCCATTCAATACGATCATGGCTGATCATCTAAAATCAGTACCCCGTCCTGCTTTCTCCCCATACCATTTGATTCTGTTAGCCCTAAGAGCTATATCTAAATCTCTCTGAGTACATCCAGTGAATTGGCCTCCACTGCAGTCTGTGGCAGAGAATTCCACAAATTCACAACTCTCTGGGCGTAAAAGGTTTTCCTCATTTCAGTCCTAATGGCCTACCCCTTATTCTTAAACTGTGACCCCTGGTTTTTCCTGCATCTAGCCTGTCCAATCCCTTAAGAATTTTATATATTTCTATATGATCACCTCTCATCCTGCTAAATTCCAGTGAATATAAGCCCAGTCAATCTATTCTTTAAGCCTAGTCGATCCATTCTGTGAGTCAGTCTACCAAATGACAGAAGGGGGAGGAGTTGTACAGTTTGATAGCCAGAGGGAAGAAGGATCTCCTGTGACGATCAGTCCTGCATCTTGGCGGAACCAGTCTGTTGCTGAAGGTACTCCGCAGGTTGACTAGTGTGTCATGAAGAGGGTGTGCTGTATTGTCCAAATGAGGAGCAATGCAACGAGTCAGGCAGCAGGCATCTAGACAAGCTGAAGGGTCCGAGCCTGAAACATCGACTGTCCATTTTCCTCCACAGATGTTGCCTGAGCCGTTGAGTTTATTCCCTTATCATGTACCTGAATACTGAATGGCTCGATTGTAATTGTGTATTGTCTTTCTGCTGACTGGTTAGCATGCAATGAAAGCTTTTCACTGCACCTCAGCACACGTGACAATAAACTAAACTGAAATTGAGTTCCTCCAGCAGTTTGTTTCTTGACCCAGTTCTCCTCTTCGGCTCTTTATTCACTGTTTATGATTCACATTTGCTTTTAGTCCTCATTCTTGAATGGTAAGTTTAGAGCTTTGGTTTTGCAATGTGTAAGAGGACTAAGCTTACATTCTAATTTAAAAAAGGACACAATGTGCTGGAGTATCTCAACGGGTCAGGCAGCGTCTCTGGAGAACATTTATTACATTCCGATATATGTATTTTCAAATTGAAATCCTCTTTTCACATATTTCAATACAATATTTCATAGATTCATATTGATATAATTCAGACAGCACACATGTACACTGCACACAGATACACGGCACTGCATTTGCATTTTTAAATAGCAAAGTGAACATGACATAAATATGATTTTTATACTTTTACTTTTTATAGCAATAAGGAATTTAGTGAATTTAGAACAGACTACCAATGTGGAACGCGCTGGTTTAGAACGTGTCTGCTGGATATGCCCTCAATTGCCGAGGAAAAATACTGCGGGATATAAAAAGCCCAAAATTTTGATATCAGGGTAGGCCCCATTTAAAAAAATAGACAGACCTTTATGAATAAAACCCTGGAATTCAAATCAGCATCATAACTTATTAAGAATTACAAAAATGATTTACTACAGAAAATTAGTAAGCCCAGGCGTTTTAAACCCGCCCCCTCCAAACAGAGGGCAAATACAAACTTGAAATTAATAAAAAAAATGTGAAGAATGCCGATGCAGCAGAAATATGGGCTCAATGTAATTTGGAATACACAGTTGAATTTTCCTGAGGAGCACCAGCACTCAGTGTCCTCTTGACATTAAACACTCTTCACTTGACTTTCAGTTGCTGCTTGTGCTCTCGAAGAGCTCCTTCATGCTTGTATCATCCAACAAAGCTCATGACTGCACCAATGTCTAAGACATGTTGAGATAGCTTAGAAACAGTCGGTTTAACTGCACATATATCGACAATGATTAATGTTAGATTGAGGTCCAATGTAAATTGGAGGAAAAGCACCTCATATTTCACGTAGATAAAAATGCGGGTGAGGCAGCATCTATGGAGCGGAGGAATAGGTGACGTTTTGGGTCGAGGCCCATCTTCAGACTGATGTGGGGGTGGTGGGGGGTGAGAAGAAGAAAGGAAGAGGCAGAGACAGTGGGCTGAGGGAGAGTTGGGGAGGGGAGGGGAAAGAGGGAAAGTTTGGGAAGTTTACAACCCATTAATATGTTTTGATTTCTCTAACTTCAAGTAACCTTTGCCTTCCCCCTCTCTCTGTCCCTCCCCCATTCTAGCTCTCGGACTAGTTTAATTGTCCTCCTGATTAAATGTTACTGACTGTATACCTCGTGGTCACCTTCCCCTCAGGTAACATTTCCTTGATCATCGTCAGCTTTGACCTGTGAAGGAAATAACTAGGCAATCTAGAAATTACATTCTAATTAAAAAAATTCACAAAGTATATTGCCTAGAAATCTATTCAGCATCGGCAGCACTAAGTTCACGATGAAGCGATGTATGCATGTTTTACTCTGTATTTGTAGTTTTTTTTCATTGGACACATTGGCGTTGCTGCCCAATTTGTATTTCCAGTGTAGTATGTTCATCAATCAGTCTGAGTAATGACACAGCAAAAGCTTCAGATCACATTATCAGGCTTAATTAACGTTAGATGTTAGCGGCATCAAGGGAGTGTCCATGAATGAAATGTAGAAAGCTGTAAAGAGACACAATTGCTTTGTTACTCCAGTCACAGCTGGGTACTTCTTCTCAATGCAACCACTAGGTGTAGACATTGGGCTTTCAGACCCATTGCACTGGTCTGCCATGAAATACCTTTACAAATCAGAGACAGTTTTGGAAGCTGAGATTGCAATTCATACTTTGATTCGTTAATTGAGTTTAGTCTTGTTTAGAGATACAGAGCGGAAACGGGCCCTTCTACCCGCTGAGTCCGCACTGACCAGCGATCATCCCGTGCACTAGCACTTTCCTACACAGTAGGGACAATTTGCAGTCTTTACCGAAGCCAATTAACCTACAAACCTGCACAGCTTTGGAGTGTGGGAGGAAACCGGAGCGCCCGGAGAAAATACACACAGCCACGGGGAGTACGTACAAGCTCCGTACACGACAGCACCCGTAGTCAGAATCAAACCTGGGTCTCTGGCACTGTAAGGCACCAACTCTACCGCTGTGCCACCGTGCCGCCTCTAATTAAATTAAATTTGGGTTAAATTATTTCATATCAAAGCACAAAGTATGGAAGCGCAGAATTATTTTGTTCAACCTGCTACATCTGGATTAAGTGGGGGCCAGATGGGTGGGGGCTGCAACGGTGGATAATGCAAGACCGAAAATTTACAGATAGACTGTTCTGGATCTGAGGAACCGAGGCCCCAAAATCAAATTGATTGGATTTGATCCACATATTACAGTTATTGAATTATTGATTATTATATATTTACCTGTGTATTTTGGGGGTTTATGGGTTTGTTAATTTGCAGCCAGTGAGAAATTCATTGTTCCGTAGCTCGTAGATGTGACGTAAACACTCTTCACTTCAGACTTTAGCGACATCGCACAGGTTCTTCAATCCTTCGGTCCACTGAGTCCGCACTAACCAGTGATCACCCCATACATTCACACTACCTTACACACAAGGGACAATTTGCAATTTTACCTAAGCCAATTAACCTACAAACCTGTATGTCTTTGGAATGTGGGAGGAAACCAGAGCACCCAGAGAAAACCCACGCAGCCACAGAGAGAACATACAAACTCCGCACAGGCAGCACCTGTAGTCAGGATCAAACCCGGGTCTCTATAAGGCAATGCCACTGTGCCACCCAAGAGTTCACTCTTGACTGTTGACTCTCTGCCTGAGCTGAATCCATAATTCCACCCTATAGATCATAAGGTCATAAGGAATAGGAGTAGATTTAACCCATTCGGCTGATCAAGTCAACTTCGCCATTCAATTATGGCTGATCTATCTCTCCTTCCTCCCTTCTATGATGGCCAGCCTTACCTGCCCAGAAGCCAAGAGCTATTTATAATGGGACTCTGAATCCTCACCAGAGAGGCCCAGAGAATGATAGAGCCTCAAATGACACAGTACTCAGCCTATGCGCTGGATGCTGTAGAGCAGTACTTGTGGCTCAACAACATGATTTCTTAGGCCTTGAAGAAATTGGGAAGGTGCTTCACTAATCATGGCTACTTTTTTCATGCCAATTATCAACAAGCACCAAACGACGATACCAAGATCAGAAACGAAGAAATCAGCGAGAGCAGCAACAAAAGCGGGAAGATTTAAATAAAATATTGGTGGTGAAAGAAAATGATGGGAAGCGGAAAAGAGTTTACAGGTGAGTCGAGCAATTGCAAGTTAGAAGACAAGGGGAATCAAACACGAGGATATGTAGAAGCTTCAAGGCCGGCTGCAAGAGGCATCTCCAGGGCACAGAGGTGGTCGGACTAAATGCAGATGTGTCTGTGCGACGTGACCATCCGAGGGAGACAGTCCGTGGGGGTGGGGGGCACTCAGCAGGGCCGGTTCAGAGCAGCTATAGCTCTATAGCTCAGCTCCTTGTTGGTGGGAAATAAAGTATCTTCTGACTAAAAGTAACACTGGTGGAGGAACAGATTGCATGTTATAATAAGCCATGTACGTGAGTTGATGAATAATAGCAGAGGTTCCTGTGCATTTGTATTTTTTATTTAGAATTTTACTTATCACAGACATTTTGAGGCATATTCGAGGTCGGGTCATGACCATTTGAAATCAATCAATCTGGCATCTCGAAAGTGCAGTTGAAAAGGGAATGTCTACAGGGAATGTAGTGCCTGGAAGACCTAACGAGACAGATGGTAGTTACAGTCTGTAAGAGGAATAAATAAGCCAGATGGATTGTTACTCACAGAGTTTACTAATGCACAGACCTTCCCTGCTTGTTTTAATTTGAAAAGCATTGCTTAAGCAGTGCTGGCATTCTAGATGTCACTATGGCCTTTAGAAATATCAGCAGAGATGTCAATTGATAGTGACAGGAATGCCTTTCCCATCCTATTTTAAGAGCAAGGCTGCTCCTGAAATAGGCCGTCAAACAGTGTTTACGAATAAGTTGAAACAAGGATATGCACATAGACACAGAGTGCTGGAGTAATTCAACAGGTCAGGCAGCATCTCTGGAGAAAAGGAATTAGTGATGTTGTGGGTCGGAACCCTCGTTCAGACTGAAAGTAGGGGGCGGTGGTATGGGGGGGACTGGAGGACTGGAGGCGAGAATAGGTTTCAGTCAATAGGCGAGAAGGGTTCCGACTCCATAACGTCACCTATCCCTTCTCTCCAGAGATGCTGCCTGTCCCGCTGAGTTACTCCAGCATGTTGTGTCTATCTTCGGTATAAACCAGCATCTGCAGTTCCTTCCTACACCACAAGAAACCGCAGATACTGGTTAAAAAAAGAAAGACACAAAGCACTGGAGCAACTCAGCGGGTCAGGCAGCATCTCTGGAGAACATGGATAGCTGACGTTTCGGTCTTCCTACTTGTGCATGCATCATGTTCACGCATACTAAAGGGCTCATCACATCCCGCACATCACTTGTTTGCCCTTCTGCCCTCAGGAAAGCGTTACAGGTCCATCAAATCACACTCAACAAGATTAACAAACAGTTTCTACCCCAAGGCCATCACCACTCTGAACTTTGCACTGAACACACAACCCCCATAGCCAATATATTGTACTGCCACAACACTATACTGTGAAATATTTGCACATTATGACTTGACTTGACGTTTTCTTGCCATTTTTGTTATTCGTTATTTGTTAATATTTATCTGATACGTTGGAGCTCCGCTCAGGCAGTGCGCCTGAAATTTTGTTGTATGTATTTACAATGACAATAAAGTGTATTATTATTATTATTATTTTTTTAATTATTATTATTATTATTATTATTATTATTATTATTATTATGTTGCTGCTCTTGCTAATTTCTTCATTTCTGACTTTCCCCTCACCTCCATATGTCTCTATCATTTCATCTCTGAGTCTGCTCCCGCGTAAATAGACCAAGACTATCCAATGTCTCCTTACAACACAAGGCCTCCAATCCAGGCATCTACTAGATGCTGCTTCAGTTTATAGCTTCAATTCAGGCTGGCGAGGGGTGGTGGTGGGCAGATATGATGGTGGCTTTTAAGAAGCTTTTGGATAGGCACATGGATATGCAGGGATCGATGGGATATGGACCATTTGCAGGTGGATAAGGGTTGGTATTGGCATCATGTTTAGCACAAACATTGTGGGCTGAAGGGCCTGTGCTGTTGTGTGCCATTCTAATCTTTATTTGTGTGTGTACATCCTCGTATATACGCACATATTGTGTACACACATATGTGCATGCTTGTATACACATACATGTACAAATGTGAACATGTATTTGTGTAGATGCATGTACACAAACAGGTATATGTACATAGCTGTGCATGTGTGTGTGCACGTGTATGAGAGAGAGAAAGATGGAGAGAGAGAGAGAGAGAGAGATGAATCCCGCTGACTAGTGTTTATGATTCTAATCAGAATTGCTGGTTTTCAGCTCCATCACTTTGAGCCTTATTGAAAGACAGATAGTGCCGCACCTTCCACTCTGCTCCTTAGTTAGAACGCAGCCCGGTTATGCTGGAGAATCATCACGTCCAACAGTAGGCCACACCACGTCATGAAGCTGCATTAACTTCAAAGGAGATCCAAGCTTGGAGACCAGGGGAGATATCTGTCTCTTCTACCAGCCTTTGCAGCCAATTCCTGGCACTCACCACTCTTGGTGTTAAAAAACCATACACCCGTACATGTTCTTTAGATTTTGTCCCTCTCAATTTAAACCTTTGTCCTCTAGTCTTTGTCATTTCTACCTTGGGATAAAGACTCTGACTGCCTATTCGTCCTGTGCTCATAATCATATGTACTTTTATCAGATCTACCCTTGGTCTCCAATGCTCCAGAGAAAATCATCTAATTTGTCTGACCTCTCCTTATAAACAATACCCGCTAATCCAGGCAGCATTCGGCAAAACCTCTTCCGCACCCAGTACAAAACCTCCACATTCTTCCTTTAATGGAGTGACCAGAACCGTCATCTAAAGCTGCAGGTACAGGAAGGAACTGCAGTGCTGGTTTACACCGAAGATAGACACAAAATGCTGGAGTAACTCAGCAGGACAGGCAGTGTCTCTGTATGGAAAGAATGGGTGACGAATGGGTGAAAAGACTCTTCTTCAGGCAAGTGTATAAAGCTGCATCATGGCTTCCTGACACTTTTTCTCAATGCACCAACTGATGAAGGCAAATATACCATGTACTTTCTCTACCATTCTATCTATTTGTGTTGCCACTTTCAGGGGGTTAGAGACATGGATCCTAAGATCCCTCGTTATATCAACGCTGTAAAAATGCTGTTTATATAGTACTCTGATATTCACTCTCGTTTGTGATAGTTTAATATCCCTTGATTCCGTTAGCCTTGTGAGCTAAATCTAACTCTCTTAAAAACATCCAATGAATTGGCCTCCACTGCCTCACTTCTCTGCAATCTGCAGAGAATTCCACAGATGCTGAACTCTCTGGGTGAAAAGCTAGCCTGCAAATCTGGAACCAAGAGGGCTACCTACCATGCCTATGTCTACCATAATGCTTCATGCAACTCCATCAGATGCAAACCTGGAGCATTGGCATGAATAAAGGATAAAAACCTGCAATATATTGTCTCCCTGGCCAGATTTAGTTTAGTCTTAGTTTAAAGACACAGCTCGGAAACAGGTTCTTCGGCCCACTGAGTCCGCACCGACCAGTGATCCCCGCACACTAACACTATCCGACACACACTAGGGACAATTTACATTTATACCAAGCCATTAAACCTACAAACCTGTATGTCTTTGGAGTGTGGGAGGAAACCGAAAATCTCGGAGAAAACCCACATGGTCACGGGGAGAACATACATACTCCGTACAGACAGCACCCGTAGTTGGGATCGAACCCGGGTCTCCTGCACTGAATGCACTGTAAGGCAGCAACTCTACCACTGTGCCACCATGCCTTCCCTGCAGATAAATGGGCAAGTCTGTTATAATCCCCTGTTTTTCAAAATAACACATGGCTACATATTTGACTGAGGATATCATAAAAGGAAAAGCAGAACTCACTTCTGAATGTCTGGTTGTACCTGTATCATAAAATTATAAGATCACAGATGCTGCCTGACCTGTTGAGCTCTTGCAAGACTTTGATTTTTGCACAAGATTCCAGCAACTACAGTGTCTCGTATCTCTATACCTATGCAGCTCCCTTGCAATAAAAATAGACTTTGGAAAATGAAGTTAATCAAAATAGATAATTTTGGAAGCAAGTGAATAATTCAATTATCTTCATTCTGATGATTTGTTTGAAGCTCTGCTTAGATTGAATGGAAATATGGAACATCCAGTTCCCATGGCATTTCTGCCTTCATGATGTGAATCTGGTAATTGGCTAACATCCCTTCATTTTGGCATCATGCTGTTTCGCTACATTTGTTTACTTTCTGATCGGCAACAAACAAAGATTTTCTGACTAACTAAATATGTTTCAGAGAACAGAAATTGAGACCAATTCCTATTAAGGGTGGCACGGTGGCGCAGCGGTAGAGTTGCTGCCTTACAGCACTTGCAATGCCGGTGACCCAGGTTTGATCCCGACATTGGAGGCTGTCTGTACGGAGTTTGTACCTTCTCCCCATGAAGGCA